>NC_134869.1:39715755-40018880 GCF_049852395.1 Peromyscus maniculatus bairdii
TCTTTTGTACTGGGGGTGCTTAAAAGTTTGTAAAAGGGCAGTTGGATTTTTTTTTTTTTCCTGCCCTGTACATTGGCCTAGAGAGACAGGGAACGTTCTGAATCTCGCACGGGCTGAGTTCTGAGGGTGGACGAGGGTATTTGACTTTGCACTCTGCTTGGTCCCTCTGGAACCTTCTGTGCCGCGAACACGAACCAGTTCTGGGGATGGGCCCGCTGAACCACACCCAGCGTTTTGAGAGTTAAGCAAGGAAGATGCCTGGCGCTTCCGTGAACTTCTTGACTTCTACTAATTTCGTCAGCTCCTTCTCCTTTCCCTTTTTGGTTGTTTTTCTTCCCATTAACTTGCTGTGAAAACACTTTCTTTAAAAATCACTTTACTTTTTTGGCCTCCCTCCTCTTATTAAGGGGCAGGGAGGGGAAGGGAGAGGGGGGCAGGAGAGGAGAAAGGAAAAGAAAACTGTATTCTTCCACGAGGGTCTTTTTAAGCAAGGCTCTTTCTTCCTGGCCTGGACCGTTTGATGAATGACGCCGGCCTCACACTTGCTAGAATCTTCTTGCCTCTGCCTCCCTAGAGCTGGGATCACACGTGTGTGCCACCACACCTGGAAATGAATGTATTTTTCTACCTTAGATTTGTTTTATATTAGGTGTGCGTTTCTAGTCTGTCCTAATTAATTTCTCTCTCCTTCTTGTTTATTGTAAGATATTTTGATCACAGTGTGTCACTATTTAACATTTTAGAAAGCACTTTTCCCATACTTTAATTCAGATTGGCAAGGGTTCCACACATCCACATTTTGTATATAAGGAAACTGAACCCCGGAGAGGTTTTATGTAGAGTAGAAAATGCTGTCTCCTACTTCAGTGTCACATGCATATTGTATTCTGGTGCTTTCTGTGGAACATGGAAGTTATACCCCAGCCAGGCAACTTAAACAATCAGAGCTGAATGAACATGACAATTCTTGTGACTTGAAGACATTTTAACTAAGAAAAGTTTTGCTGGTTCATAGAAATTAATTTTCCACTTTTAAAATCATACGAGACCTAGAGGGCATATAACCCTATAAATAAATCCTACTTCACTCTAGAAATTGGATGAATACGGAGATCAGGTTTAAATAGCTTCCCCATCCTGAACGTCTAGATGACTTGTAACTATCTCCTGTTTTCTGGTACCATTTCCTCCTTTGTGCTTTCTCCTATACTGGTGGTCGTAGTTCTTTACTACTTCTGATTTCATTTTTATTCCTCTGGGCCATCCCTTACCTGAATAATGACTGTTCCAAGTATCATGTAAGTGTGAAATCCCTGCAGATGCTTCTGGGCGCATCTTTGGTAACATTTCTGCAGACAACTCAGCCGTCTTACTTATGAAAATGGCAACACTGTCTCCATTGATTTTCTTGCCAGTAAAGAATAAAATGTCTTCCCAAGTATGCCTTAATAAATCATGATGCTTAAAAGCGGTGATAGCCGCTCTACCAGTTCCCCCAACTCAATCAGCTAAGCACGTTCAGTTGGTCAAAACCAGCCCCAAAGAGCTAAGGACCATGTGTTCACAAACTGTGAATTTACTTTCATTCTTAGGGAGGATAAGAATATTCAGATTTCAGGGTTCAAGGGCAAAGAATTGTCAAAGGCTAAGACCTCTGGACTGAAGAGGTGAAGCCAGGACAACTGGGAGGTCTTTAATGAGCATAAAGACCCATGCTTTCTTACCCATGGACCAATGGAGTTCAGCGTCAACTCCTCTGTGCAAGTTGCCTTAATCACCTCAGTCCACAGATAGGTTCTCCACAGTCCTGCCTGCGGAGCTTCCTCTTCTGCCCTTTTATGTGTAGTCTATCTGATTAGATGACAGACTCTTAAGGTTAAGAATCATACTGCCTGCACAGAACCGGGAACTAAAAGGAATTTATTACAAACCAACCAACCAACCAACCAACCAACCAACCAACCAACCAACCAACCTACCAAGGTAACTGATCTTATTTCTAAACATGACCTGCTATAGTTACTTCATATCTGGCACAGTGGTTCCAAGATAGTTAGCTATTCTGTAGCCAGATTAGAAACAGTTGAAGGAGATTCCCCTTGTATTACAAATAACATTGGAATCCATGAATCAAGAATCTTTCCAGTAAGCTGCAGACAACACACTGTGGACTTGTAAGGAGTAGCTACCATTGTTTTTTTAACTAAGTAATTCACAAGGGCTAGGCATTGATGGGACTATTTAATTATAATGAGACAAAAGACACCATTTATCTACCTTTACAGATGGCAAAGGGGGCCCAAGAGTTTAGGTCATGCCAATGCTGGTCAAAAGAACATAAGAAAGAGCTTCCTGGGAATGTGGTTATGGATTATTCTGGTTCTGAACATATTAATGTACTGAGAGGACAGTCAGTGGATGTGGCGCTAGTTGGGGTTATCACAGCGTGACTTAAGCTGAGCAGAATCCCCATCACCTGGGAATTTCCTATACACACATTCTTGATTTTTCTCGTCCCACCCTCCATCTATCTGAAGAACTTCTGTGACAGGGCCCAGAAATGTGTGAAGAACTCTGTAATTCTGATGTCACTAGAAACCCCGACCTACAGTAGTAGTCTTCAATCTCGCTGGGCATCCAAATCACCTGGAGAGCATATTACAAGCAATTTCCTGAGCTCAGTCTCCAAAGTTTCTGGTTTGCTGGTCGGGGAGGGCACATGATTTTGCATTTCCCTAAAGCACAAAGAATATATTTAGGGGAGGATTAAATATGAGATGGTTCAAATGCCACTGTCCAGGGGGCACACACTGAGAACCATACTGAGACCTGTGTCAATCTAAACTAAAACCAAAATAATCTGGCCAAGTAATTTGGGTGTCATATGTACGTAAGGAATATTCTTGAACCTGGCCCCTCCCCATTTTATTGGTCTCCTAAGGGGTCTCCTTGCTTCCATAATTCTTTAGTGCATTTCCACACGGAAATCGGATGCATCTTTTAAAATGAAATCACACTGTCTCACTAGCTGCATGCATGTATACGCTCCTTCCAATGATTTCTCACTACTCGCACTGAATTCCACACATGGCCTGATGGGCCCTGCAGGATCTGGCCCTTGCTCCTTTGGTCTCACACCTCATGGCTACGATCTGTCCTTCTCCCACAGACACATTACACTCTGCTATCTCAGGGTCTCGGCTTTCCATGCTCCTCAAGCTGAAAGGTTCTTTCTTAGCTGTAGGACCAACTCCTCCTGCCCAACTCCTGATATTAGCTTAGATGTCACCTTTTTCTTTCTAGATTCACTTATTTATTTTTAAAATTAAATTTTAATTTCATTGTTCCCCTGTTCACTTTCTCCTTCCAATCCCTCTCATATTTCCCCATCTCTCTCTCTCAAATTCTTTTTTTTTGTTATTGTTATGTATATAGTCACAGAGATGTATAAATACCCTGTGGATTCCATTTGGCATTGCTTGTACGTCTATGATTTCAGGGATGGCCATGTGGTATTAGGTGACAATTAAGGGGCTCATCCCTATTGAAGATTCCCTGATCTCAGCATTCTTTAGTTGCCTACAGTGTTTTTCTAGGGCTGGGGCCTTTGAGATATCCCCTTCCATGTATTTTTATTTTCTGTGTATGAGTGTTTTGCCTGCATGTATGTAAGTGTACCCCATGTATGCAGAGCCCACAGAGGCCAGAAGAGGGTGCCAGATCACCTGGAACTGGAGGTACAGGTAGATGTGACCCTTCATGTGGGTGCTGGCAACCAAACCCAAGTCCTCCGCAAGAGCAGCCAATGCTCTTGATGGCTAGGGCATTTGCCTGCCCTAGAGGTCACCTCCTTCCAGAGACTTTATTTACCACCCCTCATTACTTTTTATCTAAATAATGTATGCAGTCTTCACTGTCCTTGTCACGATTAGTGAGTTATCAGTCCCCCCTGCTCAATTTAAATTTCTTTTTTTAAAAAGATTTGTTTATTTAGTATGTATACAGAAGAGGGTGCCAGATCTCATTACAGATGGTTGTGAGCCACCATGTGGTTGCTGGGACTTGAACTCAGGACCTCTGGAGTAGCAGAAGGTGCTCTTAACCTCTGAGCCATCTCTCCAGCCCCTCAATTTAAATTTCTCAAGGGTAGAGACTTGAATAGCTCATAGCAAGTCTAATGTCTCCCTCTGTGGCTCCCAGAAGCTGCTTCCCCTCCCAATACACACATACTCCACATGTTGACTGGTGGATGTAAAAAGCACTAACAAAAGAAATGACAAAATTAAATAGAGAAATTAGGGTGGACATCTGTATGACGTGGGAGCTGGGGATGGAGGATAAAGGAATGTTATAGCAATACAGAAGCAGAGGCAGCGGGAAAACTTTTTAAGCAGTGTTCTAATTGCCAACAATATACATGCAATGTAAGGTATCTAAGTGTGGATCTCTAGCTAGATGGGGTTGGGTTCTAGGTGGTAGGACTTAAAGACAATTATCAGCTCTATGTACACAAAGGACTCAGATAAAGCCTTTCAAAGGGCAGGGCGATTGTTCATGGGCATGGTGTTATTTTCACTTAAAAGCAAAACTTAACATATATCATGGTTTACTACAGTTCTTCTTTAAAAAGAATCTCAAAAGACGGGCGGGGTAGTTCTCACCATTTTCAGTAACATGGCGAGGGGGTAAAAATAGCAAGCGTGGAATACACTTCAGAATGCTTGGTGGTATCTCTCATTCCAAATTTCATCTGTAATAATAGAGATCTACTATTTATGTAGAGGTTCTTCAAAGCCAACCATAATACGAGCAAACCGTTCCAAGGAACAATGGTAACTTAAAAGCAGACCTCCCTAGAGCCGCTCATGTTTCTCTGTGAGGCGACGATTTGATTCCAATAGCACTAAAATCTGGGAAGATTTTAAGATGCGAGCTGGAAATGAAGACTTAAGAATATTTAAAATGGAAACAACTGCCTGGTGTAATCAGAATTCCAATCTAAGTTTACTCGAACTTGTGGATGCCAGCGACAGACACCATCTGCCATTAGCTCCTGAGGTCTGAGCCATGCTTTGAAGGCCAAACGCGGCAGAATCTTTTGTTTGCCCACAAGGGAAGAACATTAAGTCCTTAGCAGAACGGAGTGAGCGGAGCTGGAGGAAGAAATGTTGAAGCCAAGTGCAGCGATTGCTCAGGCTGTTAAAACTTGGTAAAGAGCAATCTCCCATCACTGCCCATATCTATTAAAGCAGGAAAAACGCTTCTCCTCCACCGACCCCAGGTCCCTGGGTCCCCTGCAAGGTCGGGCTTACGAAACAAGAACAGAAAAGCTAAAATGGTGTTTGTATTGCATGACAACTCAAAATGTAAGCTGTAGATTGCTCAAGTCCTTTCAACTTCATGTCATTTGGTGCTCAGGGACATCCTGGAAGATGGATAGAGTGGCTTTCGGCACTATCACCTAAGGCCTGATGACATTCAATGCCAGCCACTGGCCCAGCCAGGTCAGGGTGTCCTGGGCTTCTGCATGTAGGTACTGTGTACCTCTATTCAGGAAACAGACTCCGTATATTCAGGAAAAGGCTCTTCATTTATCCCCCTCTTTTTAGCACTAACATATCACCGTGAGCAGAATGACTGGCCTGTGCATACCGAGTCACTAGAGCGATGGATGAGGGGTGAACCCCAGCTGTCTGCATTGCTAGTGGTCTATAAGACTTAAATGAAGTAAACTAGAGAAACGATGTATTGGACCGTTACAGCAAAGGGGAAGGGTGGTGATGTGGCTTTGTTAGCAGTGGGTTTTAAAGACCTTTGTGATGGGATTTTCTTGTTGATGCTACTTACAGTAACCTATTTGGTTATAAAGAGACAACACTCGTAAGCTGAGTGGAGGACAGCTACTTGGTTAATGATATCTTCTCTGTCACAAAGCTACTCACATACTGATGCCTAACCACCCCTGTCAGCCTGCATGGATGGCAACTTATGTGCTCAAGGAAGACACTTTATAAACCATGGTGTTAAGTATGTATTTTTATGTGTAATGTTATTAACAAAAGTTCTGGGCCTGTCAAATAATGCCAGACTTTCCACTTCCAGACTGTGATGGTGCCTTTCTCAGGGGCAATGCATACCTCTGAACACCCGAATCCCTAGCTCCTGGATCTACAGCTCTTGCCTTCTTGATCATTCTTTCTTATTCCCCGACACAGACAGACACAGGCACGGGCACATGGCTACATAACCATCATCGAATCTCGGTCTTTTTAACTGAGCTAACTGTGAAACATCCTGCACTTCGTACTTCAGTTGATGAGAAGAGCACAGGTGAACCATGCATACAGAGCTCCTTGGTACCCTTCTCCCTTGCAAGCACAGCTCTGAAAAGTCACTTCGAATCTCAGCTGTGCCCTGAGCCACACTCTTAGCTCTGACGTCGACCAACTTCTTTATCTTTCTCCTTATTTTCCCCCATCTTCTGCTAGCTAGAATTGATACTTCCTACCTTTATGGGTTAAGGGGATGGAGTAGGATCATTTACAATGGGCACACTGACCAGTGGAAAGCTATTGTTTTTGCTTTTTAAATTGAACTTATTTTATTTTCATACAGGCATACACACATTTTATGTTGAGCATATACTTCCCCACCCCAAACCCTCTCTCTGATCATCCCTTCCCACTCCTGTTTGTCCCTGCTTGTTTCTGGGGACAATTTCACCTCTGCTGCCATTCTATAGATACATACTATATATACATGCATGGCTTTATGTGACTGTATAAAACCTAGGGCTCCAAAACGAGAGAACATATTTGTCTCTCTTTCTGAGCCTGGCTTAATTTGCTTAACATGATTATCTACAGTTGTGTCCACTTTCTTTGTAAATGACAGACCTTCATTTTTCTCGATGGCTAAAAAACATTCCACTGCATATAATTTGCCACATTTTCCTCGTCCACCTCTCTTGTTGGTTGGACATCTGCACTGGTTCTGTTATGTGGTGTGAAAAATGTTGCAAAAAAATACTGATGTGCATGCAACCATCTCTGTATTATGTTGACTTAGAATCTGTGGATAAAGACTCAGAATTGGTAGAGCTGGGTCACATGCCAAATCTCGTTGAGTTTTCTGCGAACCCGCCTTGTTGATTTTCAAAGAGTGGACCAGTTTACCTTCCCACCAGTAGTGTGTAAGTGTTCCCTTTTGTCTACATCCACACCAGCATTTAATGTTGCATCCTTTCCTTTTTTAGTCTTTCTATTTTTATTTTGTATTATTAAAAATGTTCTTTTCTCTACTTCTTCCCTTAGTCTGAATTTCTCCCCATCAATTATCTTTGGATGAACTGCCCTTGAAACAGAATTAAAATTTACCTCAAGAAGAAAGAGGACTTATTTTGAATGAGCTAAGTCACCAGGGGAGAGTGGGGGGAGACCACTCTATTAAAAGTCCTTCGGGGAAGTGAATTATTTATTGATTCAGTTTGTGGTCTAAAGTTGAGGTATGTGTTGGGGAAGAAAGGAAGCATTGTGGCTTGGGACACTTAAAAGAGGAAATGATACACAATTCTTATCTTAGAAATATGATGGTACAGAGAACTAAATTTTGCAATTTAATTGTGTGTGGGGGAGGAGAATAAGAGAGTTTGGAGTTAAGCAAACAGTTTTGATGTTTGACATTTACTTAAAGTCACCATTACAGGTATGTATACACACACACACACACACACACACACACACACACACACAAACAGATAATGCTGCTGTGGATGATTGATTCATAAATAAAACACTGGCCAGTAGCCAGGCAGGAAGTATAGGCAGGACTAGCAGAGAGGAGAATTGAGAGAACAGGAAGGTGGAGAGGAGGAGATGCCATCCTGCCATCCAGGGAGTATGATGTAAAGGCAGCAGGTAAAGCCACAGAATATGTGGCAACATATAGATTAACAGAAATGGACTGAGTATAAGAGTAAGAACTAGACAATGGTAGGCCTGAGCTAATGGCCGAGCAGTTTAAATAGTATAAGTGTCTATATGTTTATTTTGTAAGTGGGCTACGGGACTGCCGGGGCTTGGCGGGGCCTGGAGAGAAAAACTCTAGCTACATTAATGCTAACATTGAAGAAGCTGCTCTTAAGTGTTTCACTTTGTTATTTTTCAGAACTTCATCATTATTATGTACAGGCCATGACCCAGACAGTCATGCTCCTAGCTTTTTTTTTTGCAGACTAAGCTGCAGCCATAGAAGTGAACCTGAAAGAGCATAGAGAGGCTGAAAGAGGAGTCCATACATAGAATGAATCTATTCTCTAAATGACAAAAGACTTGCTATATAAATTAGTATTTGGATTCCTTACCACAGCCAACTGGTTATATTCAACTTTTTTCTAGCAGTAAGAACAATAGTGTTCTTTAAACTTTAACACCATCAAAAAAGAAATAGATAAAGCTCCAGCATGGAAAACTGGGGAACACTATCCTCTTGAAGAAATGATCAATGTCGTGCAATTTGGTTATGACAGAACATTCCACCTCCCATGGTGGATCATGCGGTGCACCAATGATTCAAATTACTCCTCAAATTGGATCCCGACTTCAGGGTTTGTAAAGGACGCGTTTTCAAAAGAGGTCATTGCCGAAGCAATTCCTTTAATCAACAGTCAGCGGATTTACCCAACTGATGGTGCCAAGCATCCTTCCCAGGGACCATGATGGTGCAGATCTTCCAGCACTCAACAGGGTAAGAGGATCAAATGAATTTGTAAATGCAGATTTTTGGTTTATGCCATTCTTTTTCATCTTCTGGAAAGTGATCACTAGGACTTAATCAAGGTTCCTTTGTGTATCATTAACTAATTTTATCTTTCGCCTTAAAGATTTTTTTTTTTAAATAGTGAGTTAAGAAGAGCCCATTCTTAAGTCCTCTGGATTTCATGTTTTCTCTGCTGAAGCCTTGAGGGAAGCTAAATTTAAAAGTAGGGAAACGGTAATTAAAAGTGATTAGGACAAGAAGTTTTGGTGCTATGCAATGTGGACTCAATTCTCCCAGTCACAAGCCGAAGCAAGCAGCAGTTTTGGTTTTCATTATAACCTTACTTGCTATTTTAATAAACATGAACCAGTATTCAAACTTTTAATACCCTGCTGTTTAACTGTTTCCAGAGAGCCATCCAGCTCTTTTTTTAAAAAGCCCTTGTTTTAAAATTTTAATTTGTTTGGCTCAGTCTCACCTTAGAAAGTTGTAGCCTCATGGTAAACTCTTTTATAAGTTGATTTCCAGAATCGAAGCAATTCCTCCCCCCCTCCCCCGCCCCACCTCCTAAGTGTTTCCTCATGCGCGCCAAAGTCATTGGTGCTGACAGCTCCCCCTGCCTTGTTTTATCTGGTTCCCACAGAAGTATGAGAGACAAATGCAGGAATGTGTTCAGCATTGACTGGATGCATCCAGACAGCAGTGGTACTTACAGCTCTTCTAGGAAGCGGAGGCTGTGTAGGAGACTACTGGGGGGCAGGTGACTGATGTTGTTCATGCTGAGGTCCCTGGAGGGGGGAAGACAGACAAGACAGCATGTGAGGAGCAGGGTATGCCACCGCAAGGAAATCCAGCTGTTCGGTTCACACATTTCCAAGCAAGACAGTAAAATGAACTCATTCCTCTGCTTGACAAATGAACGGTCATTTTTCCATCTTAAATACATAGCCCGCCAACGTCAGGGGCTCCTCAAATTAAACACTCTATGAGGAGCTTTCATGGGATTCAAGGTTACTGAGCCCATTCATGGGCTTGGTTGCCATTCTTCATGTTTAAAACGATGCTGAGTCGGACAGAAAAGGAAGCAGACGTAACTCAACGTTGCGCCTCGCTTTCCACAATGTGACAAAGAGAAATGTCTTTACCTGGCAACCCTAGAAGGCCAGTTTTCTCGGGGGATTTTTAAGCACCTTGGAAAAACAAATGTTTTGATCCAAAGAAACTTAAAACAAAACGAGACAAAAAGCTCTCTTCCCTCTCCGAACTTGCTCCTTTTGCAGCTTCTCAGATTGCATTTAATAAGTGAAATGAACCGTAAAACGAGGGTGTAAGGTGATCCAGCTCTGTCTCACACTTCCTGCTGGGCCTACACAGTAGTTCCTGGCACAGGAAACAGCCAGCCACTTTGGGCGGAACTCAATCCATTTTTGTTTCAAGTGAAAGTCCATGTAATTAGATTTTATTCTGATTTTTTTCCTTAAAATTTTTTTTTTTATTTCTCTATTTCTTTACTGTCTTGCATGGTGTACACCATCACTGGTTTTTCTGTCTGTATCTCGGAAGCCCAAAGACTGACAGCTGGACAGACTTTAACCGGGACTAACTCAGACTTGGTCTAGTTGTCGCAGGTTTGGGTAGGAAGTGACCTTGCCCTATCCTGAGAACAAATGCTGTTAGAACATCAGATCTGGATTCCATACTTAAAGCTCATCTTCAGACTAAGTGTCTTTACAATCTGAATTATTCCTGTGGTTAAAGTGCTCACATCCATTGCAAATGCTCATCCAAGTAGATATTGATCATGTAGTTGTCTGGTCAAATGTTAGCGTTAACTCGGTGATGCTATGAAGTGAAGAGTTATCTTAAAATTAACCAACACAGGGTTCGGGAGATAGCTCAGTGGATAAAGCAGTGGTCATGCAAGTGTGAAGACCAGAGTTCAGATCCCCAGTCCCCAAGTAGAAGCCAGGCAGGTATGGCAGCCACTCTGGAGGCAGAGAGACAAGGGATACCCAGGGTAGGCAGGCTAGCTAGACAAGTTGGACTTGGTGATCTCAGGGTTTGCCACTATACCCTGCCTTGGTATAGTGAAGAGTGATTGAGGAAGATACCCAGTGTCATCCCTCGGATCTCCATATATATGAGCACATGTATGCCTCCACATGTAAATATGCTTACACATGCATGCAACAGCACACATACCTATATGTGCCAAGAAAAAAAAAAGGTCATAAATATGTTCAAGGAAGACAAAATGTCTTGATAAATGTTTGAGTATGGTAACTTTGGAACTACTGTTAACCCTGACCTCTATTAGTATATAACAATACAGCCAAATACATGCTATAGTCTCACTTTACAACTAAGCATGGCAAAAAGGTAGGGTAAAATATGTCTGTATTTTTTAAAATTGGAATTTCTCAGCCGGGTGGTGGTGGCTCATGCCTTTAATCCCAGCACTTGGGAGGCAGAGGCAGGTGAGTTTGAGGCCAGCCTGGGCTATAGAGTGAGTTCCAGGAAAGTTGCAAAACTACACAGAGAAACCCTTTCTCGAAAAACCAACAAAACAAAACAAGCAAACAACAATAATATATATATATATATATATATATATACATATATATATATATTTATATAAAAAATTGGAATTTCTCTGAAATTGTCTAGTTAGCCAAAATTAATGAATTTTATTTTGTATGTGTGAGTGTTCACCAAATAGCAGTGTGTCAAACAGGTCAATGTGGTTCCTGGATACCTCACAGTGACCCTGTAATCTCTGAAAAGGATTGACAATTCCAGTCATAGTCATAGCTTGTGTGTGTGTGTGTGTGTGTGTGTGTGTGTGTGTATGTGGGTGTGTGTGTATGTGTGTGTGTGTGTATGTGTGTGTGTATGTGTGTGTGTGTATGTGTGTGTGTGTGTATGTGTGTGTGTGTATGTGTATGTGTGTGTGTATGTGTGTGTGTATGTGTGTGTGTGTGTATGTGTATGTGTGTGTATGTGTGTGTGTGTATGTGTATGTGTGTGTGTGTGTATGTGTGTGTGTGTATGTGTATGTGTGTGTATGTGTGTGTGTGTATGTGTATGTGTGTGTATGTGTGTGTGTGTATGTGTATGTGTGTGTGTGTGTATGTGTGTGTGTGTGTATGTGTATGTGTGTGTATGTGTGTGTGTGTATGTGTATGTGTGTGTATGTGTGTGTGTGTATGTGTATGTGTGTGTGTGTATGTGTATGTGTGTGTGTATGTGTGTGTGTGTGTGTATGTGTGTGTGTGTATGTGTGTGTGTGTGTATGTGTGTGTGTGTATGTGTGTGTGTGTGTATGTGTGTGTGTGTATGTGTGTGTATGTGTGTGTGTGTGTGTGTATGTGTGTGTGTGTGTGTATGTGTGTGTGTGTGTGTATGTGTGGTGTGTGTGTGTGTGTGTATGTGTATGTGTGTGTGTATGTGTGTGTGTGTATGTGTGTGTGTGTGTGTGTGTGTGTGTGTGTGTGTGATTCGCTGCTTTACACCCTTGCTACCACCGAAACAACATCTCTGCCATCGTGGATTGCACCCTCAAACTGTGACCCCCAACAACTCCTTCCTTTAATTGCTTTCATCGGTTATTTTCTCGCAGCAGCAAGAAGAGTAAATAACACACCAACGTCATAGAATTTTTTCCTAAGGGTTCCTGTGGCTTCCGTATCTTGCCCTTGAAAACTCATTTTTCTCTTACAGCTCTGTTTTGTTTTCATTTGACAAATCACAACTGGCCACTCACAGCGGTGAGGCTTCATTCAAAGAATACATTGAAAAATAAGCTAAACCGAGCACCAGCTCTTCCGTGTCCCGTCATCTCCACTGCTAGGATCCACCCAGTGTTAATTTTACTCTTAAACCCACTTCCGCATCCGGCTCTCCTTGTTCTCGGCTGCTGTGGGTCAGGTCCTTCTCACACTGATCTCTGTCTTTCTAGCTGCACCTTTCTGTCCCCCCCATTCTAGGCCATCCTCTATACTATGGCCTCAGTAGTCCACTGGGGTCACCACTCCACCCAGATCCACTGCTAGCCAGCGCCCCCCCCCCCAAATCTTTCTCTTAAATGGATATCTTGGAAAAGAGACACCCCCCCCCCCCCCCCCCGCCAATGGCGAGAGAAGAATTATAGAAAAATACTTTCTGGATTTCCAGGTAAGATGGAGGAGAGGGAGTTGCCTTTGTGTGACCCAGCGAAGGTAAGCAGAGTGAGGAAAAGTAGAGTCCAGTTCCAAAAAGAGAAAGAAAGGAAGATCTCCAGAAACTTACAAATGTGACAGGATCCCTAACAAGGTCAGAGAAAACCATGGCGGACAATGGGGGGAAATCTAAGCTGAGCACAGCTCCAGCTGGTTAGCACCCTGGTGGGATAAGTGGATGCAGAAGACTCTGGTGGGATAAGTGGATGCAGAAGACTCCCCACAAGCGGTACTATGGATCAAGCCCTTAAAAACAGAATGTATACTAAGAAGTTTCCCACACCAAGTTAGAGGAAATGTCCAACTCAATAGATACACAAATTGAATCACAGAAACACAAGAAATATGAAAAACTAAGGTATCTTATTTAATTTTCCTGTTGTGATAAAGTCTTCTGACAAAAACAACTTGAGTATATTGAGTATTGATTAGTTTTTTTGGGTTTTTTTTTGTCAACCTAACACAACCTAGAGTCACCTGGGAAAAGGGAATCTCAACTAGGCTCTCTGCACACAGGAGACAGACATGTAGCTTGGTCTGTTTGGGGGGCCCCTGGCAGTGGGATCAGGATCTATCCCCGGGGCATGAGCTGGCTTTTGGGAGCCCATTACCTATGGTGGGGCACCTTGCTTAGCTTTGATGCAGGGGGGAGGGGCTTGGTCCTGCCTCAACTGAATGTATCAGGCTTTGCTGGGAGGCCTTACCCTTTCAGAGGAGGGGAAGGGGGGGGTAGGGAGTGGAAGGCTGCTGGGGGAGGGAGCAGGAGGAAGGATGAGAGGGGGACTCGTGGTTGGTATATAAAATGAATAAAAAAAATTCTTAAAGAAAAAAGAGTGTGGGATTTTGAAACTTCAGAGCCCACCCCCAGTGACACACCTCCTCCAACAAAGCCACACCTCTTAATCCTTCCCAAACACTTCTACCAACTGGGGACCAAGTATTTAAATACATGAGCCTGTGGGGGCCTTTCCCATTCAAACCACCACAATACTCTCATATCTAGATAGGCAATCCCAATGGAAAAATCAATAAAGAAATGCCAGTTATAAACTAGACCATAGGTCAAACAATACCTAGCAGATATTGATTATAATTAATGTTCCATTGTAGCTGGAAGGTTTCTCCAGTCCCACCCAGCCCCACGGTCCTCAGCCACTTCTTAAATAATCACTCAGAAGCTTATATTAAATATAACTGCTCGGCCATTAGCTCAGGCTTATTACTAACTAGCTCTTACATTTAAATTAACCCATAATTCTCATCTATGTTTAGCCACATGGCTTGGTACCTTTTCTCGATTCTGCCTTGTCATCTTGCTTCTTCTGTGTTTGGCTGGGGACTCCTCACTCCTCCCTTCCTCTTCCCAGCATTCTCCTAGTCTGCTCGCCATGCCTATACTTCTGGCCTGGCTACTGGCCAATCAGTATTTGTTAAACCAGTGTACAAGAGCATTATCCCACAGTACCCCACCATGTGAAAATTGAATACAAATTCTTCTCAGAAGTTCAGGGAACGATCTCTAAAATAGAATGCATTTTAGGTCACAAAAACTAAAATTATTTCATAAATTTTCCAAATATAAAGAAAGAAGTGGACATCCAAATTTAAGAAGCATTTAGTACCTGTACTGGCTGGTTTTGTTTGTCAACTTGACACAAGCTAGAGTCATCAGAGAGGAAGGAGCCTCAGTTGAGGAAATGCCTCCATGAGATCCAGCTGTAAGGCCTTTTCTCAGTTAGTGATCAATGGGGGAGGGCCTAGTCCATTGTGGGTGGGGCTATCCCTGGGCTGCTGGTCCTGGGTTCTATAAGAAAGCAGGCTGAGCAAGTCAAGGGAAGCAAGCCAGTAATCAGCACCCCTCCATGGCCTCTGTATTAGCTCCTGCCTCCAGGTTCCTGTCCTGTTTGAGTTCCTGTCCTGACTTCCTTTGGTGATGAACAGCAATGTGTAAGTGTAAGCTGAATAAACCCTTTGCTTCTCAACTAGATTTTTGGTCATGGTGGGTTTTTTTTTTTCAGCAATAGAAACCCTAACTAAGACAAATTAGGAGTAGGGTATTGTGGTGACAGGCCTGGCCATGTATTTGGGAGGCTTGTGGAAGGACTCTGGAACTTTGGGCTAGAAGAACCATTGAGTGTTGAGAACTCAGTGGGATGTTCTGTGGGAGCTTGGAAGACAAGAATGTTGAGAGCAGTGCAGAGGATGGAGGCCTGGCTTGTGAAATTTCAGAGGGAAATTTAAAGACTCTATCAGGGCCATTTGTTACTTGGAATTAAAACTTTGTAGTTCTGGTTAGCTGGGGCTGAAGAATCAGCTGTGATTAACAAGATACCAGAACTATTAAAGCGAAACTTTTGCTTTACTGGGACAACTGATGCTGGTCAGCTGGAGCTGAGAATTTAGAGGTGATCAAGAAGAGACCAGAAAGCTGGGCACGCCTTTAATCCCAGCATGTAGGAAGCAGGTAGGCAGTCCTCTGTGAGTTCAAGACCAGCCTGGTCTCCAAAGAGAGTTCCAGGACAGCAGGGTGTTACACAGAGAAACCCTGTCTCTAAACAAAACAAAAAACCAAAACAACAACAACAAAAAGAGGAGACCAACACCATTGACATGAAATCTTCTGGGATGTGTTTCCTGAGAGTCAGCACACAGAAGCTGTGTTCCAAGTTTGTACCTCACGTTGGCAGCTGGATCTGGCAATGTGTTAGAGTCACTTGGTTAGTACTGGTTTTGAAGGTATGGAGAGCATGGGTCCTGTAGAGCAGCTGAGGGTCGGCATTGTGAGAGGCCAGGAGAGGCCATTGATGAAGGTATATCCTCGGAGGCAGCTGAAGGCCCAGGTCATGAAGAGAAGTTGAGGCTTGGCACCAAGAAGAGAGCCTATGAGAGGTTACTGGTGTGAGCCCAGTTGTAGCATAGGACCCATCTGTTTTGGAGATGGCAATACTATGGGCCAGTTCAAAGAGTATGTCAGAACCAGCACAACTTTACATCCATCAGTATTTGCTAATGAAACTGGGAACTCCAATAGTTGATGCATGTACATTTATAATTGTTCTATCTTCTTGGTGTGTTGTTGAGTGTTTACATTAAAAAAAAACAGACACAGAGAAAGCAGCAGAGACAGAGAGACAGAGAAAGTGAACAACACTCAGACTACAACCTAATGATGCAATTCAAGATTTTTAGAAAAATATTAAGAAGCTAAACCCAAATGTATAAGTAGCAAGAAACAGTAAAGATTGGGATGGAAATTAATAAAGTGGGGAGTAAAAGAGCAATGAAATTAAAGCCAGTGTTGGTTCTTTTGAAAGACAAACTCTTAGCTAAACTAACTAAAAGAAAAACAGAAAGGAAACAAATTAGCATGATTTGAGTGGATATTGCAAAAAATTCCAATGGAATTCAGAGGACCACTAGGGAATGCCCTGGAAACATATTCTCAAGAACTGGAAATTCTAGAAAAAAATAGATAAATTTCTAGGCATATATGGCTTATCAAATTAAGAACATATAAATAATTTAAATAGATCTACAATAATCAGTGAAATTGAGGCAATAATGAAAATTATCCTCACAAAATAAAAACCTAGGATCAGATGTATTTACTGTTGAATTATATCAAATACTTCTCCCACTGTTCCACAAAATAGGAATGGGTGGAATACTTATTCTAGACAGCCAGTGTTACCCTGACCCCAAACCAGAGGAGAATGTAGTGAAAAGAAAACTATCGACCAATTTCCCTGAGGAATATAGATATAAAACATAACAATAAAGTCCTTACAAATTGTTTTCAAGAACATAATAAGGTCCTACACTATGACAAAGTTGATTTCATTTTAGGGATGAAAAGTTGGTTTACCATATATAAGCCAATAAATTAGTTCAGCATATAGTCCCAGAGGACAGAAATCATATGATCATTTCACAGCAGAAAAGATCTTCAACATCTCTTCCTGAGAAGCCTTGAAGAAGCCAAGAACAGAAGGAACAAAGCTGAGCCTCATAAAGTCATTGTTACATTAAGTAGGAAGAAACTGAAAACATTTCCCCAAATCCACAACGGGAGACAAGGGTGCCCGCTCTCTCTGCTCATATTCAACAGTGTTTGAAGTTCCATCCTGAACAACATCAGAGAAAGAAACAAAAGCATTAAAAGTAGGAAAGATAGAAGTCAAAGCATCCCCGCTTGCAGACTATATAATCTTGTTCTTAAAAGACCTTAATGACTCCACCAGAAATCTTTTATATCTTATCAACAATTTTAACAATGCAGCAAGATACAAAACCAACATACAGAAATCAGCAGCCTTTTTACACATCACTAATGAGGTTAAGAAAGAAGGAAAAGTTGTACTTATAATAATGTCAAACAATAAACAAACAACAATCAAAGGGTCCACAGAAGTAAACTCAGTCAGTGACAGCTTTCTAACTTTTGACTAAGGTGAAAAATATAAATTGGGAGGAAAAATAGACAGTCTTGTCAACAAATGGTGCTGGGAAAACTAAATCCTCACTGGTAAAAGAATGAAACTAGATCTGTCTCTCGCCCTGCATAAAAGTCAATTCAGAATGTCTCAAAGGTTTGAATGTAGGCCCTGAAATGTTGAAACTGACAAAGGAAAACATAGAAAACACTTCAAAACATAGGCACAGGCAAGGACTTTCTGAAAAGTAATCCTAACAGCGCAGGAATTAACACCCAAACTTGACAATGAGATTACATGAAATTCAAAAGCTTTTGTCTAGCAAAGGAAACTATCATCAGAGTCTAAGAGGCAAGCCTACAGAATGGGAAAGATTCTTTGTCCTGTGTGTGTGTGTGTGTGTGTGTGTGTGTGTGTGTGTCCAAGTTAATGTCTAAAGTATACAAAGAAGTGTGAAAATTAAGACACCACTGCTTGAATCAAGTGATAAATGAGTTAAAAAAAAGCTGAAAAAAAAACAGTTCCTAAAAGAAGAAATACAAATAACAGATGAATATTTGAAAAAGTGTTCAATATCCTTAGATATCAAGGAAAAGTGAATTAATACTGCGTTAACTCAGAAGACAGAAAAACAGGAACTGGAGGGTGGGGAAGAGCACACGAAATACTGTGTTTTGGACATGAGATGGCTATTATGTTCATAAACTCCCTGGAGCTATGCCAACTGACATAAGACCCACATGACACCAAGCCAACAGCATCAGCAACATTCTCACAGGCAGCAGTAATTTGAAAGAAAAAAAAATGGAGAAGACATGAAACATGGAGGAGGCTCTGTTTTGGGGGAGGCACCTGGGAGAATGGGAGCAGGGAGATGGGGTGGATCGAATGAAGATGCATTGTTACGTGCATGATATTGTCAAAGGGTAAATAAAAGATAGTCCACTGAGAAAACTGATTGAGGAGTCGACCTCACCCTAGTCAAAATGGCTATCAAGCAGACAGATGCCCATGTGATGAAGGAGGGACCTTTACGTATTATGGGTAGCAATGAGAACTGGTGCAGACCCTATGGACGTTAGCATGGAAGGTCTTCACCATAAGACTCAGCACTACCGCTTCTAGGTACATACTTCTCAGTATATACCCTGAGGACTTCAGATCAACAAACCACAGAGACCCCTGAAGATCTATTTGCTGTAAGAAATGGAATGAGCTTAGATGCCCATCAGATGGGTGAACAAAGGAAATGTGGTACACACACACAACGGAATTGTACTCAGCACCAAAGAAAGGAGAAACCATTACATTCAACTGGAGATCACTACATTCAACAAAATAAGCAGTTTAGGAACAAAAATTACCACACATTTTCTCTCCTAGGTGCATTGGATTTAAGCTTACAAACATGCATATATGTATATATATGTATGTATGTGTGTGCATAGGCAGGCATAAGCCATGGTACTGGAAAGGCCATCCTGAGAAGGGAGGAAGAGATTTTAAGGTGTGTGTGTGTGCACGTGCATGCGTGCGTGCGTGCGTGCGTGCGTGTGTGTGTGTGTATGTGTGTGTGTGTGGGGGGGGTAGTGGAATACATGGGACATGACAGAAGATGGAAGAGGCAGGTGGTCAGCAAGAGGGGGCTTCAGAGGATGGAGAGGCCGGGGGGCAGGGGAAGGGAGTCAGAAGAAACAATACAAAATGGTATCCATGTATAACAGTGCCAGAATGAATATGTTACTTTGCACGCTAACTTAAAAAACAAAGATCTTCCCCTGCAGCAGTTGTGGAGAAGGATGAATGACTTGGCCAGTGTGGTTTGGCCCAGAGCTGAGGCCCTGAGGAGGAGGCTCTATGCAGGACCCAGCCTGTATCAACAGCAAAATAGGACATGTGGGACGGCCCTGACTCTCCTGCCTCGGAGCTTCTGCTGGCTCCCCGAACTCTGTGAAGCTTAAGCATTTCAGACTCTTTAGACCTGTCTTAACATATGCTCTCGTCTCCATTTCTGCGTTAATTCTCTTCACCACTCAAGACACCGTTCAACAGACCCCTATGTTTCTGATACAAACTTCCATCTTTCCAAGTTAATTCTGTATTCCTTGGCCAGTCAATTCTGTATGTATACAAGTTAATTCTGCATTCCTCGGCCAGTCCTTGGATGCCTGAAGTGTCAAATCCGCGTTTCTGCTGAACAGTTTGGCTCAGATCACCTGGGTCACTGTCTAAAGGATGCTCCAAATTCCTCAGCTCCCATCCTTTGCTGCAGTCTCCTGGCAAAACCCCAGCTCTGGAAAAACACCAGCATTTATTTTCTCTGTGACTATTCCAGGGTACTGAGTGCCACTAGGAAAGATCAACCCACGGACGTACAGAACAGTGTCTATAAATTCCTGCTCTCTGTGGGTTTCCAACTGTGCTACACAATCCCGTGTTTTGTTATTGCCCAACTCGCTCCTCTGGGAACCATTTCCCACTTTACGAGTTGCTGCACACCTCTTAATCAACAGCCTCTCTCATCATGCCCTGGGGATACCTTCCCTCTTACTTCATGGAAATAACTAGAATTCTTTGGACCACCAAAGATGAAATAGGCCAAATTCTAATTCTCCTTTGTCTCCTGCTTACTATAGCCATACTTCCCTCCTTGCCTGGCCTTTCCCAGGGGTCTTACATACTTTAGTGTGCCGCATACAGTGGCACACTACTCTATGCTATAAATGGAATGCTTGTAACCCTCCCCCAAGGCTGTTCAATCTCTAATCTTTAAGGACAGTACTTATAGACAGGGCATTTTGGAGGTAATCAGGGCATGAGGATGGTGTCCTCCTTATGGGGTTGGTGTCCCGATAAGAACTTCCCTCAGGGGGGGTCCTCTGTTGTTGGCCATGTGAGGACACAATGGCTGCCTCAAAACTGAGCAAATGTGACTCAACAAGTCCTGGGTCTTGGATTTTCTATCCTCTAGAGTTGGGAGAATTAAATACTTGTTGATAAAGCTATTTATTCTATCATAAATCAGTTAGAGTTAAGACCCACCAGAAACACTTCTATTTTATGTATTTGCAGCATCTTCCCTTTCAATATGAGCACGGTCAAGTCTCTTCCACTGTTAATGTGAAAGAAAAATGGGGTCTTTTAATCTCACGGGACCACTCTTACTTTGTTTCTGGTTAGTGTTGGCAGTCTGACCCTCTCATTCCATCTCTAGTCCTCAGGATGCAGGCACCCATTCCTCCCCCATAGTGAGGGAAACTGTTCTTGCCAAGGACCGGCCATCTCCATATCGAATTTCTGAGCACATGACTCATTTGATCTCTTGCACTTGACGTGCCCTTAGTGGAAGATCTATTGGTTTGGAAGTCAACACTCTTAATATTTCCCCAATGTGGCTGTGGACTCATTTGTGGAATTTTCTCCTACCTATTGTACAAATGTTGATATTGTTTGGAGTTTTTAACCTTTGAGAGCACTCTACCCAGTACCCTCTCCCCCTCCTTCTGTGGTTGGCCAATGTGTTCATGAGCATGTGCGCGCGCGCACATGCATATGGAGGTCAGGGGTTGAGATCAGGCGTTTCACACATTATTTTTTGTGACAAGGTCTCACATTGAACCAGAAGCTCACTGATTTGGCTATATTGGCTGTTGTGGAATATTTAACTATGTTACATTTGTTTATGCTCTGTGGAACATTACTTTAACTGTGTAAAGATGTGTTACATTTGTTACTTTAACTGTGTAAAGGTGTGTTACTTTTGTTTGTGCTGCATTTATTTAATTATGAAAAGACATGTTGCTGTGGGATGTTAATGTATGTCCTGTGGGAGCCCTTCTTGGGTTCCTTGTGGCGTTACCCAGCAGGTTTGCATAGAGGATGATTAGGACCATGGGCCTGAGTGCAGGTGTCTGAGATGGTCTGCACTTGGCTGTACTGGGGGATGGTCTGTATGTCAAGCTGCTCTGATTGGTCAATAAATAAAACCTGATTGGTCGTGGCTAGGCAGGAAGTATAGGCGGGACTAACAGAGGAGAAATAAAAGAACAGGAAGGCAGAAGGAGACGCTGCCAGCCACTGCCAGGACAAGCAGCATGTGAAGATGCTGGTAAGCCACGAGCCACGTGGCAAGGTATAGATTTGTAGAAATGCGTTACTTTAAGATATAAGAACAGTTAACAAGAAGCCTGCCACGGCCATACAGTTTGTAAGCAATATAAGTCTCTGTGTTTACTTGGTTGGGTCTGAGCGGCTGTGGGACTGGCGGGTGACAGAGATTTGTCCTGACTGTGGGCAAGGCAGGAAAACTCTAGCGACAACATGTTGCTGTTTCCCCTTGCCTGCCTAAGGCACCTGATTGGTCTAATAAAAAGCTGAAAGGCCAATTGCTAGGTAGGAGAGGGATAGGCGGGGCTGGTGGGCAGAGAGAATAGTAGGAGGAGAATCTGGGAGGGAGAAGGAGAGGGACACCGGGGGCCGGAAGCCAGGCAGCCATGGCCGGCCAGCCATGAGAAGCAGTAAAAGTAAGATATACAGAAAGGAAGAAAAGGAAAAAGCCCCCGGGCAAAGCATAGAGGAAGAGAAGCAGGTTAAGGTATAAGAGCTAGCCAAAAATGAGCCTAAGATAGGGCAAACGTTCATAACTAACAATAAGTCTCTGTGTCATGCATGATTTGAAAGCTGGTTGGTGGCAAAAAAAAAAAAAAAAAAAAAAACTACAATTGGCCGGCAAGCACCAGTGATCCTCTCGTTCCCGCCTCCCAGCGCTGGGATTATAAGAGAGCGTATTCTACACTCAGTTTTCCCATTGATTCTGGAGGATGTGAACTAGGTCCTTAGTAGTTTCCTGTCTACAAAGCCCCAAATGCAGCTCTGCCCCACCCCCCTTTTCTCTCTATGTATATACCCTGTTGCTGGCCCTCACCATCCAAACAGCCTCCCAGGTATATCCTGCCTGCTCTCGGTCTCTTCTCTTCAGGCCACCCTCCAAGAGGCAGCTGGAACAATCTGTGAGCACAGAATTACCCAGATTACCACTCTGCTGAAACCTCTTCATCGATTCTTTTCAAACTTTACAAATGACACCTCCATGTCTTAATATTGCATACGAGCTCCATGTGAGGCATCTCAATCCTTTACCAACCGTGAATATTAATTCTCATTCAGCTTTCAAGATCTACAAATTGATGGACAACTTTAGTTGTCATAACGGCGTAACTGTTAAGCAAATCAGGAAAACAACAAGGCTAACAATGACAGAGAAGATTTTTTTCTTTTTCTTCCTTGGCATTTGCAGTATGATTTCCATGACCTTGGCTTACAGACTTTCATTTTGTCTTTGTAGACTCAGTATCATTTAACTCTCTGCCAGATACCTTTGTTGACAATGAATCCAGGCTGGGGTTGATCCAGCACATTTTAATGGATTTTTTTTTTCAGATTAGCTTACAAAGAAAAGCTGTCCAGCGAAATTCAAAATAAAGGCACAGGCTTTAGTAGCATTTTATAACAAGTAATGACACTTCCAGGTACTTTACCTACAGTATTGTTTGGAACTACAAAAGGATGAATCCTCAAATATTGTTATTGAAGTACAGCACATAGAGTAAAACATGTAAGTCCCTAGTCGTCAGTGGAATGGATTTTCACAGTGTTAACACACCTCATAAAACAGTACAAACACCACAAGTAGAAAGAACAGGGCCAGAGTCTCAGGGGTCACCTCATTGGTCTCCACTCACCACTTGCATCCGAAGCAGCCAGGCTCCTAAAGACTCCATAAAAGGAACTCTGCAGTGCATAGTTTTGAGTGTGTTTAAGTTCTTTGCTCATAATTTTTTAAAACAAAATTTATCTTCATGTCACGTGTAGCCATAGCTTATTCATTCTCAACATAATGAAACATTTCATTTTGTTATTCTACCGCAATTTATTTGTCTATTTGGCTGTTAAAGGACAGAGGTTGTTTTTAGTGAATAGTGTTATGAACCGTGACACTGTAAACATTTTGAACATGTCTTAAAAATATACATTTAGAAGCCAGGCAGTGGTGGCACACGCCTTTAATCCCAGCACTCAGGAGGCAGAGGCAGATGGATCTCTGTGAGTTCAAGGCCAGCCTGGTCTACAGAGGGAGATCCAGGACAGCTAAGGCTACACAGAGAAACCCAGCTTTGAGAAACTAAATACACACACATATACACTCTCCCAAATATTTCAACTCTAATGCATCCATTTGTTGTCACAAACATTGATAAGCTTCCTCTTTTCTATTTTGTCGTTTTGATAGGTCTACCCTCTCTCACTGCAGTTTTAATTCACATTTCCCTAGTAGACTTATGTTTTTTGTGTATGAACTGACCGTCAACATTCTAGGTTTTTTAAAGTTCCAGAAAAACACTTTTTCTTATTTGATGACATTCAAATTGGAGGTGAAACACTTGTTGTTACAAGTAAATCCACACTGAGTTGTAAAAGAGGAGAGCGCTCCTCCCTCCTCCAAGGCTACATCTCTTGGTTTTCAAGTTGACAGTGTGATAACTGCTGTGGGATGATCCTTCTGTACGCTGTGAATATGTACTACTCTCATTGGTTAATAACAAAGCTGTTTGGACAATAGCAAGGCAGGATAAAGTTAGGCAGAACAATCAAACTGAGGACCGGGAAGAAGATGGGTGGAGTTGGGGGAGATTCGAGGCAGCTGCCCAAGAACCAAGATGCCAGAGGACCAGTAGAGCCATGGACCATGTGGCAATACATAGATTAATAGGTATGGGTTAATTTAAATGTAAGAGCTTAGTTAGCAATAAGCCTGAGCTATCGACTGAACATTTTATAATTAATATAAGCCTCTGCGTGGTAATTTGGGAAGTAGCTGCCAGGTATTTGGGAACAGGCGGTCGGGACAGAAAGCCCCACCTCCTCTTACAGACATTCTTGATTTGCTTGAAGACCTGAACAATCTTGAGCACATCGTTTGCCATTTCAGTTCTCTCCTCTGCATCCCCAATGGCGATATTAACGACAGTACCCATTTTATAAAGTTGTCATTGAGTCGTTGAGAAAGGATCACACTGCCGTATGTAGATTACCCCCAACATGGCTTGGCACGCTGCATTACATCATTTGCACATATTAGTAAACAGAATCTCTCTTTTTAAGATTCGTTTTTATTTTGTATTATGTGTCTCTGTGTGGATATGTGCATTTGAGCGTTTGCCTGTGGAGGCCAAAGATGCCAGATCTTCAGAGCTGGATATAGGTCATTGTAAGCTGCCTGATATTAGGTGATGTTGTGAACTGAGCTCAGGTCGTTCTCTGGAGTGGTACTTGCTCTTCACCAGTGAGCCATCCCTTCAACCCCTGTAGAGGAATCTCTTAGAGATTTTTAAAATTATGTCTTTTGCCTGTACTGATATAACAAGCGTAAGGCAGTAAGAGTTCATTAATATTTATAGTTCTCTTGAGGCATTTTTAAAATTATAAGACAATTTACAAAGATTTAGAGTCAGCTGGATTGTGCCTTACTGGCATCTTATTGAGTGACTATCTTAATATTATTTTTAATGGAAACTTCAAAAAGACTGAGCTTTAAGCCAAAGCACACCTGAACATTTTTTTATTATCATTCTAACAGTAAGGGGTAGAGGTAGTTAATGTGACTGGTTATTAATCTGCCTTACTTATGTCTAATGGGAGAAGGATTAGTTACTGATAGTCACATGTGGGAGATGACTTTTCTAGAAATCTCATGTATTCAGATAGGATCTGCAAAATAAGGAAGTAAGCAAACAGGAAACAAGACCAAACCAACCAACCAACCAACCAAACAAACAAACAAACAAGAGCAAAGCAAGTCTTTTCTCAATCCAGAACCAGCAGCATACATTCAGGTGTAAATGTTTTTATACTTTCCTCAGAGGAAGGCCTTAGCCAGAAGAGTAGTATTTACTTGGGCAGTTGTGATATGTGTTTTTGTTTTTCCAAATCCATGCCAGCAAATTACCAATGGTGGTCACAATCTACAGCACTGACAAGGACTCACAAGAGCAAGTTTGAAACAAGAAAACAGCAACAACAATGACACCAATGTCTGTCATTCTAGCACTTAGGAGCAATAGGCAGGGGCATCATAAGTTTGAGGACATTGCGGGCCATGTAGTGAGATTCTCCATATACATGCTGACCATTTGGTGTACTAATTACTACATGGTCAACTTGTTTGTTCTCAAGAATAATTGTTCTCAAGTTTTGAGAATCAAAATTTCTCAAGGGTGACTGTATATTCCCCGAAGCAAATGTAGTGTTGATAAATTCTGAAAATACACTGTGCCACTGAGCATGTCATAAAAATCTAAGTTTCTAGGACAATAGTTCTCAACTTTCCTAATGCTATGACCCTCTAATATGGTTTCTCATGCTGTAGTGACCCCCAACCATAAAATTATTTTCATTGCTACTTCGTAACTGTATTTTGCTATTGTTATAAATATCCGATATTTATGATGGTCTTAGGTGATTCCTGTGAAACTGTCATTCAACCTCAAAGGGGGTTGCAACCCACAGGTTGAGAACCACTGGTCTAGAATATAGATGTTCCATCTCCTCTGTCTTCCTCCTCCTCATCTATGTGCATTTTTCTTGGGGGAAATCTCATCTAATGTCTTAGTCACTGTTCTGTTGCTGTGAAGAAACATCATGACCAAGGCAACTCTCATAAAAGAAAGCATTTAATTGGGGCTGGCTTACAATTGCAGAGGCTTAGTCCTTTATCATCATGAGAGGGAGCATGATGCTACAGCAGTAGGTAAGAGCTACATCCTGATCCCCAGGCAGAGAAGAAGAGAGGCTGGACCTGGCCTGGGCTTTTGAAAACTCAAAGCCTACTCCCAGTGACACACTTTCTCCAACAAGACCATACCTACCCCAATAATGCCAAACCTTCTAATCCTTTCAAATGGTTTCACTCCTTGGTGACTAAGCATTCAAATAAGGAGCCTATGGGGGCCATTCTTATTCAAACCACCACATCTAGCTACATGGAATTAACACTGGGAGCAATCATTTCCCTGAGATGCAGATCTTCCTTCCAATAGCTTTTTTGAACTTCTCTGTGTGGTTAACAAACCAGCCATCAAAATTCAATATTTTCAAGCAGAACTCAATGTTTTCTTTTTCTTTTTTTTCTTCAAACCAGTTTCTCTTTGTGTTTCCTTGGCATGACTAATATAGCTTTATTCTCTCAATCAACCAATCTAGAAGCCTCAGGCTTGGTTTTTCAGATTTCATTCACTGTCATTTAAATGGTTATCAAGTCTATTGATTATATCTCTGATGTGTATCCAGAATAATAATATACAACATTTAATAATAGCCAAGCACTTTACATACACATACACACATGAACACACACACACACACACACACACACACACACACACACACACTCACATATAATTTCTGGACAAGGATCCTCTACATGGGTGAAGAAACAGACATGTACCACTTAAGTAGCTTTTCTAAGCTAACTGGCCCTTTGCACTGGAATTCATGATATAGTTTCCACTTCTTCTTGCCATAACTCAAATTTAGAGCCTCATATTTGTCTAGTTGTTTCACTCTGTGAAGTTCTGTGGACATAAAGGGAAAAGTCTCTCTCTGATTTTCTGAGTCTGTTCATGACTTGTGCCATTTCTGGATGATCTGACTTCTTCGTCAGCACCATTAGAGTAACTCATTATTTAAATCTCTACTCTGGACCATCTAGTCTGCTTCCACTTAGCCTTGGGACATCATTGCCTTGGGACATCATTCCTTGTCTCCACATTACCTTTTTTTTTAAAATTCTATTGAGACAGGGTCCCCTTACATAGTCAGGTCAGCTTCAAACTCACTCTATGTAGTCTTGGTTGGTCTCAAAGTCACAATCCTCCAACCTCAGCCTCCTGGGTGGTCAGTTACAGGGGTGTGCCATCATTGGTAGCCTGGGTTCTTCTTGAACACAATTTGCATCCCCTGGCCCACGTCCATTCCAGACTCTGGAGCTGGAGCTGTAACTCTGTGCTATCCGCTTGTCTGAGGTAAAAAGTAAACACAAAGGCTCACCTCACACTACACCTCCACTGTCATATTTTCCCTCTCCCTGGTCTAGCTGAACTTGGTCTAATTTTTTTCCCCTGGAGGATAAGTGAACTAATATTACATGATACCCTTCTTTTTCTTATAATTTATTTGCCTAGAAATTTAAGGCATAAATGTACTTGTATCATGTTTATGGATTGCTGCAAATTTGCCTTTAGGGGTGAAGTAGTGTCAGGACATAGTTGGTCTTATATTCCCAAGAAGCATCTTTGAAACTTAATGGGAAAGATAGCTTGTCTGTGTGGTACTTGAAAATGGACATCTGAGTCCTAACAAAGACTGTGCTGTAATTCTAATGTAATTCTACTGCTCATTTTAGGTGTACTAT
Source organism: Peromyscus maniculatus bairdii (assembly GCF_049852395.1). Classification (NCBI taxonomy): domain Eukaryota; kingdom Metazoa; phylum Chordata; class Mammalia; order Rodentia; family Cricetidae; genus Peromyscus; species Peromyscus maniculatus. Next base: position 39,743,631 of record NC_134869.1, read on the forward strand.
GTATTTTCCTTCTGCTTAGAAAAATGAGCAAATAAGCAGCTTTGGAACTGGGAAAGGATTTTCAAACTTCACACTGCAGTTGACATTATTGACATATGAAACTGGAAGTTTCTTTGTTGTGAGCTGGGTATCCTTTGCATTGTCAAGTGCTTAGCAACATTGCTGGCTCTATATAACTGTGACACCCTTCCCAATGATGAAAGCCCAGCATTTTTTTTTATAGATAGTTGTGGGTTGAATTGTCTCCATCTAATATTTGCATATTGAAATTCTAGCTCAGAGTAACTCAGAATGTGACTGTAATTGGAGTCAGGATCTTAAAAACACAATTTGATTAAAACAAAGTAATTGGGCTCTAACCCATTAGGACTGTCATTTGTCATCGATGGGAAAACATGGCAGAGACATTACAGAAGAGTACTGTTGTTAAGTCATAGAAGGGAACAATGGAAGGAAAGGCCTTCAGAAGAAAGTAACAACTCTGTGGCCATGGATCTTGAACATCTGGCCTCCACAAGTGCAATGCAATCAACCTGTTTCATTAAACCACCCAGCCCATGGCATTTTGTTACAGCAGCCCTGGAGGAACAACAGACAGACATTGCCAGGTAAGTGTCCCCAGGGTAAGTCACCACTGGCTAAGAATCACTGAACTAGAAGACACAAACCACACATAGGGAGCTATTAATTTTGCCTTTTCCAGGACAGAAAAACTAAGTTTCTAAATAGTTTTTTTTTGTTTGTTCTGATACAGGGAATATAGAGGATCTTCTCTATTTCTTTTTCACACCATAAATCCTTTCCAAAGATAATTTCATCACTTTATAATTAGATAACAAAAATATAAAATAAAAAGCAGTCCAAAAGGCCATAAAGATATAGATGAGGCTATAAAGATATGATGTATACATAATCTTGGAGTAACTCTGGGGCTGTGCCATTGAGTCTCTGTTGGGTAATTCTGAGCTTGTGGTTATACCTAATGACTATAATATTTGAACAGAAAATACCCTACAAACACTTTGAAGAAAACGTCTTCCAAAAGTGCCCATTGTTCATTGAAAGACCTATTTTATTTTATTCAAACAGAAATTATCATTGTATTTCCTATCCTAAACAATAAAGACAGTGCTGAAAATCTCCTAGGCCATAAAATATGACTGTGGGCCTTCCAGGACAACAGGATGAAATCTTTTTGTTTTCTCCATAGTCCATCTGACATTCTGAAACACATAGAAGACCCTTATTTATCATTATCAAAAAGAGTGGACCTCCTACCTAGCAAGTACTAGTGTCTGGCTTTGATCTACAACACTGAAAAGTTTATCACATAAAAATTTAGAAAGAGGGCACAGTAGGTTAAGTTTCCGTATCAAAAATATCCCGAAACACAGTAACTCAAAGAAGGTAGTTTGTTTTTCCTTCACTTGATAGTTCCATGTTTAGAAGGAGTGGACTAGTGAATGGACTATTCATTCTGCTTTGTTCTGAATGAGGACCTCCAAGGACCTTTAGGTTTCTGAGTTACTTTGCCAGTATCTTCAGAATTAAGCCATTTGTTGACACTTTCCACTCAACAGGCCAAGAGAAAGAAGTCCAAGGCAAGAAGTTACATACTTAAGAGAACAGGAAGTTATACATTACTGCTGTGGAATATTAGCGGATGATGTGTTACACTCATTAATGCTGTGGAAATATTTCTTTCATGGTGCAAAGATGTGTTGCATTCTTTTATGTTGCATTTGTTTAGGTGGGGCTGCAAAGCAGAGGAAATAAATAGGAGAAATCTAGGGGAAAGGGGAGGGGGGAGTGAGAAAAGGAGGAGAGGAAGACGGTGGAGGTTAGCCACCAAGCCACATAGCCAGCCATGAAGTAAGAAGGAAAGAAAAATATATAGAATAAAGAAAGGTAAAAAGCCCAGAGGCAAAATGTAAAGAGACACGGGAAAATTTAAGTTAGAAAAGCTGGCTAGAAACAAGCCAAGCTAAGGCCAGGCATTCATAAGTAAGAATAAGTAACTGCGTATTTACTTGGGAGCTGGATGGTGGGCCCCCAAAGAGTTAAAAAAAAAACCCAAACACCTATACATTACCTCTAACTATATTGTCTTGTTTAAAACTTAATCTCCCAGCATATTTGGAGGTATAGGATCTTGAAATATGAGTTTCCATGCTGACCAAATGTGCCCAAATGGTAGAGATCCTATCACTTCGAAGCAGAAGAGATAATGGATATAGAATAATTATTAATTGCTGATCTCTGTCATAAATATGACATGGATTTGTGGTGGGAGAATGGTATCTGGTGAATGTACACATACATATGATGTGGGCAGAACTTCCAAAGGAAAAGAAATCAATCTTAAGAAGTGGAAAACGTTACATTAAAATGGTTGAATGGTAGGGTGTTTGAATAACTTTACACATGCACATGAATAAAAACAGAACCAGGTTTTTTTTTTTTTTTTAAAAAAGTGGATTTGATCTATGGCATCCTACTTCCTCCCAGGGTTTCTAACAGGGCTTTGGTGCTGAAATCTAGCTATTTTAGGACTAAATGAAAATGAGATAAGGATCTCAAGTGACAGGTCAGACACCAAGTCATTGTTAGCTCCAGTCACCTTTGTGTCTCTGTGTCTATATTTCTCACTTTAAGGTAGAGTGGTAAGGATAAATGAAGTAGGGTGTGAACAGTGCCTGATGCTTGAAGGACTCTTCTCAGCTGCGGGCTGGAGTCTTCTGCATGGTCCAGTCCTCGTCTCTGGGTTAGATTTTTCTCCCTCAGAACTTTTCCATACTGTCTGTATTCCAGCCCCAGCAGACTGCCTTTTATTCTCCTACCGAGCCACAAAGTCAAAACAAAAAGTATATTTCAAATGAATCCTTTCCTCCAGGGTTATGCAGAGTCTTGTCCTGAGGTTTTCTGTGTCCAAGATGGCTGCTGTTTTGCAGATCTGAGACACTTCGGGTTAAGTGCCATGAGGGTGCAGGTGTGGGCCCAAGACCGTCTCCCTCTGGTGACACCTGTCAGCTGATGCACATTTGTTCCTCATTGCTGGGTGCTCTTCCGCGGCCTGCACCCGCTCTTGTCTCTCCCTGTAGAATTCTTCACAGAGGAGCCACATTAAATTCTAAGACAGAACCAGATAAGCCCTGCACTGCCCAAAATCCTCCGCAAGATGGCTGTTTGCTCTTGGATAGAATTCAGATATCTGAGCCAGGTATCTGATCCCCCTCCACTCTGGTCTGACATGTTCCCCGTGGCGGCTCCATTTTAGTTTTTCCCAGCACCACACAGTCCCTAAATCTCAAGTACTTTCCTTTCTCAGGCCTCTTGCCACACATTCACCTCCATCCAGCGTACTCATCTACACCTACCCTCCCTTGCAGTTGCGGGTCGCGCCCCGTGTTGGCTTGAGTGAGGAAGGCCACCAGAGGCTCGTAGATTTGAAAGCTTGGTCACCAGGAAGCAGCACTATTGGAAAGGATTAGGAGGTGTGGCCTTGTTGGAGTAAGCGAGTCACTGGGGGTGGACCATGAGGTTTGGAAAGCCCATGCCAAACTCAGAGTCTGCCTGTCTGTCTGTCTGTCTGTCTGTCTGTCTCTCTCCAGTACAGGTTGTAGCTCTCAGCTATTTATTGCTCCAGCACCTGCCTGCATACCGCCATTCTCCTCACCGTGATGATAATGGACTAAACCTCTGAAACCGTTAAGCCAATCCCAGGTAAATGCTTCCTCTTATAAGAGTTGACTTGCTCATGCCGTCTCTTCAAGCAACAGAACAGTGACCAAGACATCCCCTTTCTTAAATGGCATTATCCAAGAGAAGTCCTTTTGTCTTCTAGTCTAAAATAGATTGCTTTTTTTTGTTGTTTTTCCAGGTTCTGCTCTCTCTTTTTCTTTTCTTTCTTTTTTTCAATACAGGGTAGTTTTGGTGCCTGTTCTGGAACTTGCTCTGTAGACCAGGCTGGCCTCGAACTCACAGAGATCCGCCTGGCTCTGCCTCCCGAGTGCTGGGATTAAAGGCGTGCGCCACCGCCGCCCGGCTCAGGTTCCGCTTTCTGCCTCTGTTTGCCTTCACACCCTCTCTCTGATTATTTTCATTTATGATTGATAGCTTGTGGCCACACCTTTCTCTGCTTCCTGTATTCCTTTCTTAAATGTCAGGAGAGTGTGGCGGCACCACACGACCGCCTTTTAGCTCAGCTTCTAGCCCGTGGCTCAGGAAATACTCCCGAGTGACTGGCGGTGAAATGAGCGTTATGTCCTCCTTTCTTTTTCTTTCCCTCTCTTATTTCTAGGAAGTTGATTTTGAATCGCTGTTCTGGGAGTCTTGAAGGATAGTACAGCAGATGTACTGGAGAATATTGGCATTGTCCTGAGTGCTTCCTTGACATACTGACTAAAAGGCACCTTTTGCATTTGTTATACATGCTCATCTTTCTAATCAGAATGATAATAATGGATCTGATTTTTTAAGGAAGGGACATAATAAACTTCACTGACTAATTTTTGAGCAATTTCCTCCTGAATATAGAAACTATGAAAATGCAGCTGTATTTGAAGCTGACAGAACCCAGAGTCCAGTCTTAGTTTTGCTGTTGAATAGTATGTCAGTCTGGATTGGTAGGCCACCATTTCCATAAATAGGATTTTTTTCTAGTAAATGGAAGAATCTTTACAATTCTTGCCTCAATAATATGAGAAATGTGAGTATAATATTTAAAATGCACAGTCTGGGCTCTTTTGAAGTGTTCAGGATATACTTAATGAGTGAGTATATTTCTACAATGTTTCAAGGACTTTACATTCAAGTAGGAACTGAGAGTTGTAGTTCTCCAAAAGAACAAAATGCTGCAAGACGAGCCTTGAATTATGTTCAACTACCCAAGCTTTGGAGTTAAGCCTTCCTTCCTTCTGAGCTAAGAGAACCTGTAGATACTGTTATTAACTCAAAAGAGGAGAGAGAAAGCTTTCTCCTGCCACAGCGGCACTTGGCAGGAATGCCATGGGAATAAGTTCCAACTTTAATGCTTGTCCTCTTTTCAGTCTGGCACTGACTGATCAAGTCTTGCTATTTGACTTACAGAAGCCATTTTTTTTCTATTTTAACTGAGATTCCAGTAGAAGGAGCAGATTCAGCAAGCAGAGAGGAGAGATTTCCAAAACTCAGATGTGCAGTGAGGAGATCAAATGAATAAGGCCATTTGGAGAGGCATATGAGGCTTCATGTTAGCTACCAAGAATGTGGCTTCCTCACACTTTCCAAAGCATTGATGTTGTAAAAACAATCATCTCCCATTTCTTAATAAAAAATGTTCATTTTTATTCTGACAGTTGTCTCAAGAGCTAGGAAGACACCGATGCCTCTAAGGAAAAAAAAATCCGAAGACATTATTTGTTGTGATTGGTTCAATAAATTACTAGTCTGAAGACAATGTAAATTACAATGTTTAAACTCTTTTAGGAAAGTCTGACTAGATATATAATCAGAACTTTAAAATGTCAATGTGAGCTACATCCACCGTATAATTAATTGTTAGTCAAGAGGAGTCAGAGGCAGGGAAGAAGAGAACACTCATACCTTTATAGCAAATTTAACGCAAGGCACTGAAGTGTGAGTCAATAATACATACTCATTATGAAGCTAAAACTCCCGAGAGGACAAGGGATTGAATGCATGACGAGAAGTCTGGCTCACAAAGCGTATTACAGACGAAAAGGTAAGAAGCAAGAAGCTGTGCCAGCTCATGAAAATCACCAGTAATGGCTGGTTATTTGTCAGCTCCAGTTGCTCTAGGGTCGGGCTGTGCACAGCTGGGTGGCTGTTGGTGGCACCCCCCAGGGCCGTTAGTGGAGTATGTTATCAAGGCTGATACGATTGTTATCCAGCAATATAACAGTCTGTAATTTTAAATGTGCGATCTAATAATGTGAAACTTTGTGTTCTTTTATTTCTTGTTTTAAAAGTAATTTTTGTGTGTGTGTGTGTGTGTGTGTGTGTGTTTGCACATATGTGCACAGGTGCCACATTGGGCTCCTGGAGGTCAGAGGACAGAGGACAACTCTCTTGGGGAGTCCTCTCTCTTCTGCCACCTTGTGGGGTCTTGGGTATTGAACTCAGGTCATCAGACCTATATACCAAGTTCCTTTATCCACTGAGCCATCTCACTGGACCCTCTTATTTCTTTAAATTAAAATTTTATTTTAGTTTAAAGTGGTACACACACACACACACACACACACACACACATATATATAAATATATATATATATATATAATATACAAATATATATAGATATAGATTTTATCTATATAGATATGTAGATTAAAATACAATATATATTATAGTACATGTGATAGTATATATAAACTGATAAATTAATATTAAAAAGGAATTATAAGACTTATAATAAAAAATTAAAGTCTTAGTGTCAACCTTCTTTCTCTGATTCCCACCGCAAGGAGGAAACCATTTTTACCTGTTCACCCTTAGGGATTCCCTCTGCTTCAGTCTCTAAGTCTGCAGTCTCCTACCAGGATAATTGTGCTGGATATGTGGCTAGTGAGGAGATGGTTGCCTGGCTGTGGGAACTAAAGGTTAACTTCATCTACTTCCTTTCAATGGTCTTCCTAATGGGACCTTGGCCCCAGAAAGTACATTTTCTAGGGTTTTACAGCAGAAACTGGACTGTTTGTTGACTTACTCCAGGCCATTTTTCTCTGCTAAGCCATTTTACAAATTTGTTAACACATCCTGTCCATTCTAATTTTCTTTTCCATTTTCTTTGTTTTTGTTGGTTTATGCTTTTTATTTATTTTTTCTGCTACTCGAGACACATCTGCTATTTTTTTTTTCTATTTCTTAAGCTGGAACCACATGTCAGTCATTCAAATATCTCCTTGTTTTAGGTATAATGTTTTATTTTCCCAATCCATGCCAGCTTGATTAAAAATAGCCACAGTATATTTATTCCATGACTTTGCCCCTATTTATACTTAGGAACTTCAATTTCCAACAGAATTCCTTTCCCAAATCACTCTGCAAGCTCCAGGCTTGGCCAGGAGGACTCATCTACGTGTCAAGAACTAGTTCCTTTGACCATGCTGTGGGTTCGGTACCCTCTTTCCTGTCCTAACTTGTGCTGATGAATCAAGATGCTATTAATGACCCACCCATCAGTCAACTATTCTAGACACTTAACTCAGGCTCTTTCCACTTGCGATCAAGAAGAATCCAGGACTCTATCGGTGTCTCCATGGTCAATGCCAGAGCTACTACTCTTGATCACAACTTCTTCTGTAAAGCACCATTGCCTTTAGAAACTACTCAGAAGACCACAGGGTCCCTCTACATAGATGAGCTCTTATGAGGTCCAGCTTGAGATACACAGTAGACAACTCGGGGCGGGGGGGGGTAAGGAAATGTGCCCAGGATGATCTCACACGTGAGACTGAAGAACTTGTCTTTAATTCGTGTCCACAAAACTGTCAACACATCGTCATTAGTTGGGGAGAGGTTCCTTGGAAGAGATGGTGTTTTTAGTAGTTTTACAAGGAGAATAGTAAGAGAAGGTGGGGTTTTAGAGAGAGTTTGGGCAACTTGCTGCTCCCTCCCCAGTCCAAACTGACCTGGCTGGCTTGATGGTGTCTAATTATCCTCACCTGTATTTGATCCCCAGAACCCACGTAAAGATAAAGAGAACCAACTCCGTAAAGTTGTCTTCTGACCTCCACGTGAGGGCCACGCACATGTACCCACCACATCATGCACAAACATACATGATAACAATAAAATTTTGAAAAAATTAAAAAGAGTAAAACCTTCATTAGAGAAACCTTCGATATCATTTTGCAACACAATGGCAAATTTTTTATCCTATTAGAATCTCCACACCAGTTGTCACAGTCTGAACATTTCAGGGAGTAAAATGTCCAAGGAGGAAATGAGATGTACAGAATAAAGGTCCTCATTTTCTAAGTCAGGTAAGGCTGCCAAAATTGCCTTCAGTCCTACAGTGTGGTCATCCCATAAAACATCTCCTACAGTCTCTCACAGGCCTCAGCCGGTTGGCAATTAATCTCTTCTTCCATCAAACTTGCTAACAAGTTTCTTTCCACTTTGTCTTCAACAATTCACCGCCACTTTCCTACCGTTAGAGTTCTGAGAGGCGCCGACACTTGAGCTGGGTCTTGATGGGCTGTGCTGGCTGGGATCAAGGGGGGAGCAAACTGGGAAAGGCCCTTCTCTTGGAACAGCGTGCACGAGGGCACCGGAGCATGTGAGAGCAGGCTGCTTTCCAGAAACTGCAGTTCAGTTGGCATAGTTGAATGGAAGTGATTTTGTTGCAACATGACCCATTGTGAGCACCCAACCCCCTCCCCAGGAAAAACTTCAAGGGTCAGAGCTAGCCCAAGCTGGCCTTTCTTGTCATGGTACAGTGCTCAGGCTCTTCTGGAGGATCTTGGAGCCTCTTTGAGACATTAAGTAGGGAAAAGACATCATCTTTGGATTTAGTAAACACTTTGGAACCTTTTCTTTTTCCTTCCTTTCCTTTCCTTCCTTCCTGCCCCCCTTATAAAAGGAATACTTTTTTTTTTTATTTTGGAGATTATCTATATTTTAGATATATTTATCTATATTCTCTTTCTTGATAGTGAACATTATGGGATTCCTAGTCATTTTGTGCACCTTGGACATTAGCTTTAAGTTAGGCACACTGGCAGCCTTCAAAGGGAACAATTCTTCATACATCTTTTCTTTTTGTGGTTGAGCAATCTTTTTAGATGCATTCTTTGGAGACTTAAACGTGAATTCTCAGATTAGCTGTAAGAAACTTCTTGAACCATACTTTCAAGTTCAATTAGTCATAGATCAGAACATTGATGTGGACAAATTAAAACAGAAGCCCCAACACTCTCTTTCCTAATACCACCTGTGTCTGCCTTGAGCCGCCAAGAGGGTCTTTTGCATCCAAACACCCCAAAGGCAATTCAGTCTCCTCTGGCTAATGCTCAAGATTTGAAGCACCTCTGAGCTAGGATTAACTTTTCCTCGTTTTCCAAGCTCAAGCACTACACAATTCACTTTTTATCAGCTCAGTTCCCATAGATGATCAGTTGCCATGTTCCTAATATTTTTTTAGCATCCTCTGGAAAAAACAGAACAAAACCCTATAGCTTAAAGTTAAGCAAATTGAGTTTCTCTTATTTTGTCTTGTGAAATTGTACACGGGCAAGGCATACTATAGAGTATATCAACGTGTTCCTTTGTATTATTTTTGATTCAGGATAATACTTTAAGAGATTTCCCAAAGTGAACTAAATGCCCAGTGATAAACCTTAACTATCAATGCAAACAATTACGTAATGTGTTCACTGGGCTTAAGACATATGTCTATCTGTAGGTATAGATTTTCCACCCGGAGGAAGCTTACCTCTCAAAATGTCTAAATATTTTCAATGTTGAAATTTCACATTGAAACACTTTTAAATTTTATTCTACTATTTACTATCTTCTAAAAAGAGAACTTAAAATTATCTTGCTCAGCATACAGACATCAGTACCTGCCCTGGACCATTCAAAACGACTAAGTGATGTCTGCAGGATTCTTTGTTCGCACTTACAGGTAGTTTTTGTGTGATATTTTGATGATTACTTGAAATTCTTTCTCTGCTGCTATTGGTTGGGCTTTTACTTGGTAAGTCTTGCAGCTACCAATGAGAAGTGAAAGATGGATTTTTCTTTGTATTTGATCTGTATTTGACTGTTCTGCTCATCAGCAAACTGACTTTCACTTTTTAATGACTACAAATGAATACAGAATATTACTTCAGGGTCTAATGATACATAGACAACTGCTTTATGATTCATTTATTCCATATGTAACAGCAAGACAAGTAATCTGGCTAGCAGAATTGTCATATTTTATAATTAAGTATGAATTAACGTATCACTCCAAATTGTCCTTTTTTGAAAATAATTACATTTATTGTGTTTGTGTACACACACACACACACACACACACACACACACACACACACACACACACGCCACAGTTGCCTGTGATGGCCAAAGGACAACTTCCAGAGGTTGGTTCTCTTCTACCCATGAAGGCCCTGGGGCTCAAACTCAGGTTGGCAGGCTCCTTTACCTGCTGAGCCACTTCCTCAACCCTTGTCCTTTATTCTCAACTAACTCTTAATCACACACTAAGACAGATTATTCAGAAAGGAGAGTGGAAATTAATGGACCCCCCCCCCAAAAAAAAAAACCTATTCATTTTCCAGCCTCTTCTGAAAATTCAGATTGCCATTGCTAACTCATGGAAGGTCATTCAGCACATGAGTAATGAACATTTTTATACAGTTGGAATGCGTCTTGTGACTTCAACAATATCTCACTCATCCGTTTACTTGTTTGCTTAACTAACATTATATGGAGAGCTTTTCAGACGTCAGACATGATAAATACTGGGAAAAGAAGAGACAATAAAAAACATGTTACTGCTACATTCCTTCAAACTAGATTATAATCTCCTTGAGAGGGAGAGACTTAGTGAGAATTAAGCACTAAACTCTGACTGTATCCATCTATGAATTATTTACGACACACGAGATGGGGGCCGATCTACAGTGCACGAGATACTCGTGAGAGACTTTCACCGGAAGCTGTAAAGCGTGCACCCAGATGTTCCAAGTGAACTCAGCTGCTCACGGAGGAGGATTACTTTCGCATTGTCCTTTTTGATCAGACAATTGGGCTTCACATAGTCAGCTCGTGCTGTGGTATGCATGTGCCATGTGCACCGTATTTTTTCCCCTACTGACTGAAATGATTCAAGTCACACGCAACAACAGGTTCTTCTTTAGCAGCACCTTTTTTTCCCCCCTCCAGTTTATAATGCTAGTGTTGAGAGATGAGGATCACACCTTGGGGTACAGACCTCCCAGGATTATCCTTTTCTCGGTTGTTTTTGTGTAAGAGCATTCTTCAGACAAAGGATCTGCTTCTTTTCCATTTCAAAAGAGTACTTCTTATTGTAAAATCTCAGACCAGTCAGGGGGGCTGCTGGATATAGGAAATGTGTTTTAATAAGGGAAGCATTATGGAGCCCATCATAGATAGCCTCAGGCAGTTCTGGGTGTGTGTCTGTATTTGTTGAGCATGTATGTGGGCACACTGATGTAGACACGGCCCAGTGTACAGAAGAGGAAACTGACCTGGGGAATCAGGTGGTCTCAGTTCTGCCATGCATTAAACATGAACACTTGAGCAAGTTATGTTCTATAAACTCGTGCTAACACTACTCCTGGAAGATTGTGTTGAGATAGATTTAATATAATCTACTCATAAGTTGACGCCGAGGATTAATGGCATCATGCTAGCTGTGTACACTCTATATTTATCTATGTATGCATTTTATTATGTGTTTTATATATAGTTTGCACAGGATAGCATGGGCACAGGAGACCACTTCCTGAATAGAACACCAGCAGCACAGACACTGAGATCGACAATTAATAAATGGGACCTCCTGAAACTGAGAAGCTTCTGTAAGGCAAAGGACACGGTCAATAAGACAAAATGGCAGCCCACAGAATGGGAAAAGGTTTTCACCAACCTCACATCTGACAGAGGGCTGATCTCACCTCTGTTTTTAACAGGGGGAAACAGAAGCACAATGAAATTAATTATCTTATGCATGATTACTAAATAGTAAACTATAGAGGATTCAAAACCAAGCAATATTGCTTACAGGCTTCACTCTTTCACAGAAAAAGGTTTGACTGAGAAATCATACACAGACACGACTAATCCACTTATTTAAAGTATGAAAATCATTGATCTTTCATAGGTACAGAGTTGTTTTGGTCAACATAAAAATCTAACATTACAAGATCTTCACCTCCAAATGGAGCTCAGTGTCCATCGTGGCACTAACTAACACTCTCCCATCTCCAATGCCAATCTTTGGAAGGAATCTGATCCATACATCTGCCTCTTCTCTATACTTTGTGTAAGTAGAATCACACATAAGATTTGTGGATGTTAGATGCTCTGTTGTGGAATATTATTTTAACTATGTAAAGCTGTGTTACATTTGTTTATGCTGTGGACTATTACTTTAATTGTATCAAGGTGGGTTACTTTTGTTTAGGCTGCATTTGTTTAATGACGGAAGGATGTGTGTTTAATGATGTAAAGATGTGTGGCATCTGTTTCCACCTTGCCTGCTTAAGGCACCTGAGTGGTCTAATAAAGAGCTGAACAGCCAATAGGCAGGAAAGGGATGGGCAGGGCTGGCAGGCAGAAAGAATAAACAGGAGGAGGAATCTAGGCCTGAAAGAAGGAGAAGGAGGAGGACGAAGGAGGAGAGAAAGAAGAGAAAGAGAGGGACATGCTCGGGGCCAGAAACCAGGCAGCCATCAGCCAGCCAGACACAAGAAGCAGTGAAGGTAAGATACACAGAAGGAAAGTAAAAAGCTCCAAGGCAAAAGGCAGATAAAGAGAAGCAGGTTAAGTTAAAAGAGCTAGCCGGAAACGAGCCTAAGCTAGGCTGAGCATTCAAAACTAATAATAAGTCTCTGTGTCATGATTTGGGCGCTGGTTGGTGGCCTAAAAGAAAATGTCTGGTATAAAGCTTAAGTCCTTTTTGCTGCAGAATAGCATCCCACTGCATGGTTATATTAAAACTGAGTTACTCATTCATCAACTTGTGGACATTGGAGCACATTGTTCTCATTTTTTGACAGAGTCTATTCTTATCAATGAATAGAAACTGAACTAGTCATAAATAATTTACTATGCGCTAAATTTTTTACACTTTGACATCTCTGGCCATTTGTCTCTCTGATTAATACACACACACATACACACACATATAAATAAATAAATAAATAAATAAATAAATAAATAAATAAATAAATAAATAAATAAATAAAACTCATTAACCCACCACTTACTGAAAACTACATGCCAGGCAGGTGTGGTAGCGACCTGAACAAATTTCCTGTCCTTGTAGAGTTTCCAGAATATCAGGAAAAAGGTCATTTAAAAGTCACAAGAGAGGTAAGCGTACTAACCAAGGCACAGCCCAGATGATATGTGAACTCAGTGAGTGGTGAGGGCCCTACTCTGATGAAGGGCAGCGTGGGGAGGGTGGGTAAATTTACCGGCCAGGCTGGCGTTGTCAAGGGGTGGCCTTGGCTGGCTCTTAGCGGGTGAAGAGGAATGCCCTCGGTGGACAACAGCATGAAAGACAGCCTGGCAACAGGGAGAACATCTGAGCCACTGGGGAGCCCTGGTGTGTGCTGGGACTCACAGAGCAGGGCGTTAAGCTGATCTGCACATTGGGGTGGGAGCAAGATTACGTCAGGATTTAGAAACTGCGAAAGGAGAGTGGACTTTTGCTGATTGTTCTGTGCCTTTTAACTGCTTGTTTTCCTAGAGAAGAGTAGTGTTTGATTATTTTGTGTTAAAAATGAATTTCTGGCACACACCTGTAATCCTAGTACTTAGAAGTGGATGCAGGAGATTTGGTAGTAGGAGGATAGCCTGGGCTACATGGTGAAGCTTTAGTGTAAGGATGTAGTTCAGTGATAAAATGCTTGCTTAGCAAGCCCAAGGCTCTAGGTTCAATATATGGTGGGAACACAAACATATGCACACACACACACTCACACACACTGCACACACAAGAGAGTACATACATGTAGACATATATATGTGTGTGTGTGTGTATATGTGTATATATATATATATATATATATATATATATATATATATATAAAATAAAATGACCCCAAAGGCTCATGCATTGAAGGTTGGTAAGTGATGATTTGATCATGAGTGCTGTGCCATCACTAATAGATTAATGTCCTGATGGATTTATAATATGATGACATCACTGGGAGGTGGGGTCTAATGGGGGAAGTGGACCACTGGGGTATTCCATGCAAAGGAAGACCTTGTTCTCCATCCTCCTCTGAACTTGCTTTCTACTTGGTGTTTGCTGTACCATATACTCCAAACCAGGATACTTCACCTCCCAGAAGCAACAGAGCTAAATGACCGTGAATAGGAACCTTTAAAACTGTGAGCCAAAATAAATTATTGTCTCCTCACTGCAGCAACACATTGTGATATATAGATCTATAATAATCCAAAACACCTAGTGAGGTTGAATAAAATGGGAAACGTCTGTCATTACCTATAAATGACAAACCAATGTTATCTGTCATAAACAGGGAAACAGAATTATCTACAGTGGTGAGACCAAACATTGTAATTAAGTCCTTCTCAGATTTCTAGTTTGATATGCCAAATCAAGCTAAGCCTGAAGCTAGTTCTCCCTGTGATCAGAGATGCTGGTGTGTCTAAGAGAGGCGAGGAAAGACTTATTTGCCTCGTGGAGACGTTCTCATTGATAAAGCCAGAAGGGCCAAAAGGGAATTGGAACTGTACTGTACCGTGATGTTTCAAATTTCACGACTCGGTACTAAGATCTCTGTGGATGTTGCCAGTATTGTGGATACAGCAAAGAATCAGTTAAGGTTTTAACATCACCCCTGGTGGTGGCCTGGGGGAGGAACAGGGGGAGAGGCCACCCACAGGGAGCCTTGCCAATAATCCAGGTGAGAAAGCAGGCGCAGAAAGGGCCTGATATGCTGGGACTTGTGCCTTGCAAAAACCCTGCCTTCTTGTGTGGCATCGGATCTTTAATTGTTACCGAGGCAGCTAAGGGGAGCATTTCTTCCAGGGTTTGGGGGAGGAGTGGCTGACAGACGTGGGCTGAGAAGCGGCCCTAAGCCTTCATGTGTTTATCCGCTCAGCTTCCACTCCACTGGAGTTTCTCAGTTTGTCTGCTCTCGCTTCACTCCCATCTCTTGCCTCTCCTGGCTTCTTTGTGCCCATGTCGCTTCCGGTCAGATCACCATCAGCAGCCTAGGGAAATGGGCAATCAAGGCCAGGGCTCTAGAACCCCACAATTCCCATAGGGCCTGGGGCAATGGGGACCCACAGGCCCGCCCAGCACAAAGTGACTCATCTTACACCTCTTTGGGATCATGGAAGGAGGCACAGGCTCCCTGATCATGAAATCACCTCCAGATTTCACTGGTGAGTGCCAGGCGATGACAGAGGATGAGGTGGGAGTAATTTTAACCCTCTTTTACAACCGGAAGCTGTTTTAAAACTGCATTTAGACTTTTACTCTATGAAGAGACAGTTGATGCAATCTCTGGGAATTTGTTACTTTACAGACTGGGCACCACCCCCCCCAACTCCACCCCCAAACAAGACAAAAATACATGGAACAATGAAAGCGGAAAGAAAATGATGCCTTTACTAACTGAAATCTGATTCACAGGGTGAGGATGTTGCTCAGTGGCAGAAAACTGGTGACTGCCCTGGACGTGAGCCTCGGTTCAACAACAACTAGCACTACAACAAAACAAAACAAAACAAAAAACCCAAAAACTCCAACCAAACAAAAATATGATCAATAACACATGTGAATTGGCAATGATATTGTAGAAATCTAAAATAATCTATATGCCAAAACTAAACTAAAATTAACACCAGACTAAAATATCAAATCTGGGGGGAAAAACACTTTAAAAGGTTCAGATTCCTTATTTGGACAATGTTACATCATAGCTTTAATCCTGGTTGTGGGGGGGGGCACTATTACAACTCCTATATTAACAACAAGATACTGGACAAAAATACCCTGTTTGGATACAACTGTCTGACGAGAATTTTTGTAATCCTAACAAATGATAACATATCAGTACTGTCTCAACATAGAGGTATATTAAAGGAAGGCCCACAGTCCTCTTTTGAGCCTTGCAGTTTTGGAACTCAGTGAAGAAATCACAATAAATAAATAAATAGATACCAGGAAAGAGAACTCACCCACATGCATGCACCTCTCAACCCAAGGCTATCACGGGGATGCTTTGCCAGCATCTTCTATAGTGGGGAGATTTCCTTTAATTCCTTTCAAAAGCATATGGCCGGCTCTGAAAGCTTAAATGGCATTTGTCAACCCTCAGTAAATCTTGAAAATTGTCTCTGCAAATAGGCCAACTCAGAGTTTCAGCTTTTCCCATTCATCTTTGGGTGGGACCAGGGAAGACTTTTTCAGAGCTCAGACAATGCCTTCATTAGCAGGCTCATTCAAGAGAGGAGACTTTAACATTCACCTTGGGTACGGAGTCATTTCTCCATAGTGTTCACGGGCTGTTATTTCAACTCTGCCATTGTGTGCTAAACAAGACTTTCTTTTCTTTCTTTTTTTCTGCGACAAAGCTTACCGTGGAGGCATTCTTTAGCAAAACACTCCAATCTTGCCTTTCTATTTTTCACAGCTTGCTGTTTTTCCTATCAGATATAATCAGTTCAGAGTGAAGCCTCAGGCCGACAAGTGTGCAACGGTTACAATCTAAAACATATGTCTTATTTGATTTTCTTCCAAGCGCTTGAGTACTTTTGCTCAAGTACGTGTACCTGTCTGGGTATTGTCTTCTTTACTAGTTTCTTATTTACAGCACAGTTTCTGTCAATCGATACAGAAACAAATTAAAATCGATGACGATGAAAGTCTTGAAAACAGTGAATGATCAATTTTAAACTTCCCTCAGTGTTTAGCCTATCATATATTAACATTACCTAATGCCCACTGTTCTATGTAACATGTTTAAAAGCATCTCTCTCAGTTCCGCAGAAATCCTAAGAGAATTAATAAGAATTCAGGTTAAGCTCTGTGAAATCTTTGGCATGAATTGGGGGTTAGCAACACAAAGCTCTGGAGCCTCGGGAGTTTAAGCATACCCATTTAGGGATTTCACTAGAGGGCGAGACAGGATCCTCATGAAAAAAAAAAATAGTAGTTTCTGGGCACAATATTTGGGATTGTGGCAACCAAAATTACTGACATGACCATGCTGCGGTCATGTGGCCTGCTAAACTGTTATCAATGTAAATACCAGCTTTAATCAAATCATTTAAAAACATTAAAAATCATATCCTATAAAATAGGATAAAATATCATTTTAAGACATTTTTGGAAGTCAACAATTATCTATGAGATTACGTGCGGCTAACAAACAGTCCTGGACAGACCCGCCAGGCCACTTTGCCTTCCACAGCAAGGTCCTGATCATCAGAGACACGGCTGAAAAGATAACCAGCCGTCCCTGATAGAAATGTTAAAAATGACATCAGAAGAGCTGTGAGGTTGGTAAAGGGCTTGCTTTGTAAGCCTGGGGACCTGAGTTTTATCACGAGAACCCATGGAAAAAGCCCAACGTGGCGGCTTGTATTTGCAATGCCAGCGTTGGTAAAATCGAGAAAGGAGAACTCCTGGGGCTCACAGGTCTGCTAGGCCAGCCTATTTGGTGAGTATCAGGCCACCGAGAGACTTGTCTCAAAATTCAAGGCTCATGGTGCCTGAGGACTGACATCTAATGTTGTCAACTGGCTTCTGGGTGCACGTGCGTGCACCCACTCTGACATGAATATGTATTTCATGGACACACACACATACGCACACGCACGCACGCACGCACGCACGCACGCAAACAATAGCAAGTCCATATCTTTAGAACCAAGTCCTACAATATTTATTGTTTCCCCAGTTCTTTATATAAAAGTTATTGCAAAAAGTACTTCCACACCAGTATAACGTTGAACAAGACTTTCTTAAATCTACAGTTGCCCTTACTGCACTTAATATAACTTTAAACTTTCCAAAAGACAGTAAAAATGGCCATCATGGTTGATGACCATGGCCAAGCTGACATTTGGAAGGTGTTCATGGAACCTTGGGCATCAGCTTTAGAATTAGCTCTCTATTCAGTTACTTCTTCACTATTCATTACGCTCGAGACCCTGGAAAATTCCTCAACTCTCTGATTTCAGTATTTATGGACTAGAAGCAAACCCTATTGGTTTGCTGTCAGGAATAAATAAGTTAACATATGTGAGGTCTGGCACATCATAAATGGCTATTTTCATTTTCAAAGCTAAATACACATTATTTTCTTTTTGGCCTTCACCAACTTCCAAGTACTCAGCCCCTACCTCAAATAAATATATTGGTAACCCTCATTATCACTCAAGGTCCATTTTAAAGCCAGCTACCATCTCCTTCCTTTCAAGGACGAGACCAGTTTTACAAAATCAACAGCTCCCCAAAAAGCGAAAGCTGTGTTCCTAAATCTAGTTTCTTTCAATTTGGAATACCTAAGAACAAGACAACCAGACCTCAAAAATGAAGGAAAGCATCTCAGTTTTTCAGTTCATTATAATTTGCCAGACCTCTTTTAGATGCAACTTAGAAAAACATAAGACAGGGGACATTATAAATCAGATGTAGAATCTATTCTCTCATTTTGCAGAGACCCCCCCCCCCCACACAACTGCTAAATAGTGTGCTCAGGAAGACTCATAGACGCCGAGCATCTTTTTCTATTACCTTCTCAATCTCCAGACGAGTTGATGGTTTTTAAGCTCACCACCCATTTCTCCATCGTGCTCCCATCTGATTTAAAAGTGTGAACCCAAAATAGCTTCCCTCCCCTCCCCGATAAAAACCCTCAGTTCTGCACCATCCAATATTTACAAGGAGTCGGAAATGATTTCAAGTTTAGTAAAATGTTTTTGAACTCCATTTAACAGACGAAAATCTTTGCTAAAATGGAATAAGGGGATGTGAAGCCCTTTCAGGGCTGATGGTAGAGAAGTAACATAGTTTCATAGTTCCCCTTGCTCCTCCAATTCTCTTGCTGAATCGTAAAGTAGGATTATACTGGTGGTATATTTTATCCTCATTAAAAAATACAAACAGGAAAAACTGTTCTATTCAATGGATAATCCTCATAGCAGTCTGTCTGGATGCTGTAATTCATGACTTTCTACTTCTACATAAAGGCGCAGGAATCACTGGCGAACACCAGCCTTCTAGCTGGTGGCAGCCTGCCAGCCTTCCCAGGTGCACTACTGGCTTTAAAAAAAAAATTATCTCATTCTATTGAGTTCTAACCGTGTGCTAGACATTGCGCAATGGAAAAGGAGTACAGGACAGGTGCAACTCCTGCTTTTTAAGACTCCGGAGCTGAAGCCCCACAAAACATCCTTGCTACCTCCTCCTCCTCCTCCTCCTCCTCCTCCGCCGCCGCCACCGCCACCTCACGGAATTATTTTTACTTAGGTTTTCACGAGTCGTCAGGAAGTGGCCATTTGATAACCTCTTCACTGTGGGTTCCTGCAGGCTGTTTGTTTTCCCATTTCCAGTTAATCAGTTTATGTTACCCGAAGAGGGTGTTCCCGAGCTTCTAATAGAGGAATTAAGAAGCGTGCTTTTCCAGGTGTTAAGTCACAGGGGCTTACCTGGCGGACAAAGGGAATATAAACGCAGGGCGAGAGGAAGTTTACGCAGCTGAATGGGAGATGGGGGTGAGCTACTGTGGAAGCGTTATGGGACTATATATACTGTGACCTGAGGAGAACTCTGGGATATGGTATTTTGTTTAAAAAAAAAAAAAAAAAGCAGAAGAAGGAAGCCAAGGAACAAATGAATACATGTGATGAAGATGGAAAGGTACTAGCTATGATGTTTAAGGAGCCCATTAAATAGACAGCGGAGGAGGATTAAAATGTGAAACAATTCCAGGATCTTACTGATGGGAGAGCATTTTTAGAGTAGCATTGACTCCCTGTGAGGTGTGAACTCTGATGCCTGTCCCTTCCCACTTGTAGACCAAGTTCTTCTAGACCAGAGGTAGGAGAAGTTATACTATGCTGTCCAGTCGCCTTTCGGGGCTGAATTTCTCATCCCACAGCTAGAGCTCCCAGAGACTGTCCTGGTTGCTCAAGGTCATACTCTGAGAAGGACAGAGAGCCACACA
Source organism: Peromyscus maniculatus bairdii (assembly GCF_049852395.1). NCBI lineage: Eukaryota > Metazoa > Chordata > Mammalia > Rodentia > Cricetidae > Peromyscus > Peromyscus maniculatus. The sequence goes on from NC_134869.1 coordinate 39,763,545, forward strand.
TAGTCAGTCTGAGATTATGGAGGGACACTTCTAAGGGCCACCCCAACCTCAGCATTCCCAGTAGGACTGGATATGATCTCACCTCAGTTCAATGGCGCCTCCTACCCAATCTTGCCCAATCCTGCCTCCACACTCATCTCCCTACACATGAACATTTTTTCTGTTCTCAAATCTCCAAATCTAAATCTGTTTCTAGGAAAGGTTTCTTTTATAAGCTACCCTCCTGTCATACTTACTTACTTACTTATTTGTTTTTAAGTGACTGGGTCTCATGGATTGCAGGCTGGCCTCACACTTGCTATGTCCTGGAGGATTACCAGAAGAACCAATCATGTTTCCTGTACTTCCAGAGTATTATTGCGAGTTTATGTAGTGCTGGGGTAGGACGCAGGGCTTTGTCTACGCTAAGCAAACACGCCACCAACAGAGCCCCAGCCCAACTTTCCTGTTTCAAACAGAAATCAAGTGAAAACTAAAAATGAAATTTGAAGAATTTTCAAATTGAATCTTGCTGAAATGAATCGAAATGGCATGACATTGGATGTACTTGCTCAAATAACACAAAATGTCCTCCCTGCCTCTAGCCTATTAAAATTCACTTTACTTTGGACTTGAGACTCATTCCAATTCTGTGTACTCTAGATTCCTAACTATAGTCTACATGGTATAATTCTGATTTTCTTAACCCCATTAGGATTTTTCTCTTTTCAATCCTTCTCTGGGTCAGTCTGGTGCCCTCTGACCCAAATGTCTCTAAGTGACACTAAAACCTAGGTAAGGAAATGGGCCGTTAGAATCTACTCTGAACAGCTCCAACAGCTGTTCAGCTGCATCCTGCGCAATCCAAAGACTTGTGCAAATGGTCCCATCATCAGCCAGGCAAAGATGGAGGAGCTCAGAGGTCACTACCTCTCACTGCTGACCTACTTTGGGACCACAGATTCAACGAAAGGGAAGCCGTGGCCTTTAGTTTTGCACACACTAGTGACTCCACCGGGCTCCGATGGATAATCCCGATCGGATGGTCACACAGATGGCCCTGGTTCAACTAGTCACCCAGCAAAACCAAAAGTCATGAATCTGAGGAAGGAACAGGTATGTGGCTGGTTAACAGGAGCAGGGAGAGGAGATAAGAGGGGGGGGGGGGGAGAGGAAAGAGAATGCATTAAATACACGTATCAAATTACCAAGGAACTAACTTAATTTTTAAAAAAACTCAACAATTGATGTGTTGTTAAAAAAAAAAAAAGACTGTGCAATCAGCCATCTTGAACACCTGTCACTATCCAAGAACAGGCGCACAGGTTTATTTCCAGAGCTACCAAATTAATGTCTCTGCAGGTGGTACCCAGGAGGGTGACTCTAAACATACCCTGGTGGTTCTGCTTTTCTTGATACCATTATGAACCAGTGGGCTGGCGTGCAATATGCAAATGTATTCAAATATTTATGGAAAGTCGCTTCCTCTATTATTAAGTGATAAAATGTGCTGCAACATAATAGCAAGTGAGGTGTTTTTTTTTTTAATCACTTAAGGTTAACATATAACGTCGCTAATCTAGTTAATAATATAATTAGTATTAAGAAGTTCAAGCCCCACACAGCTTCAGCCACTTTGGCTACTTTGGCAGGATTTTCTGCAGACTGTTTGGTGGATGGGGAGACCTATCATTATCCGGAACATTTTGGTGAAACGCCATGAAGCCCTGGATAAGGATGCTTGGGTTTGGGAAAATGAACCATGTTTTAGGCATGGCGTATCTTTAATATGGTACAGTGTGGCCAAGGCTGGCCAGAGGAAGACAAAATTGGCCAGTGTGCAAAAGGTTCAGCCGGCGGGGCAGGGAAGAGAGAGGAGAAAATTTTAGAGTCAAAAAATATTTGGCATCAGTGGTAGGACAATTACCCCAGCTCTGGAGAGGAGATGGCGCTTGAGGGAAGTCTGGCACAGCTTCCTATGCGGAGGTGGGAATGGAGCCATTGCAGCCAGAGGACAAGAGCGAGGCGGACCGACAGATAAATGGAAATGGGGCCCAGTCCAGTTTCCATGTACAATATAGGAAACTTGAATGGAAAATTGCGGAAAAACTGGGTCAGAAAGGTAAACCATCATTATCATTTTAGAGCTAAGCGCTTTAGCTTTAGACAAAGGCAGTATTCCATTCTTCTGATGAAGAAGATATACTAAGACTATGGATACACAATTACTAAATGACAGCCATTTAGGGACAGGGGACGCAGGGGGCTTCCAGACACTCGGGTTCGTTGGGTCGCAGTTGCGCATGCTCTGAGCCGACGGCAGACGCGGGGCTCTGCGTTTGTTGTTTCTCGTCCCCGCGTAAGTGATGTAACCCCATCAGCTCTAGAAAGATTAGTTTGGCAGCAGAGTGCGTGTAGAGCGAGAGGGAGTCAAAAAGAGGATCAGAAGGCAAACCAGTCGTGTGCCAGACACAAATGACATACTTTATTAACCCCATTTTACAGATAAGGAAACTGAACTCTGGACTCTGGCCATACCCAGGCCTGACACATTCCAACATGCGTACTATCTGAAGCTGGAACCTTCCACTCACTCTGCCCAGGATTGGGAAGAAGGGATGGGCGGCAGAGTCCGATGTGTCACAGCTAGTCTGGAAGATTGGGGGGGAGGGGGAGTGAAAGACCATCTGGATCTGGCCATGGGAAATCACTGGTGACTTTCAGGAGGGTGATTTCAGTTGAATGGCTGGAGGTGGGGGGTGGCAGGCTGGTTTCAAAAGGGATGAAAGAACGAGTGGGTGGTAATCAAGCGGTGGCACCGAGTCTAGCCTGCCTTTCAAGAATGCTGGCAGGGACAGGAAGGAGAAAAACAGGGAAACACTTGGAGGAAATTGCAGAGCAGAGAGACGGCATTTGAGTTTTGAACTGAGGAATCTGCCGTTCCATTTTATCCATATCTATACGATACTTGAATGTGTCAGGTAGGTCCTGTGCTCAACACCAAGAGACGTGAGGGTGCGTAGGTGATGACGGGGAACTCCAGGAACTTAGCGATATTGTCCCCGCTGGCGGCATGGCATGTTACCGAGTCTAATACTATTGGAATGACACCAACATTTTTCACCTCACACTTCTAGGATTTGGTAAATATCTTCATCTGCGTCCTCCCACGACACATTGTATGGCACATGCTCGGTAAAAATTTGCAGAAGGAATACGCTACGGGTCCCAGAAGCTAAAGGAGAATGGAGTGATAAATTTAAGATAGGATTTGGAAAGAGGTAGGACATGTCACTTTGGAGACCTGAGAGAGAGGGAGGGTGGGTTCAGATGTCATTGGAAGCCCTGAGATCTAGACAAAGCGGTCTGTAGACTCCAGTGTACTGTTCAGGTAATCAACTCTACTTTTGTAGGAAATGGAGGGGCGGGGGTGGTGGTGGTGGTGGTGGTGGTGGTGGTGGTGGTGGTGGTGGTGGTGGTGGTGGTAAGGATGATTGAAAATAAAGTTACTGTGCAAGGGAGATGGAAGAATTGAAATTTGGTGAGTCTGAAAAGTAAGGAAGCCAGTTGTGGGCCCCCCTTTCCACTGGCTCAGGGGCATGCAACATCTGTGTGTTAATTGTGGCTGGGCAATCACGCACAGGTTAAGTTTCCTTATTATTAATCCAGGTCAGTGTTCGCACTAAAATGGCCATTGGATACCTTTTCTCATTTACAGAAGACATATCAGAAAGGGTAAATAGTACCGTTTGAGCATATAATTAACCAGTGACTACTAAAGATGGGAGTGCATAGCCTTCCAGCCTTGGAGAGCTGTGAAGGGCCCCATTATTTGAAAAAAAAAAAGTTGAATAGGGACCTGGAAACTGAGCAGGGAGAAGTTGTGGCTGGAACTAAGTATTATTAGGTTTAGCCAGATTATCCTGTAAACTTGTGGTGTCTTTCTTTTCAGGAGTGTGTGTGTGTGTGTGTGTGTGTGTGTGTGTGTGTGTGTGTGTGTGTGTGTGTAGGAGGGGACATTGGTATGCTTCACGTCAAGTCATTTTGGCTTCATTCAGAAATGTCCTTTGCTGCTGTGGATCCAGCCTTCTGGATGACATGCCCCGCTGTATGCTATCTTTCAGTAGCAGGGTGTGGGATTTAAATGTTCCCCATAGGCTCTTGTGTTACAGGCTTGGACTGATTCTGGGAAGCGACAGGATACTGAGGATTTGAATGGAATCAACAGATCAATCCCTTGATGAATTCTTAACCTGATGGCATTGCTGGGTGGTGGAATAAGCAAGGAGATGGAGTCTAACTAGATTAAGTAGGTCACCGGGGCATGCATTAGAAAGACACACCTTCTTCCGGGGCCCCTTCTTCTCTCTTCCTCCTGCCTGCCTTGAGACACTCTTCCCTACCATGCCTTTCCACCATCAGGCCCTGCCCATCAATGGTCCAGAGAGACAATGGAGCCAGCTTGAACCAAAACTTTTCAAAGTGTGGGTCAAATTCATCTTTCCTCCATTCAAGTTGTCTATAGTGGTATTTTTGTCAGTGACCAAAATTGACTAATACACCCTATTTTCCACGAAGCATTTCAGCTTCAAGTTCAGAAGCATTTCCCCTCAAAGTTTCACACATAGCCTGCTTTCTCTTCAGGGTACCAGGGATTCCCCCTCTGCGATACATTTCCTGGCGTTGTAGGCTTTCCTCTGGAAAACTTGGCCTAAGACTCTATGATCCTGTGATTCTTGCAGTCTGCCTACCTGTTAAAGGCACACCATGGAGGTGATGCTGATTGCTCTGCCATCTGGAGAAGTAACCAGGCCCCTTTGGATCATCCTTCAGTGGCCTCTGCGTGTCTAAGTCAGGAAAACACTTTCTTAGGTGGCCTTTGCCAGCAGAGGGTCCTTTAGCATATATTCTCTCTCTCTCTCTCTCTCTCTCTCTCTCTCTCTCTCTCTCTCTCTCTCTCTCTCTCTCTCTCTGTCTCTCCCTCCCTCCCTCCCTCCCTCCCTCCCTCCCTCCCTCCCTCCCTCCCTCCCTCCCTCTCTCTCTCTCTCTCTGGTTTTTTAGACAGGGTTTCTCTGTATAGCCCAGGTTGTCCTGGAACTCACTCTGTAGATTAGGTTGGCCTCGAACTCAGAGATCCACTTGCCTCTGCCTCCTGAGTGCTGGGATTAAAGGTGTGTGCCACCACCACCCAGCTAGCATTCTCTCTTGTAAGGAACACATATAAGGCCTAGGGTGAACAACCCTGGTCAGGAGTGATAAGCAACAGAATGATGTAAGTAAACCACAAATGGAGTAGTGATAAGCTATAAGCTATATGTGGAAGTATGGATAAGACTAGAAACCCAGCCAGGAAAGAATATAAAAGATGAAGCCTCAGACCCGACCAACAGAGCTCGTCAGGCCCTCGCGCGAGACGACTCTCCTCCGCCAGAGACGTGAGATCCTGTCCCCAGTGCAGACGTGGCTGACCTGAGGAAGGCTGACCCGAGATCCAGAGGAACAGATGTGGCGAGTCCGGACCTGCACACCTGGAGAGGTACTCCTGCTTCCATTTGGGAGACAGGATGAATAGTGCTTGTAATCTTACTGTGTGAATAAATGAGTGTTATACCAAGTCTGAATCAAGAGTGATTATTCCTCCCCCATAACCAGGGTATGTGCTTGCTACCTCTTTTTAAAGAAAAGTCTTTCAAATGAATTTCTATTCTTTTACACCCTTCACCAGGTGAGATCTCACCGTCCAAATGCCTTAGCTATTGTTTTAGTGCAGAGTACAATGGTTCCATATTACTGGTGTTAATCGCTGTACCAACCACAATGGCACTGTCTGCTCATGCGTTGCCCACAGCTGTAAACCCGCACACGGCACTTTCCCTATCCTAGTGCTCAGCCTCCCCTTTGCCCCCGATTCTTCCTGGAAAGCTGGCTCCAAGCATGTCACACCTCTGCACTACTGCCTGTGTCCTAGGCTGTCTTGTAAAAAAAAAAAAAATAATCTCTCAGCCAGATTTTCAGGACATGGGCAGAATGTAGACGAATTCTTTGCCAGAATGCAACAGGGCTGCCTCTAGTCCAATTCCCAATAGTAACTGATTTCCCATATGAAACCCGCTGCCATCTTCAATTACCTATATTTTTATCTGCATTCTGGTCTTCTATGCGCCTACTACTGTTGTTCAGTTCTTCTTATAGCATCCCAGGGCTTGTCTAGCCTGCATCTCCAAACTCTTCCACATTCCTCTTTTGCAAACCAGTTCTAAAGACCTAAGAAGCACAGAGGTTTGATTGCGGCAGGGATCCCTCTTTCTGGTACCAGTTTTTTTAGTATTACTTTTGCCTCTTTATGATGAAATACCTGACATAACAAGGGAGGAAAGGCGTATTTCAGCTCACAGTCTCAGAGGGTTGCAGTCCATCATGTTCAGAAAGGCGTGTGAGGGACAGGCTACTTCATAGCAGAGGGAGCGTGAGACAGAGGCTGTTTTTACGCTGACAGACCACAAAGCATAGCAATCAGGCTGGAATCAGGATCAGGAAAGTCCTTTCCTAATCACCTATTTCACCAACCAGCACCCACTTCTTAAAGCTCTATAGCTCTAAAAGTAGCCCTGTCAGCTGAGAGCTACACATTCAAAAACATGAATGAGCCTGTGGGGGAAATTCTCGGTTCAGTCATTCAAAAACATGTGCTGTGGATATTACTCTATGTAAATAAAACACTGATGGCCAGTGACCAGGCAGGAAGTATAGGCGGGACAAAGAGAGAGGAGAATTGGGGAAACAGGAAGAAGGAGAGAGAGACACTGCAGCCACCGCCAGGAGAAGAGCATGTAAAGAAGCTGGTAAGCCACCAGCCACGTGGCAAGGTATAGATTTATAAAAATGGGTTAATTTAAGATATAAGAACAGTTAAAAAGAAGCCTGCCATGGCCATACAGTTTATAAGTGATACAAGCGTCTGAGTGCTTATTTTATAAGTGGATTGTGGGACTGCGGGGCTTGGGGAACCTGGAGAGAAGCTCTCCAGCAACAACATGGATGAGCCTGTGGGGGAAATTCTCAGTTTAGTCATTCAAAAACATGAATGACCCTGTTGGGGGAAATTCTCAGTTCAGTCATTCAAAAACATGAATGAGTCTATGGGGGAAATTCTCAGTTCAGTCATTCAAAAACATGAATGAGCCTGTGGGAGAAATTCTCAGTTCAGTCATTCACAAATATGGATGAGCCTGTGGGGGAAATTCTCCATTCCAGACTGAACAAATGACACATGGCTGACCACAAACACACCGTTAACCACTATGATCCACTTTTGTCTTCTCGTCTCTCTTAGTTGACAACTGAACTGTAAAGCTCAGAGGCCTTTTCTTACGCATCATTGCTTTTTGTTCCTACTCTAGAACCCGTTGATAGCTAGCAAAACATAAATCTTTAGTTGAATAATTGAACCAGTGAATAACCACGTACCCTTCCTTGGGTTTTCTCCACTCAAACGAAGAAACTGTTGACTTTGAGTTACAGGGGAGACAGAGGTAAAAACCTTGCCAGCCTCTCACAGTGGGCAGTCAGGTTCTAGCTGCCATGCTTTGTGTTCCTAATTAAGAGAGCAAAAATGTATATTGGCTCAGACAACACAATCACCCTTCCTTCCGGACTACAGGTACAAAAAAAGGAATTCATAATTACGTTTCAGAAGTACTGAAAAAACTGAGGTGTGCTTAGTAAAACTACAACACAGTGAGGTAGAAGGCACATTTATGAGGCTAGAACATAACTGCAGAGCCCTTTGCTACAAAACTCATTTAAAAGTATTTGTGTGACAGGGCTCACAGTGATAATAGGTCAGGTCTTAGAGGAGGAGCCTTTCCTTGAGGGTGAGCCATGTTTAAGACCTCTCCAGTGCAGGGCACTTGGTGGCTCTGACCTCCACGCTGCCTAGTGCCGTGGTAGAATTCATAGATGAAAATTGAGCTGGGATGACTCTAGCAGGAACCTCGGCTCACGATATTTGCCCTTCTTCCAACCTTCTCTCCCATTCATGCCCCAGGTTCTAGATTAAACATCACTTTCTAAGGGAACTCTTCTTTGGTCACCCAAACCAGGCCAAGTTCTCGTTTATTGTCCTGCAGTTCGCCATCAGAACACTTGCATAGTCTTGAAATTTTAAGGATGTTGCTTCATGTTGGTTTTCCCTACAAACTGGGTCCATATTGCACATGGTTATGTTCTTAGCATCTGGCACCCAATAGGCAATAATAAAGTTTCATTTTGTGAGTGAATGAAGGTGCAAGAACATGATGAGGTCAACAATGTTAAAGATCCCTTTCAAAGCCTTGTGTTGACTTTTTATTTGTACTGGTTGCCATCATCTTTCGAACTAGGAAGAAAGTAAAACAGTCTTATTTGCATTTTTTTCAGAAACAGCTATTACTAAGGACTTTTAAAACAATGATAAAGGAGTTAAAATATTTGCTGGCTACAGATTTCTTTTTAAAAAGGAGAAATACACAAGTAAATGTTAACCAAATTGTAATAATTAAACAAAACAAACAAACAAAAAAGGTAGGATAGTGGTCTTGAACCTGCATCTTATAGCTTCTTTTGGAATTATTCTGAAGTAGTGGTTTCTGTAGATATATTTTTATTAGAGGAGACAAAACATAGCATTGCATTGCAACTTAGGGAACTCCAACCTTTTTTAAAAAAAATCCACTCATTTTATTAGACTATTATACCACAACCTGAAGTCCACTCTTTGGTACTTAAGAACCTTAGCAAAAAGGATTAGCAGAAAAAAAAAGCAATTAAATTTACAAAAGGGTTACAGATACCATATCTAGTACATCAGTTTGGTTAAGGAAGTAACACAGAGGTCATATCAACAAGAAAAAGAAGCAACGCTAAAATGGCAGATTTCTCTGAAAGAAACAGGAGAATCCCATACTCCAGAATCTTTCCTTCTTATCTAATAACTACTTGTGTTTGGGGCTCTGAGAAGTGGGAGAGGAGGAAGCTGGATGGCTGAGGTTGAACCCTGGAGCAGACATGGCCAGTCAGGCTGTGGAAAGGAAGCCCTGGTGGAGTCAGGTTCCTGAGCAGCTCAACAGTTGAATCTCAGACCCTTATGCTACCACCGTACTCAGGAGTTCGCAAACTAAAACTGGCTACATCTCTGTGATCTAGAGAAGCGACGGCGTAGGGTTCTAATCAATACAGCCAACCGTTTGGGCAACTTGGCGTGGAGAAAAGGCTGCGTACTAGGAACAACCAACACAGTTGTCGGACTAGCAACAAGCGGCACCTTTTCACACAAAGGTAAAGGGGTCCCCAAGAAAGAACAGGACTCCATGACACAGACACCCATTGTAAGTCCCCTTTGATACGTTTGCCTTGTTACAGAGCGTGGCGGATCCCCAGGTCTCTGAATGTTTTGCCCCTGGTGAAGCTGTTTGGAGTTGGGGGTTCCTAGTCTGTGTTAGTATCTTACTTGGAATGAACAGATGAGCTGAAAAGATGTACGTAGACCCCACCATTACAGGTTCCGAGCCCCGTCAGCACCCATCTGAAACCCACAAAAGTCGTACCTCACTAATTATTTTATCTAGCCCGTAGAAAAATTAGTTTATCTTCTTGATCAAAGCAAATTAGGAAGATCACAGCTGACTGGAACGTTAGTCAAATCTCCATACTTTCTCTTCCACCCTGTTTCTCTCAGAAATAGGGCCTGTGTCAAATATGTAGGTATTTCCCACGGCCAGGCCAGACTCTGTTTCCAACAGGGTCTGTGGCTTGGACAATGGTTCTTACATAGACACTAAAATCCTTTAGTCCAGTCATTGTGCTCAAAAAGAACTAGTAACCCCTTAGCTAGCATTTGATGAAACATCTAGATTTACATATTTCCTTAATTGCATTTTTGAATTGAGTGAGATTTATCTGACGAGAGTTAAATGCTTCCTTTATTCCCCTACCCAAGGCAAAATTCAACTCCATGCTCTCTAAAATAAGCGAGGTGGGGGTGTATATGGAATCCTATTCAGTTCCCACCTGAACAAATTTTAGGGATTCAGCAAAGTGGGACAAGGGAGTTATATTACCAAGGACAGGAAAGATATATCTTTACCTTTTAAAGTGGAATGGCTAGTTTCTAAGGCTTTGGCTTGCTTGCCCCTTTCAAAAAAAAAAAAAAAGCCTATTTTGATTTTTTTTTTTTAAATCAATGCTATTCCTTGTTGATGAATTCCCCAAAATCCATGGCTAAGAAGTTTCAAAATGATTGTCCTTCCTAATTTCTTCCCAACCTATGAGGCTGTCCAGACTGGCAAGTTGGTTTAATTTTCATTATTTATTTACTATAAATTAACAGTAAATCTTACACTTAGCTCCATTTAAACCTTCCTCGGCAGCTGCCCATTTGAGAAGTAAAATGGTTGCCTTCTTTCACTTCGGCGGGCACAATACAAAACACCCATTGAGCTCCCCTTGTGTCGCAGCTGCCAATGCCCAGCCGACTTTTAACAAACCAACCAAGCGGAATCACAATGCAGCTGCAACATTTGACGGTATTTCTGTTGGGTTCTCTTTGGGGACCGAAGGTGTTAATTAGGAATCAAAGAACACAACCCTGCCAGCTTGCTTTCACCAGCCCTACCCTGGTCACTGCAGTTTTGAGAAGAAAAATAAATCTAATAAAGGGATAAAAATGTTGTTTGTCACACCAGCAGCGTGTACTTAAGACCCTTTGATCAAAAGCGTTTCATGTAGCCTTGTCAGATGGTCTGCAAATATTGTATTTTTTTTCCCCCTTTTCTCCTTGATTCAGAGTTCTCTGAATTCATTTTCAGGCTGCCTGGAATTTAAAAAGTATGAACAGTCATGTAGGGGTCTTTAGGAACAGTGTCTGGTCTCATAGAGTGGATAGATTTGCTTCTTAGGGAAAAAAATTACATTCAACATTCCATCATGTCATAGCCTCACACCACTGCACCCCCTATTAGCTTATTTATGGTAATCTAACCATACTTTGTCCCGCTTAACATATACACACATAACTGTTAGCATTATTTTATCGATAAAATTCCCTTATAACATGCGCAGAACTGAGTATTTTCCCAAGCATAAAAATCATATGCCACCTACAATGTCATTTTGCCAAACAGTTTGTCATTTTTTTAAAATGTAGTTTCTTGATGCATCTTGAATAGCACGCTGTCACGCATAGCAGTGTGAAGCCATTATCTTTAATCTTCAGGTCAAAGTTAAAAGCCTAAAGTGAGTTTATGAAGTTAGCACTTCTGGGAATTAGTCAAGCTTGCTAGCTTTCTCAGCAAGAGGTTTAGCTCCTAGATGCACAAATCATCCCAAATCCATTAATCCTGCTGGAGAGAAGCAGAGAGAAGGTCAGCTTGTTGATTTAATGTTAATGAAATGAAGGGGCTCCTGAGGCTACCTATGGGGGGCCCTCTAAACTGTAAAACAAATAAAGTCATTTTAAGTCGTGCTCCTTGCCTGCCTGCTTCTGGCTGAGCTGGAGAAACCGGAGCGGGGGTGAGTGTGCAGAAACCTCCACTTTCCTATAATCCAGCGACACCTGCCTGGCCTCAATCCCTACAAATGTCAGGCTGGCAGACTCCTAGAATGAGGGGCCTTCAGAGCAGTGCTCACATCTCTTATAGCACAGATGGAAAAATGGGGATGGAGGAAGTCTCGGTGCTGGAGGCTCTGTGGTTGATTGGTGGGCCAGCTCAATCTGAAGCTGTGGTTCTTTTTTCCTTTTTAACTCTTCCCCTTGTTTCTATAAAAGAAACACTGTCTTTGTTTTTGTATATCGAGATTCCCAAGGAAAATGTCTTAAAAGATAGATTGACTGAAGTTTGCTTTCTAAACTGAGTACCCCGCACCTCACTGGGCTGAAACGAACTCACAGGGTACCTTGGGTAAACCGTGCAAACTTGGTTATTTTTGATTTCTTCTGTTTTTGAGGCTGTTCTCGTTATAGACCCAAGCTGGACTTGAACTTGGAACCCCTCTGCTTCAGCTCCCCTGCACCAAGTGCTAAAATTACAGATGTGAGGCACTATACCCAGGCTAGACCAGAGGACTTTAAATTTGGCTGGCGAGTTGAATTTGTCTTGGGGAGCTAAAAGACATTTTACTATTTCACTCCTTCTCTGCCCTGTCCCCTAGATTATGAGTTCGTTTACTAATTGATAGTCTGAGCTTTGAGATTCCCACATTAGTTTCTAGGTGGAGCTAACAAGCTGAGGACCACAGATCAAGGCAATTAATCTACTGCTCTGAGACTTGATGCACCATGGTGTTATTGTCCAGCACCTTAGAACATTCTGGTTGCTTTAGCATCCTGTACAACTTCTTTTATTTTGAATTTTTTCTTCTTAAATGAGCCTTTTTGGTTTTTTTGTTCCATGTATAAATGAATCTTTCTTTGTGTCTCTGTCTCTTTGTCTCTGTCTCTCTTCCTCTCTCTCCATCCCTCCCTCCCCCCTCACTCACTCTCTCTCACACACACACACACACACACACACACACACACACACACACAGAGAGAGAGAGAGAGAGAGAGAGAGAGAGAGAGAGAGAGAGAGAGAGAGAGAGAGAGAGATTGAGAGACTGAGAGATTGAGAGATTGATTTTGACTGGTACCTAGGGATCCCAAGAAGGACTGAGTCTCCCGGTTGCCTGAAGCAGCTCCATAGAGGAGGGAGTTACTTGGGTCCCAGTTCAGCCCAGTTGTTCTCGGGTGTCACTCTCCCTGTCTGGAACGTCACCTACCACACCTTGCAACTCCATTCACTCCAAATCTGTACCATTCCCTCTGATGGTCACTTTCTTCTTGCCCCTGCACCTGGAGCATTTCCTTTACTTGGGTAGCTCTCCTTCTAACTCTTCACTTGGAATTGTTTGGATTTCACTATCTTCTGCTCTTCTTTGCTCTGGTGTTTTAAAAAAGCTGGTCTGACAGAATCCCCTTCTCTAACTGGGGCTCCTGGCCATTGAGTAATAGAGGTGTGGCTGAAAGTACTCTTGTTTGGCCTTGAAATTATAAACTAAATGAGCCTCCTGGCACATGACGTCTTTAGCTGCTTGGGGGTTAAGAATTATCCTTTTAGGTGTGGGAAGACAGACGATGTGCCCTCTTCATTTTAGACCCGCTGACTGGATGTTGCTGGCCTGACAGAGGCTCATCTCTCTTGCAGAGGGGTCCACATGTCAGGGGAGAATTTGTAATTCTGGGCCATCAGTCGACTCTCAGAGGTAAAAACGCTCACTGAGCTGTCAATTATCTTGGAGACTTTTTGCGACACCTCTACATCTACCTGCAAAAATAAAATGTCATCCAAAACATAGAGGCTTTTATCTGCTTGATACAAAGGATAAGAGATGAAAGGATATTTTCATTTCTAACAGATGCTGGTGATATCCAAATCATTTGAAGTTGCCCTTCAAATGCTTCTTTTCCTTGCTTTTCTTTACCTCCTAGGGACTCAACTACTAATATTATTATCCTCTCCTTTTTAACATTGTAAATTTTTATTTAATGAAAATTCCATTTGTATAAACGTTTCAGGTCAAGTTATGTAACTACTTTAGAGAGTAAAAAAGAAGAGGCAATGTAGTGTGATTGTAATAGTAGCAACAAAAACAATAGCATCTAGCATCCAAATCAGTGGTTCTCAGCCTTCCTAAGGCTGCGACCCTTTAATACAGCTACTCATGTTGTGGTGCCCTCCAACCATGAAATTCTTTCATTTCTACTTCACGACTGTACTTTTGCTAGTGTTGTGAACCATAATGTAAATATCTGACACATGACACCCCCCGTGGGGGTCGTGACCCACAGTTTGAGAACCATTGATCTAAGGACAGCTTTGGTGTGAGGTGCAAATTATTTTGCCAGTCTTCGAAACAACCCCATAAGGTAGATATTATTATGCTCAGTTTTCAGATGAAAGGCACAAAGTAGATAAGTAGATGGCTGAAGTCGCTTAATACAGGCCTGTGATCATGCTCCAGAAATGGTCTTATCTCTGGGGTGGAAATAATAATAATAATAATAACGACTTTACTGTTGTTGGGAAGTCAAATGAGAAGCTGGGAATACATGTACGAGCAACACCGTCTGAGTGTCTTTTCCTCTCTGTTTTGGTAGTTTACCAACAAGGCAATTTACAGTGTTTCGTGGAAAGAATCTCTTTGTCCATTCAGTCTAAGGCTGTATCAGCAAGTCCACTCTCTGTTATATATTTATTTTGTGGCCACCCCCCCCCCCACCCGCAAGGCAGCTTATACCTTAAGTATGGACAAAAAAAAAAAAAGTCCTGTACAGAGTTTAGGTCAGTGGTTCTTGACTTATAGGTCACGACTCCTTGGGAGGTCGAACGACCCTTTCACGGGGTCCCCTCAAGACCATCAGAAAGAAAACAGATATTTCCGTTACGATTCCTCACAGGAGCAAAATTACAGTTATGAAGTACCAATGAGAATAATTTTATGATTGGGGGTCACCATACCTGAGGAACTGTATTCAAGGGTCGCAGCATTAGGAAGAAGGCCTGGTTTAGGGGAACAGGACCTGGCCTCATGAAAGAAAACAGAGCTCTCTCTACCTTTGTATGACCAAGTCATGTCCTCTTTGAAGTAACCCGGGAACAGGTTACATGAGCAAGGGGGGATTTTTCAAATGTGGTTTCTAATATTGCCCAAGTATGATGAGGCAGACAGAGCAGGGGACATCTGCTACAGGAAAGACAGTATCTCACAGTTTCCCAGATGAATGAGTACCACAGGCGACACATGGCCATGCAGACAAGCATCAAAGTTGGTAAAAGACAAAAGACAGCAAAGATGGATGGGCCCCGAGAGCCTTGATTGTGGTTCCCATTGGCAAGGCAAGGTGACATGGTTTAGGACTGTGGAGACAATGACAGTGAGTTCTGAAGCAAAAAGCGAGGAGACTGGAAAGGGATGAGATGTCAGTGCTGAAGAAGAAAGAGAGTCGATGACAAGAAACATCCGGTCAAGGTAAGGTCACAAACGGACTGTGAGTCACAGCAAACACATCCGACTGTTGGGAACAGAAAGTTGGGAGAGTCCCGCTCTTTAGACGAAATCTGAGTGATTTTTGTGTGTTTATTTGTTTTGTTGTACAGATTTTAAAAAACATCATATAGGGATATTTTAGCTGCTTCTACCCCTAGCCAAGATAAGATGATGTTAGAATTCAGGCACATGATTAGACACATACAATCATAGGATGTAAGCAACATGGCACTTGGCATCACCTAGGCAACTAAGAGCTCAGATTTCATTTGAAGATTGGAGCCAAGTGGCGTGAGGGTTTCACGAGTCCTGGGTTCTGGGCCCACTTTTGCCAGCTGTATATTTTGAGGAACACAGTTTGCTGCTTCTGAACACAGATGTTTTTTGTTACTCATGAAATGACAGTGTTGCATTCTCTGGCTTTCTATATCCTTCCTATTCTAAATTCCCGGGGTCAACATGGCTTTTGCCTCATTGAAATCCTCTACAACCCATCACAGCAATTTTAATCCAATCTGCTTGTGTAGAGAGGGTGATGCTCTCATATAACGACCTCATGTCAGCTCTGCACTATATGATTTGGCCACAGCTTTGTCAGTATGGTGATTGGTGGATACAATATTTTTTCAGTACTTTAAACATTTTTACATTTATTTATATATTTATGTATTGGGGAGGGGCATGCAGTATGCCTACGGAGAGTTAGTTTTCTCCTTCTACCATATGAGTCTTGGGGAAGAAGCTCAGGTAGTTAGGCTTCGTGACAAGCTGACCCATCTTCCACCATCCCCCCCTTTTCGTTCTTTATAGAAATTTTCATAAGCATAGTTGGCTGTGACTTTGAGCTCTGCATTGGTTTTTCTTAATAATTAACATAAATCTACCAATGTGAGCTGTTCTTTCCCAGTGTTTTTGTCCAGGGATATTTCTACAGCTAAGGCAAACGGCTTCAAATGACCACATGGGCTCAGCACCGTATCCACCTAGCCCTTCTCACAGTGGTTAGACCCTGGGGAAATGGATGTTTTGCTAGCAGGCCAGCAGCTGTAAGGAGGAAGGGGGATCCTTGTTGCTAGCTAATCGTATCGCTAAACCTTTTGAGTTCTCCAAATGAGATATGCTTACATCCTGGGAGAATCGGGCTTAACCGGGATTTCCTTTTGCTCTCCGAGCTTGAAGAATGAAAAACGAACTTGAACTTTTTGCTGTGTTCTGTTGTTCAGAGTCCCAGAGCATAACAGCTGCTGGGCACAGAGGCTGTGGAAGATGGGAGATCACTCCAGGGAGAGCGATGGATGTAGCGTCACCGAGGTAGAATCAAAGACCCCAATTTTGGTGCACTGAGAGTTAATATTTTAATCCCGAGGAGTTTTCTTTCTGCACTTATAGTCTAAAGACCAGAGGTGGAGGAAAAATGTCACAGATAAGGAAGATGCTGCCTTCTTGTCCTCCTCTGTCACTCATCATGAGTAAGGGATGGGAAAGGACACAGGGGTGTACCACCTAAGGACAGTTGTCTGGGGGAATCCATTCACAGAGTCTTTCAGTTCGGTCAGCTTTCATAGCCTGTTTCCTTAAGGAAGCTGGCCATTTCTCCTCTCTTGTCAACTTTTACTTGGTTTATTCTATGGGACAGTCGACAGTACAAGTGTAGAAGAGGCCGCCTGTTGCCAACTGCAGGCATGTTGGCTAAGAGACTCCTCATGATAGGAAATATGAAGAAAAAAATAAAGATTTCTTGTCTCTGACTTTACTAGAGGACTCCAAGTTTATTCTGAAAATTAATCAGACACGGTCAAGTAGACATTTAGTGTGATGTCTTTATCTAAAAGATGACTGAATAATGCAGTGCTTTCCACAGAAACTTGTATTTGGCTTTCATAATCAAATGTTCTTTAGTACGTATGTAAACAGAAACAGGACAGTTCTTTTTATGTCTGTGGAGTTAAAGATCAATTGATTATATAACAGAATTCCTTCAAGCAAATGCCTCATAAGAAAATTTATTACCTAAAAATTTCAAGCACCATGTGGCATTTTGTGTGTTGAACCAATAAACTCATTAAAATAACATCGAGTAAACCCAAACACAACACAATGAAAGTCCTAACAGAGCCCACATTAACCAACCAACTTTAAAATAATATCTTTGTTATAGACCAAGGTTAAAAATTCAGCAAATTCTTTATATTTTTTCCACTTGAGATCATGAGTGGTTTTCTACTTTCCTGAGAAATACACTTCGGTGGCTTTTTGATCAAAGCAAATAGAAATCCCTGCCTCATTTAACTAAGGTTTTGAGAGCGGGGGTGGGGGGTGGGGGGGCAAAAGACAAATCTATGTACAATTGTTTAAATGGAAAAATTGTTAGAGTCTGTATTCAGTGTAGATTTTAGAATCTACGTGTGTGTGTGTGTGTGTGTGTGTGTGTGTGTGTGTGTGTGTGTCTCTTGGGAAGGAGTGAGGTGAGGATGGGAAGGGGGCGGGGAGGAAACAAAGGAATTTGGCTGCAGAACTGAGTAACAGTTTGCACCACTTGGCTTCCAGTTGTGACAGATGAGCAACATGGGGGGGGGGGAGGCTGGGCTAACAAGGATCCACTTGAGGGAAGCTTAATCTTGGTTGGCAGGCTGACTGGGAGGTCAGCTCCGAGCGCGCCTTCTCAGCTGGAGTTAGGCTCCCTTTGCAGGACAACTGTCTTCTGCATTTCAGCTTCTGGACTGAACTGCAGGTTCCTTCAGACAGGCAGCACCCCTGTCTGTCCCCTGAAAAAGGGTCGTCCCTCCACGGCCGTGCCCTGTCAAAGGCCGTATGGATCATTTCCGCCAAGCAAGCAGCACAAAGGGAGGGGGCTCCTCATTGGTATGTGAGGGGGCGGGTGTGGTGTGTGGTGTGTGCATGAGATCACTTTTCTTCCTTGTGGTGACAGTCCTTGTCTGCAGATGGAGCAAAATCCCTTCTGAAGGCAAGAGGGATAAAACAGATATGCATAAAGAAAAAGTAAAACACTTGAAAATTAGTAATTGCTATATAATAATTTTAAATAACGTTTAATGTTGTTAATTACAAATTTAGGGCACAAGAGTAGCATTCTCAGAGACTCTAGGGACTGCACCCCAATGTCTCCTACATTTTCCAAACATAAGCACTTATTTATTGGGGGGACTTTTCTTTTTTTTCTTTTTTCTTTTCTTTAGGGTTTCTCTGTGTAGCTTTGGTGCCTGTCCTGGATCTCACTCTGTACACCAGGCTGGCCTCGAACTCACAGCGATCCACCTGGTTCTGCCTCCTAAATGCTGGGATTAAAGGCATGTGCCGCCACTACCCAGCCAGTGGGGGGACTTTTATACTGAATATAATTTATAGTGAAATTTTCAATCATTGGTTTTTCGGATTGATATTATAGCCACCAATTATTAATGTATGTCAGATTTGCAACAGCAAATGGATTGAAAGGTTAAGGAAGTTAAACATGTACTTCAAGCAAGGCTCTTCATCTTAAGGAGAAGATCGCCTCTAATGTAACGGGATTCTAGCTGGTTTGCAAGACCACGTCACACTGATCGTTGCGGTAAACTGTATAATTGTACTTTTGGCATCTATGTGAGAAAAATAGCTCCCTATTCTGAATCATCTCAAGCCATCATGGGACTCTTGTGGCACCCATTCATCTTTATTTTGAGGATAAAAAAAAAATCACCTGTTAGCCGGGCGTTGGTGGCGCACGCCTTTAATCCCAGCACTCGGGAGGCAGAGCCAGGCGGATCTCTGTGAGTTCGAGGCCAGCCTGGGCTACCAAGTGAGCTCCAGGAAAGGCGCAAAGCTACACAGAGAAACCCTGTCTCGAAAAAACCAAAAAAAAAAAAAAAAAAAAAAAAAAAAAAAAAAAAAAAATCACCTGTTAAGCAGGTTCATAACGCTCACCTGAGAAATGATTTCAAAGAAAGCAGCTGCTTGATTCAGCACACAGATCCAGCCACAGACACACACATACATGTGACTGCTGCCTACACACTAACTCATCAGTCTGTCAGTCTTCACCATGGTCTTCAACGACTGCAGCTTACTCAGACTGGGGGACAAGAAACATTCTTCGGAAGTAGTGAGAAAATGGACGTGTACCTACTAAATTTATAACACTGGCCCTATACTATGCACCAGAATACTCATTTTAGGGGGAATGAAAAAAAAAACTGCACTTTGCTCTGGAAGTCCTTGAAGGGAGACTTCTGATATTAGAGCTTCATTAATTGTCTTCCTGGAAAGAAAAGTGTGTGCAGTCATCATGAGACATACCTATAAATTAGAAGTTGTTGCATCATGTAAACTGTCTCTAATTTAATTGTATTTTAATTGGGACTGGTCAATCATCACACACACACACACACACACACACACACACACACACTTGTATACTACTCCTCTGTTTTTCTGATCCTTTTTTGCCACTGGGATTCCAGCAGCTAGCGCAGCCAATTATGTTAAGTTCAACATTACAAATATTTGTCGAGTATTGATTAAAAGCCAAGCACTGATGTGAGCCTTGGATATGAAGTAGAAAACTTCCTTCCCTGCAGGAGCTGGCAGCCAAATAAGAAGTATCTACCAAAGGGCAGAAGTCATGTAATGGCATTCTGGAGTATTCCCCTCAGCCAAAGGGGCATGCTTTCGCCATTATGGATTGATTCCTTTGTGCATATCAGAGTACATTTCAGTGTCTTCCACTCCAGGTAAACACATTGAGAATAGACTATAGAGGGTATGAAGAAATATTCCTGCAGACGAAGCATCTTTTAAATAATCCCTCCACTAATATTAACCCCATTGAGAGTCTCTTCGTGTGCTCAGTAGGTAATGTTATTTCATTTCAGAAATCAAACAGTTCTTGTTCTTTCTTCTACTTTCAAATAAGGCATCCCTACTGGGCTCAACCATTGTAACAGAACAGTGTAACAGGGAGTGATGGAGGAAAATACATTTTTAAGACAGGACCCACTTCTTACCACATAACTTACAGATGACAAAACTAATACTGAACTATGAAAATTTAGTAGCTAGTTTTACATGATCACTTATGGACTCCCCTTTTCCAGAGCCACTGAGTTCCACGGTAAAACTGGGCATGCAGTTAGTGAAAATAACGTTAAATCAGCTTGTAAGTGGAAGCTGGCCAACCCGGGGATGAAAGAGTGGCAGAGTGGCATGGGGAGAGGAACTCACAGGCAGATGTGAGTTCCAAGGAAATTCTGCTACGTTTACCAACAGCAAGAGTATGAGGTGAGCGGCTTGTTCTGTTCCATCTGAAATTCATCAGTGTGGCTTTAGTGCTTGTCCAGGTCATCTTCCTGCTACAAAACAAGGCTCTTCAAGGAAAACATTGTAGAGGGCGTGAGGAGCAAATGGAATACTGGAAGGAATTTGCCTGCTTGTGAAGACTTCAATTTTTCAGAAATATCAGTTAGAGGAGATATTTGCATGGAAACATGCCCCTTAGCTTCAGTCTAAGTTTATGTGAATATTTGAACAAAATAAAACTTAATGAAATTGCTCAAAAGGTAGAGTTTACCATAGTTTTTCATTTATGTACCATGGCATGTGCTTTAGGCTAACTGGAAGCATAGTTCAATGTATTGTTAAAATTACTTAAATACTTCAATTTGATAGAATATGAAGCATTTTCTTAAGGTAAATCAGAATTAGGTATCAGCTCAAAACTAAATATTCTGTAACCTATTTCACTTTGATGGTTTTATGGGATTGCTTACTCCGTGTTATTATTTTTTTTATGCTTTTTGGCAGTTCAATGCTTTGGAAATTAAAAGGCGATCAATTAGCTCAAGTGAAAAACTGAGTTGTGAGAAGTCATAGACAAGTTTTGTGTTTCTGAACTTCCTTAGGTATATCCAGGGTGAATATTGCCATTGAGACTTTGTTTCTTCATTCCTGTCTCCTAATATGCATGATGGCTACATCTTTAGTACCTACCCCTTTACTTTGCAGAAAATGCAGACAGACAGAAAGAACCCAGAGATCATGCTATTCTATGTACACATTTACTGAAGCTTTACAAACTTTGTCCTATACATACTGGACATACTCTTTAACATATTCTGATTTATGTTATAAAACTGTCTGCATCATAACTTACCATTTAAAAAGTATCTAGATTAATTTAATCAATTAGCATCGATAGTTGTTACCATAACAAAATCTCTACTGGACACCTAGTTCCCAGTATGGAAAAGAGAGAACTTCATTACAATATGAAAAAGTTATGGCTATTCTATTTTAAACAAAATGTAAATAACTGCATGTGCCAAAACAAACAGTATACATGTTGCACCCATCTAAATCGGAAGACATACCTATTAAGCCTTTTGGAACCATTTCTAAAGGACAAACATTTTCTTTTGCTTCAAAATCCTCGTCTTTGTCTGAGGAGAATCAGAAATGTATCACACAATTTTTGAAGAAGATTCTAAAACTTTTTTTCTCTTTAATTTTGAAACTGCATCTTAAGTGCTTAGCCATGTGAAAGCCTAGAGCCGTACATGATATTGTGGAGATTTTCTGATTATTTCCTAGTAACACTAGTTTTATTAATTATGCATAGAATTAAATTTTGTTTCAAAATACCATACGAAGGAGCAACCCAAGTGCATCAAATAGAAATGTTCTTTTGACTCTCTTTGTCCATACAGCCTGCATTTGCTAGTGGACGAAATGTTCGTCCTGTTAGGCATCAACAAGGAATTGTTTAGTTTTCATTTAGAAGTAAAAGATCTACTGTGGACTAGTGAAGAAAAGCAACTAACTACATTAAGCTGCTTGTTGGGCCTGAGTTTCCTACCTGGGTGCCGCAGTAACTAGAAGAAGGACACATAAACGAGCACACGGACGTTTACTTTTATGACCCTCTTCGGAAAAACCGCCACAATACGCTCTAAAATAACTCAGCATAATAAGATGAGATGCTAGACCCACACTGCCTCTGACTGATCACCGATGAGATGAATTAAGCGCACCGTACATGGTTATTGTGTACTTCATGTTTTAACTTCTCTGTGGGCCTGACTTTCTGCAGAGTGAACCTTATTGGCCCATAAGCAAGTGGGGATGGATGAGGGGTGAATGGGTCGGTGGAGAGGAGGGAGAGAGAGAGAAGAGAGTCGAAGGAGCAATTTTCAGTTTCCAGTGATGTTCAGTGGCCCAGCGGCTACTGGGGAAGAATGAAGGCCTAATGTGATGGGAGAGGCTGCCCTTGGACTTACGTTCTCTGGGAAGAGAGGTTATAAAATGGTGCATAAATTGCTTGTGCCTCGTACAAAAGAGGGTTAGGAAACTTTTACCTGTAAGGGTTTTTAGTCAGCTATCTGACTGTGGCAAATCTGTCTGGCAAGTGTTTACAGCTGGGACTTGCCACCCAATCTGTTTGAAGGAAACAAAACACTTGTTCTTTATGGGGAGATAACATTTTTGACTAAATAAATGGTGATACCGTACTGCAAACAGTAAAAGTCAGTCTTCTACGCCACCTACATACTTTTCTTGGCACACTACTGTGCACCAGCGCAGCGAGATCATAATTTTAACACTGCCTTTCAAATGTTTCAAAGTTTTAATTTTCAAAACAAGAAAAATCAAGAAACCACATGCTTATTTACTTGAATACGAGTAAATAAAAATTCCCCTTTTACCTGTGGGTCACAACCCCGTTACCACACCTCTGTCTCCAAAAAGTATTTACCTTACGATTCCTAACAGTAGCAAACTTACAGTTATGAAGTAGCAATAAAAACAATTTTATAAAAAAAAATGTTATGGTTGGGGGTCACCACAACATGAGGAACTGTATCAAAGGGTCGCAGCATTAGGAAGGTTGAGAAGCACTGGATTAGGGCTCCATAGCCAAGGCAGAAATGTTCAGGTAATACTAGGGGGAACCAAAAGAGGGCATCGTTCACTCCTAAGTCTGTACAGGAGACCCCTGAGTTGTCACACAGAAAACCCAAATCTTCAACCCAGGGTGAAGAGCATGCCACTGCTGCTGGCATTTTGTGCCCAGAAGGAGAAAAAAGAAAAAGAAAAGAAATCGGGAAATCACATGAAGAACAGGCAGGTTCTTCACAGTTGGAGCGGCTGGCTACATTCAGCATTCATCTCTCTCCAGAAACACGAGGCCAGAGACAGGTCTCCCACTTTTTACAGACACGCAGAGTTTAATGTTTCAGAAGGCACAGACAGTCCTCTTGCTTAGATCAGGGCACAGAATGTCATGCAATAGCACGAGAATACAATGCCCTTCCTCACAGCATCTTAACTTCCAGAGGTTGTCTATAGCGAGGGACTGAAGGCAGAAGCTAGTAGATGGCTGTAACCTCTGAGATGAGAAGGACGCAATTAAATACAGTGGAGGTATATGGGAAATAGCATGACAATATTTTTTCGGCTTTTAGTAACATAAGCCTAACAAATGTTCATTCCTTCAAGTGGGAGAAAAAAGTAACCCGACACTTCATCAACTGGTTTTCCTATTTTATAATGGATGCTTGTTTTTCAATAGGGTATGCATTTGGAATGTGCATGAGGGGTTGCTCACTGCACACGCCTGTCGTCGAAGGTCCTTAGGGGTCGGGGAAAGAATAGTCTACTCTCTAACGAGAAATCTCCAAACTGAACTCAGAAACGAGCTATCCTGGAGAACACATTATCCTCGAATCACCGAGAGTAGCGGTTAAACCAGGGAAGCTGGGGGAAGGGAAGGGTGCTGAACTTGGTGGTAAGACAGCTGTTGGGAAGGAAATGTAAATTCTGAGAGAATGATTGTTTCCCAGAGTAGAATTCCATCCCTTAATATATATATATATATATATATATATATATATATATATATATATATATATATATATATATATATATTAGATGTAATGAGTTCAATTGAAGGGAAACCTGTTGGGGGTTGGGGGGCGGGCGACCATTTTATATCCCACCCAGGTAAAGAAGAGTGACCCGAACAGTTTCATGAAACACAGAGGTGCCTCCTATCCACCACAACAGAAATCTAGGAGGCTGGTCTTTTTCTTCAGACGCCAATATCAAAACAGGTTGAACAGTATTTTCTGTAGTTGCTCATTGTCTCCAGAAAAGCGGTGCCTAGCGGGGGAACATTGTGCAAGCCTCGTGTTTCTTTCCTCAAAAACTACTAACCAGAGGGAAAAAACGAACTCACAAACATTTCAGCCAGCCCCTGCCAAGGTACATCAGAGAAAGCCGAAACTGGGAATACAGGGTTTGGGAGGGGTTCAGCGAAATGTCTTGATTTAAAAAAAAAAAAAAAAAAAAAAATTCAAACCCACAAATTTCACCTCGTAGTTAGGAGGTCGGGTTACCCCCGAGGTGGCCTCGACCCTGGTCTCTGGGCCCCCAGGAACAGAGCTCCAGATTAGGAGGGGCGAGTTGGGAGGAGTACTTATCTTGGTCCCCCAGAGCTGGGTTGCTTCTGAGTCACCTCATCTACCCCACCACCTGTTACCCTCCTCCGGTCGGGGCTTCTCAGAGCTCACATTATAAAGGAGCCGAAGCCGCCTCCTCTCCATGATCGGGGGGGGGGGGGTTTGGAGGCAGGAGCAGGGGCAGAAAAGCTGGGAGGACTCCCCAGGGCTGATAGAGAACTCCAGGTCCCCCTTTGGACGTCTGCGGCGCCCCTGTTTACCCGCCCGGCTGCCTTCAGCCCACTTCCCTTTGCTGCCGCGGGGGAGGAGATGGTTAAAGATTACAATGTGGCCACCGGCACTTCAAAGGGCGCTTCGGCCAGCCAAAGGTAAAGATAACGTTCTGGCAGCTCTAATCGGGGTTTGTGGTTGCCACATTTTAATCACTTTGTTTAAAAAAAAAAAGAAAGAAAGAAAAAAAGAAGAAGAAAAGAAAAAGGTTACATCACACTCCGGTGCCCGGGATGCAAAGTAGACCGCCCCCCTCCCCACCCCGGGGGTGGGGTGGGGGTTGAAGAAGTTGGGTTTCTCTTGCAGGGAAAGTTTTATAGCCCTGACGCAGCGGTCGCGGCCGTGTGCTGTAGGGCAGCGTGCTCTTGGGGTCCAGGCTCCCGAGCACCAATCCCCACATTAGGAGGGACTGGTCCTGCGACCTGCCAGGTGCTGCTGCACTGGGAAGCTGCATGCACACCGGCTCTTAGCCCGGGTGCGCTTCAAGCGGCTTCTCCTAGGGTACAGAAAACCAGGAGAGGCTCTGTCAGAGAGAGACACGTGCCTTTCTCTGGAGGCCGAAGCAGGTCTGTCTGGTCAGGATGCCCTTGGCAAACTCACCCGGCCCCTCCAGAGCAGGCGTGCTCCGGGGAGCCCCAGCCTTGGCTCCCACCAGCCCCCCATCCCTCTTTAGCCCCCTGTTCGCAGCGAGGCGGGCGCGCGGGGGGGGGGGGGTACACTTACAGGTAGGAGGTGAAGACGCTGAGGTTGGAGGGCAGCTCGGAGAGCCCCAGGTCCGAGCAGTCCACCCTGAGCAGCATCCTGCCATCCAGGTCACACTGACAGTGTGACGGGCAGCCCCGCGGCAGCGTGTCCGGCCTCGGCGGGCTGCCGGCGGCTACCAGCTGCAGCAGCGCCGGCAAGGACAGGAGCATGCTGCGGACGCGGGAGGTGTCCATGGTGCCCGAGGCTGGGAGCTGCGAGCCGGAAGCCTGTAGAGGGCAGCGCCGGGGCTGATGCAGACCGAGGCGCGCCGGGAGCCTCTCCACGGGCTTCTGCAGTTCAGCGGGCGTCTGTAACCCCGGTGGCTTCTGCAACCAGGCGGGCGTCTGCCGGGTCGGAGCTCCGGTGGGGACCACGCAGCGCGCTGTGGTGGCCACGCCGGCCTCGGGAGCCCCTCTCGCTGCAGTCGCCGCAGTGGCCGGCCGTAAGCGTTGTTGCTGCTGCAGGCGGTCTGAGCTGTGTGCAGCAGCATCTCCGCTCGCACGCTCCTTTTTTAAAGCGCTCCAGCCAAATTGCGCGCCCAGTGACGTCAGCGCAGCCCTGCTTTCCAGGCACCCCCTGAGCCCGGCCTCGCTTTCCCTCCGCCCTCCCACCCCCTCTCCTTTTCCCTGGACCCGGCTGCGCGGCGGCTGGCAGCGTTAAGTCTTGGCGAGTGCTGGGCGCTCCAACTGCGCCTCCGAGGGGGTGGGTTCCAGCACTCAGCGTCACGGACCGGGCAGGGGACCCCCACCTGCACCCACCCTCTACAGTTCTTGGGTACCGGCAGCCGAGATGTGAGCGCTGAGGGGGGACCTGCTTCAGAACAACATAAGTATACATTTGGGGACCAAAAGATAGATAACGCAGGCTTCCTCCAAGTCCATGTCAGATAACCGGAGGGATGCACGCAGTGCTTTTGAAAAAAAAAAAAAAAAAAAAAAAAGACCAAAACCTAATCAGAAAGATAGTCATCAAGGAACGAGAGCAGGACTCCCCCCGGGAAGATGGGTGGCCTTTTTGATCTTTCCGTCAAGGCGCTGTCTGCTTGGCTCATGCTTCAAAATCAAAGCCTTGAAGAAATCGCTAAACAAATAAAACTAGTAAACCGGCTCTCCAGGGTCTTCCCAGTTTATCCCGGAATTGAGAGGCCGAAGTGACTTTTTAAAAGGCAGCGGCCTGGGATGGGAGTGAGTGATACTTTCACGGCAATGACCTCTAACGAAGGGATGCTGAATAGACCCACGCTCTTCACTTTATGGAAGATTCCAGGTTCTTTCCCCTCCCCCCTTTCCCTCTTTCTTTTTCTTTTCTTTTCTAGAGTAGACCTCAGTGAGGTAAACGTTGACCTCTCTCACACCTGAGTGAACAGCTGCAGATGTCAGGCTAAGCCCACCATGCCAACTTCCAACAATGCAGTTTTCACTCTGGACCACAGGAAGGCAGGGAACCCTTTTCGCTTTCAAGTCCACCAAAATTTACTTCTCAGCCTGTCTAGTGAGATTTATTTTACAGACTGAATTTTATAAGCAGGAAGACTTTTTTTTTTGCATGTATGTTTATTATCATTTACATTTAGAGTGACTTCTAAACTTGCCTACTCATTCACTTGATACATACATATATGAACATATAGTCACCTGATATGCATATATATGAATATATATTATTTTATTTGAACCTATGGTTTGAGCATTGACTTTTCTTGGATGGGTTCAGTTATCAGTAAGTTTGTGTTTCTCCTTGATAAAGAGTTTGGGGGCTAGACAGACAGACAGACAGTCAGACAGACAGACAGACACACACAGAGACAGACAGACAGACACACACATACACACACACACACACACACACACACACACAGAGAGAGAGAGAGAGAGAGAGAGAGAGAGAGAGAGAGAGAGAGAACGCATAGGCATGTTCTTTTTTACCTTTTTGATTTATCAAATAAAGAGATCATAGCCTAGGATTTAGGAAGAACTAATAGCACCAATGAGAATCATGCCAGAGTTAGTCTTGGCTTCTGGAAAATCAATGCATTGCCCATTTTGTCCTTTTCCCTCACCTCCTTCCCAATCCATAATATATCCATCACTCCTGTTCTCTGCCTATTCTCACAGGATTTTTTGTTTTTGTTTTTGTCTCTCTCAGCCATTCCCTCCAAACTTGGAGAATGCCCACTCATCTAACTTCCTTCCATTAAAACAAACACACAATCTCCTGATGTTTTTGTGTGAATGGAATCATCCACAGACAGTCGTAGGGGCACAACTGGAAAGTCAGCAGCATCCTGGAGTTAAGATACCCTTGCTCATGCATCTAAAGTGCTAACGTATTCTGGATAGGAATCCCAACAGTGATGGTCAGCATAGTTTTCCTTAGGGATATCCTGGACAAACAAATGTTTTGTTTAACCAGCTTCAGTTTGATCACTTTGAAGGAAGGCACTATTGATTCATCAGCATAGCTGTGCAGAAATGGTTGTGCCCACTATCCATTAAAAAAAAAATCAAAAAATGTCCTTTGATGATGTCAACACTACCCAAAGGTGGTTGCTGTGAAATGAATCAGGCAGAACCATATGTGAATCTAGATTCTTCCAGTTTCAACTTGCTTCATCACAGACCCCAAATGAACCAACTCTCAGCTGCCTTCCCAGCAAAGAGGTGGGGGTATTATTTACCTTGGTTGTTCTACATGTTGCAGCATTTGGAACTTGGCCCATACCAAATTCTCAAGCTGTCAGTGATTTTCTTCTTCTTTGGGGGTGGGGGACGGAAGCTTATTAACACATGTTGGTGGGGCAGGAAGGTTTCTGATTTGATGAAACACAGAAGACAGACATATGCCAAATGAAGCCAAGGGGAATAAACATCAACTACCTCTTCCCTTTATCTCTCTTTTTCTCGCCTTCCCCCTCCATCCCTTCCTCCTCTTTTTCCTTCCTTCCTTTTGCATACTCAACATTTATCTTCCTTTGGTAAGACCACAACATAATTCCCCTTTGGGAGCTGCCTCCCAAACCATGAGTTGGTTGGCCTTTTATGGTTCCACCTTCCTGTCCTGGGGTGGAAATGTGACCCCCAGGAGAATGACCTGGGTCTGTCTGGAGGATTCTTATGGTTCCTGGAGTCAGAGCATCCTCATTTTGACATCATAAGCTCTAAGATGACCCCTCTCCACCCTCCAGCCCCTGAGTTAAGGGAAGGTGCTGCCTCTGCCTTAGGGAGAAATCTCAATGGCAATAAACAGAGCACTACTATCAGTGAGGAGAAAAGTAAATTCCCAAGGTCACCTTCTAGACACCTGAATCTAAGGCCATCTGCTCCTCATCATCCACCCCCAAGTGGATGAACACATAGTTTTATTTAATTGCTTAACCCAATGAGTGAGAATTCATCCACAGCCAATTTACAATCTAGCTCAGTGGAAAACTTGAAAGCATAGGGATGGTTCTTCAAGCTCTTGATGATCTGGTAAGAGAGAATCACGTGGCTTGAAGATAAGACTGTTACAGATGATGGGGGTTTTGTTTCTTGAATGGATGTCTGTTAATTACTTAAGCTTCGCCAATAAAGAAGAACATACAGCAAACTAAATATCTTGCCCCCCCCCCCCAAAAGAGAGTTTCAATAAGACTTGTGAACAATGATCTCTGTTTTCTGGAAAATACCATCTGATTTGTAAGATTTTCATATTGACTGACAATGACCAACAATATTGACCCAGTCTTAAGAATGACAGACATTTACTAGGCTGTGGGAAGAGATGTTGTCCTTCTCATTTGACATTTAAGGATGGGAAATGTGAGTGTTTTTCCCAATGGTGGCCAGTATGTTGGGGGATGGGAGCTGAAATTCTAACCTGAATCTTTTTCCTCCGCTCTTAAATCCTGTATCCTTTTCCTTGTAACTTTAGAACCTGAATAGAACCCTGGGTTTATTATAATTTTATCGTGATATATATATATATATATAATCTTTTCTTTTCTTGTTTCTCTGAACAACTAATTACACATTGGAGTCAGAAAAAGGCAGTCCCCGCTTTCATGTGATAATAAGGTTAGCACGGGGAAGCTAGACTCATTTAATATTTTTTGTTTGATGTTTTTCATTTTTTATGATTTTGGAAAGCATGTCAGTATTAATGAACTACTGAGTAATGGAATATCCCATGCTAGAATGGAAATCGCTGTATTTTTTTTCCCCCTGACCCTTGACTTCAAGTTCCTTGATGCCAGTGAGGTGTAGTCTGGAACATGTCCTGCTTTCTGGGTTTGCTAAACGGATGTTTCTCCAGTTCTTTAATCTTTCATGGAAGTCCACAACTCACAACATTCACATGTGCCACGAGAATGACTAACAAGCTTAGCTGAAGCATGCTGGGGTCATTTTAGCTAACAGGTAAGTCAATATTTCTTTTACAAGAACAGTGAAATAGTGTTTACACAACTGGTGGGCTATTATGGACTTATTTAACTTGTTCGAAAGAGTCTAGAGCCCATTATTTACCCTCCTCATTTTACATTCATGATATAATCAGGCTAATGCTGAATTTCTTAACTTCCTTTTACCAACAACGTCTAATTAATTGAGGAGGGAGGAAGAGGATTTAAGAATAAAGATCTATTTTCTTTAGGAATTATTTATTTTGTGAGAAAACATTAGTTCAGTTAATTCATTACTTTGAAATAGCCCATTATGTAAAATCAATTGGATCTGTCTTTGATTTTATCAAACATAAAGGCAACCTTTAACTGTATCCATATGTTCTAAAGGAAAGGACAATGGTGCCTGATACTATCAATTCTTTAGCTCATTTTGACCCTCTTGTCTATCTAATCCGTGTCTGATAATGAACGCACCCCCACGGCCCTGCCGCCTGCTTCCTGAGAACATGTGTCCAATCACCCTCACGTGGAAACCAGAGAGAGATTTTTCTTTTCAAACTAAGAATAAAACTAATGAGAGAAAAAAAATTAGCAGACCCTTGAAATGAAATGATCTTCCTGCCCATTCCTGTGATTTATTTAATTCATTCACACACTGCCCTAGCATCCAGACAAACTGTTCCATATGCCCACTCTTCACATGCTCGTCCTTAAACGGCAGGACTCAGGCAAAACCTAGGCTATGCTCCAAAGATGATGAAGCGCCAAGGGCTCCCCCTTACAGCTGCTTCCCTGACACGCCCTGCAGCCATATTCTATAGTGTCTCAATCCTTCATCTGAAAATGTAAAATCTCCACGCCAGGAGGGGAGAGGTTTTGTGAGAAATACGCAGTAGCACATTTTGAACTGAGCTATGATAAGTCTCTTTGTAAAGTATTTGCCCCTTGTAAATATTCAAATTCTGCAGGGGTACAGGTATGTTTGGTTGCAGGGTGCTTCCCCGGAGCCTACTGAGGATTTAGTAAAACATAGGACATAGCATTCTAAATGTATAGTATTTTTAAAAAACCCTCCAAAATTCTTCATTTTGTAACATCTATGATTTTTGACATTTTTTTGGGCTAAAGCACTGTGAACATATTCACACCAGTACAATGAGGAATATCTATTTTCAGAAGAAAAAGATCAAGGCAGTAAAAAAAAAAATTATTATTTTTTGGATGAGGAAAGAGTGGGAGATCTAATCAGGATCAAAGCCCTGAGCAAGGGAGATAGTTTCGTCAGTCTTGTGCGTCTCAGACTCGAGGACCTGGATTTGTTCCCCAGCACCCACGTAGACACACTCCTGTAATTTCAGGGCTGGAGAGACTCAGTGGTCAACCCAAAGCTGTGAGTGATGCTGTCTCAAAAGGAATAAGGAAGCGAGTGACTGAGGAGGACATTCAGTGTCAACTTCTGCCCCCCACCCACATGTACACACAGGGACATGGGCATGAACCGAAATACAGGCATACACACACACAGAACAAAGCCTGGAGGGAGGAGAAAATGGGTCAGTGGTCAGCTTAGGTGATGGGTGACCATCGGTGGACAAGGTGCCCTTTCCAGAGAACTTCTCCTGTACTCAGGTTCTTGACAAATTTTTCTGAAAACGTAGTTGAAAACATTCTGTATGTTAGGAGTCAACTCTCCCAAATGCTAGAGAAGAAATACCAGTTAGTAAGTGGACTCAAGCGAAGGAAAAGACAGAGCTACGGACCTGAAATTGTGAATGTAAGAAGGAATGCATGTGTCTACCTAAAGATTCGATTCCGTGGATGTGCACGATTCATAAAGTAAAACAAACAACAGCAAGCTCCCTGCTTCCCCAAGCGTTGTATTTTGATGAGTCCGGTGAATTTTAATTGGTTGGGCATAGTAGCATTTTTCTGCAACTGCAATCTCATAAAGCTGAGAAAAACATATTGCACAAACATTGTAGCTCAAGCCCATGAGTCAGGGTGAAACACTGTCCAGATTACAGCTATTAAAATTTACAGAAACCTTTTGTTGAGTGTTATTAGGTTTGTGGCTTAAAACACACACACACACACACAAAACAAAACAAAACAAAACAAAACAAAACAAAACAAAAAAAACAGCCTGTTGTTTTCATTGGTCTTTAACAAGAGACAACATTTTGATTTTTAAGCTTCATTGATTATTTTTCCTGTTTTAAAAAGTTTTTTTTATTGGTTTTCTCAAGACAGGGTTTCTCCGTTTAGTCCTTGCTGTCCTGGAACTCACTTTGTAGACTGGACTGGCCTTGAACTCAGAGATCTGCCTGCCTCTACCTCCTGAATGCTGGGAAGTTTCATTGATTATTTTTTTTATGCCTAGAGTTTAGGTTGGAATTTTGTTGAAAGAAATCTCATTGTAGTTTAAAAAAATTTCTAAATCCGTTTTCTGTTTTTTCTTTATTAAGAATTTTTTAAATTCATTTTATGTACCAGCCACAGATCCCCCTCTCATTTCTCCTCTCGCTCCCCCTCAGCCTTTCCTCCACAACCCACCTTCCATCCCCTCCTCCATGGGGAGTCAGCAAAGCTTGGTACATTCAGCTGAGGCAGGTCCAAGCCCCTCCCCCTGCATCAAGGCTGTGTAAGGTGTCCTGCCATAGGTAATGGGCCCCAAAATACCAGCTCATGTACCAGGAATAGATCCTGCTCCTACTGCCAGGGGCCCCTTAAAAGACCAAGCTACACAACTGTCTCCCGTATGCAGAGGACCTACTCCGGTCCCATGCAGGCTCCACAGCTGTAGGTTCATGAGTCCCACTAGCTTGGTTTGGTTGTCTCTGTAGGTTTCCCCATCCTGATCTTGATGCCCCTTGCTCACAGTATCCCTCTTCTCTTTCTTTGACTCTCTCTCCCGGAGCTTGGCCTGGGGCTTGGCTGTGGATCTCTGCATCTCCGTTTTCTACATGATACCTGTCCTTCTCCCCGCTCCTTCATCTTTCTTCCTTTCTTTGATCTGCCAGCTCTGCCTATCTCACTCTCGAGTGTCCCCCGCCCCACCTTTCCATCAGGTTTACTGAATGGGGGTGAGAGGTGTGAGGGTCACTGGCTCAGTCACTGATGAGAATAATAGCATGTCATAGCAACCCAGAACAAACCTTGGCTCCCCATGGACCAGAGTACAGATCTCCGATTAGTCATTGACATACTGTGAATTGAAATAATTCTTTGGAGACCCATTTAAAAACTACATTTGTTGCTGGGCGGTGGTGGCACACACCTTTAATCCCAGAATTTGAACTCGGGAGGCAGAGGCAGGTGGATGTCTGTGAGTTCGAGGTCAGCCTGGTCTACAGAGCTAGTTCTAAAACAGCAGGCTACACAGAGAAACCCTGTCTCAAAAAAGCAAAATAATTATATTTGTTAATTTAAAAACTGTAATTAGCACACGTGGTATTAGATCTTACTATTGATTTTCAAACAAAATTTTATTCATTCATTTGTTCCTTTGTTTCTTGAGAGAGGGTTTCTTCGTGTAACAACCCTGGCTTTCCTGGAACTCACTCTGTATGTAGACCAGGCTGGCTTCGAACTCAGAGATCTGCCTGCCTCTGCCTCCTGAGTGCTGGGATTAAAGGTGTGCGCCACTTTTTCACCCCTTTGTGATCTCATTTCTAGTTACTAAATTCACCCCACCTATACCCATACATAATAGCAGGAAGCTAGAACCTGAATGAGAGAGAACTTGTGGCTTTTATCTTTCTGCGTCTGGGTTATTTTTACCTACTACAGTCGTTTCTAGATCCGCTCACACGCCTGAAAATTTTACAGTTTCATTCTTCCTTACAGCTGAATGAAGTTCTATTGTTCACACACACACATTTTCACTACCCACTCATCAGTTGAGGGACATTTAGACTGATCCCATTTCCTTGCTCTTGTGAACAATAACCATAGATGTGCAAATAGCTCTGTGATAGGGTATAGGGTCCTTAGTCCCAGGAGGGGTACAGCTGGGTCATACGGTATTTCTGGTTCAATTCTTTGTAAAACCTCCAGACTGATTTCCATAGTGGCTGTATTTACATTTCTACCATCAGTGAATAATGGTTCCCCTTTCCTTAATCCTCTTCATCATTTGTTGTTCTTTATTTTCTGATTAGAGAGAGGTAGAGTCGAAAAGTGGTTTTGATTTACATTTCTCTAATGGCTAACAATGTTGAATCCTTTAAAATATTAATTAGCTATTTTTATTTCTTTTTCTGAGATCTTCATGTTCATTGCATTAGCATATCTGTTTGTTGGTAGTTTGGTGTGTGTGTACTTAATTTTTACAATTATAAAATATTTTAGATATTACCCCCCATCTGAAATATAGTTGGCCAAGGTTTTCCCCAATTCTGTAGGCTGTTTATTCACTCTGCTGGTAGTTTCCTGCTGTGGGATAATGCTTTTGTACACTGGTTTAATAAAACGATGATTGGCCAGTAGCCAGGCAGGAAGTATAGGTGGGGAGAGCAGACTAGGAGAATTCAGAAAAGAGGAAGAGCTGAGTCAGGAGTCACCAGCCAGACACAGAGGAAGCAAAATGACAAGACAGAACCGAGAAAAGGTACCAAGCCACATGGCTAAACATAGATAAGAATTATAGGTTAATTTAAGTGGAAGAGCTAGTCAGTAATAAGCCTGAGCTAATGGCCGATCAGTTGTAAATAATATAAGCTTCTGAATGATTATTTTATAAGTGGGCCATGGGACTGTGGGGGCCTGGTGGGACCTGAGAAAGTTTCAGACTACAGTTTCCTTTGTTGTGTAGAAACTTCCAGTTTCACACGGTCCCATTTGTTAATTTCCAAGAATAATTAAATTATTAATTAATCCCATTGAGTCCAGTTAAGTGCTTCCCATATGCACACATGCATTTGGGCATCCATGTGGGAATGGGGACCCTGCGGTGGTTATGTCCCATCTCCTGTCAGCCATAAACTGCCCACAGCTCCTCAACAAGGGACAGGCCTGCTCTCTCTAACTATTCTGACGTGGGTCTGTGTTGGTAACCACAGCTGCTGTGAGTTCACAAAGGACACATAATTTCCTCACCTGCCATAGGAGGTTAATTGTGCCAAGACTGTAGGAAGGGAAAACCGTGTCCATCGGCTAGATGCCAAGGACTGGGGAGTGGGGATAAATGTAAATGGAGCTTGCTTTCAGGTAGTGTACCACTGAGTGGAGAAGAAACACAAGAAACAGAAAATTAAAATGCAACATACTATCAGGGATGAAAGACATTCTGTTACAGTAAAAAGAAGGAGAAACTGAACAGCTTCATAGGAAAGGAAGTATTTGGAGCAGGTTCCTAAAACCTCAAGGAGAATTTGCTAGGTCAAGAAAAATAGAAAGTACTGGATATAAACAAAGCATCATTTTTAGGCACTAGCCAGGCTTCAGAGAACATGTGTGCAGTTTGGGAGATGGACATAATGTAAATCTGAAAAGAGAGATTTTTAAAAGGGTATCCTAACCTGTGTTTGTTAAGATATTATTTAGTCCTGGGCATAGGAAGCCAGAGGATCTCTAAGTAAGGTAGTGGTATAGTTGTATTTTAACTCTTCGAGGAGAACATTCTGAGATATTGGAGATGGGTGGGAAGAGTAGGAGGGGTAGGAGGTATTACTGAGGCCAGCAAGAAGTGAGCCATGCTACAATCAGTCTGAAGCAGAAGCCACAGGGAGGAGCCAGGTGTCAGAGTCTTAATATACTTCAGGGTCAGAATAGGTAGAACTTGGTGACTGAGATATCTACAGGAGCCGGGGTGGACATAAGGTCTCTTTTGCTCTAGCCTGGGAGATTGAGCACATGGTAATTATTCACTGTGGCAGGTGCCATTTTCAATTGTGTCCTTATTTATGCCCAGTGCTGTAGGATATATATATATATATATATATATATATATATATATATATATATATATATATCCTGAAAATGAGACTCATTTATTAAGCAACATTTCAAAGTCACTGTATCAGCACATGATACAGTAGACATTAATCTGTTGTCTACCTCATTCCAATGCCCAACTTTCAAGTCATGGAAGGGGGTGCAACATTTGAAAAAAAAAAGAAGATGACGAGGAGAAGAAGGAGGAGGAGGAGGAAGAGAAGAAGAAGAACAAGAAGAAGAAGAACAAGAAGAAGAACAACAAGAAGAACTAGAAGAAGAAGAAGAAGAACTAGAAGAAGAAGAAGAAGAACTAGAAGAAGAAGAAGAAGAAGAAGAAGAAGAAGAAGAAGAAGAAGAAGAAGAAGAAGAAGAAGAAGAAGACGACGACAAAAGTTTCTCAAACGGTTCTGAATATAATCTTTGTATCTTCAAACATCTCTTGAAGTGGGCTACTCAGTTTGACCCAGACTCAGATTCTCATTCAGGGACTTGGGGCAGTGTTATTAGAATTTGCTGCTCCCTGTCAGTGTTCAACCTGATATACAGCTATAAACTCTCGTATCTGGGATCTACATTAACACCCTCATCACTTCTACGGCAAATAGTTTTGGCAGATGTTTTTAAGTTTCCTTATTCTACTAAAGCCTTTCCCATCACATTATGAGTTGACATTTGATGCATTTTGAAGGCAGAAGCATTTCCCCCCTCTGTTTTCTATTTGGTGGCTAGTGACACACACTTCCCTGCTGATTTTAAGAACTTGTTCTTTTTATACACTGTCTTGGTCTTAATCTTTTTGTGTCATCAGACCACAGTATAGTTTCTGGAGGCATTTTACCAATGTTTGCTTGATGAGTCAGTAACCTGATGAACGAGTATAGGCTTATTATAGAAACACTATAATAATATAGTGTTTATAGGAAAATAAACAAGTGCAGAACAAAATAAGAATCATCTACAGGCCCACCAGGTGGCATTAATTGCAGGTAAGATTTTATCTATTTCCTTTCAGTCTGATTGCTATTCACACATTTCTACCTAACTGTGGTAATATTCTACTCAAGATGGGGAAAACAAATTCTCTTATCATTAAACATCTTCATAAATATGGGCTTCTCTGTCTTTGTGAGCATTTATTCTCCCTATTGGAGAGCCGAGGACCTTGGGACTCAGAGTACTTGAAAGACTTCTCTAATTAAGACTGATGAAATGGTCACAGTTGGTATGGATATTCAGATGTGAGGGATGTAGTGCAAGAATTCATGGAATCTATTGTAGATAGATACTTAGTGTTTCTTTTTATTTTTCTTTTTGATGTGTGTGTGCATGTGTGTGTATGTGCTTATGAGTTCATGCCTATGTCCATGTGTGCATATATGTGTGCATGTGTGTGTAGATTCCTATGATCATGTGTATGCCTATGTGTGCATATATGTGTGCATGTGTGTGTGCATATGTGTGCTTGTGTGCACTGTAGCTAGAGTTTCCCGGCCTTGCCCACAGTCAGGACAAAACTCTGTCACCCGCCAGTCCCACAGCCGCTCAGACCCAACCAAGTAAACACAGAGACTTATATTGCTTACAAACTGTATGGCCGTGGCAGGCTTCTTGTTAACTGTTCTTATATCTTAAAGTAACGCATTTCTACAAATCTATACCTTGCCACGTGGCTCGTGGCTTACCAGCATCTTCACGTGCTGCTTGTCCTGGCAGTGGCTGGCAGTGTCTCCTTCTGCCTTCCTGTTCTTTTATTTCTCCTCTGTTAGTCCCGCCTATACTTCCTACCTAGCCACGACCAATCAGGTTTTATTTATTGACCAATCAGAGCAACTTGACATACAGACCATCCCCCAGTACAGCCAAGTGCAGACCATCTCATACACCTGCACTCAGGCCCATGGTCCTAATCATCCTCTATGCAAACCTGCTGGGCAATGCCACAAGGAACCCAAGAAGGGCTCCCACAGGACATACATTAACATCCCACAGCAGTGCACACTTGCACATGTAGGTGCTTGTGGAGGCCAGAGGTTGATGTTGAGATATTTTTCCTCAATCACTTCTCTTGTTACTTTTTTTTTTTTTAATGAGATAGGCTCTCTCAATGAATCCAAAGCTTGCTGTTTCAGCTACAGTAGCTAGCCAGGAGCCCACGATCCTCCAGTCCTCACTCCATAATTCTGAGGTTATGGACAGACATCACCACACACAGCTTTTACATTGGTTCTGGGGATCTGAACTCAGGCCCTTATGCTTGGGCATCAAGCACGTTACACACTGAGTTATCTCTCTCATCTGATAACATTTCTTGAGCACCAACTACACAGCAATGGAAAACCAGGAGTAGACACTTATGGCTAGTAACCCCCACGCCATTACTATTCAAGATACGCTATAGTCATCATTTTATTTCATCTTCACAAAAACTTGTGAGGTAGGTACTAGCTACATCCCCAGGTTGTAGATAACTCATTGTATATATGAAGAAGAAAAGCCCTAACATCCCATATCCAGAATGTTTCACATCTGGGATTTGGCTACAAACAGGCTAATTTCAAACTCCTGCTCTGAACCCTACCCCCAACTACCACACACAGCTTTATGCAGCATCTAGAGTTGGGAGACAAACCAGAGAAATGTCAAACTTAGGGGAGAGATTAGGAAGAGAAGTTAATACGTTACTAACTTTGTACTTAGAAGTTAGCTAGAGGGAACATTTAGAAAAGGGCAGTAGAAAGATGCACAAGGATGTGCAGCCTCATTTCAAACATTATAGTCATTTGTTGGGTCAAAGGTACATTACTGCTGTTTAAATCAGGGGTCTATTGAAATAGTATAAAATTAATCATATTTGAAAGACTAATTACAAACGATTAACATTATTTTAATCATGTACTTGATAAACAATTTCTACCCACCTTCCTCAATACAGTCATCTGAGACAATTCAACAAGGATTTGTTAGCAACTACTATATTGAGTTGAATCATACTAAACTCGATGACTATAGTGGATATTTATTTATCCATTGGGTATTTCTTATTCTACATTTGAATGGCAGTTTTGTTTGTTGAAAGTGTATTCATGTACGCTTTCTCATTTATTAGATCCATCTCTGCAGAGTTGAGCAGGAATAAGCATGAGAGCCAATTTGGAAAACCTGGAGCAACTTCACTAGTAACCCACATGCCGCTGGTATTTCTTGAGCTCTTACTCTGAGCTAGATACTGTGTTTGGCACTAACGTCACACTAATGAACAGAACAGATGGTCCTGGAGTTCTTGACGTGCATGGTCTGGTGAGCACATCAAGCATTGAGTAAGTGTGCATGCACACAGAGATATTCACAAACTGGGGAGCTCCAACACCTACCCATCAGGAAATAAAAATGACATGGCCTGTAAAAAGGAGCTACATTTCTTAAGAGGGCTGGCATCAGATCAATTTGTTTAGTAATCTTTTATTTCAGAGATAGGTGAAGTAACATTATTCCAGACAGTTATCCTTACCAGTTAGTGGAATGTGGTTTTATTTTTTTTTCTTTCAGTGTTTTCTTCAGGCATTTCTCTGATTTTCCTTTGTGTGTGAGCCTCTCTAACTGGTGGTAGTTTGTTGGGTGTAGGTTCATTCTAGTGGTAAACTGATAAAGGGAAGGAATCTAGGGATCTATAAGTAAATGACAGCTAGCTGGCCAGAGCAGTGTGTCTTAGTTATTTTTCTGTTGCTGTGATAAAACACCATGACCAAGGCAAATTATAGAAGAAAGAGTTTCTTGGAGGCTTGCTTACAGTTTCAGAGGGTTAGCATCCATGGCCATCATGGCATCAGGCAGGCAGACATGGTACTAACGCAGTAGCTGAGAGCTTACATCTTATCTGCAAGTTGGAGGCAGAGAAAGGGACAGAGTAGACTTTTGAAATCTCAAAGCCCACCCCCAGTGACAGCACACACCTCCTCCAGCAAGGCCATACCTCCTCCTGCAAGGCCATACCTCCTCCAGCAAGGCCACACCCCCTCCAGCAAGGCCACACCCCCTCCAGCAAGGCCACATCTTCTCCAGCAAGGCCACCCCTCCTCCAGCAAGGCCACACCTCTTATTCATTCCCAAACAGTTCTACCATCTGGGAACCAAGCATTCAAATATATGAGCCTATGGGGGGGCATTCTCATTGAAACCACCACACAAAATTTTATCAGTGCAGTTTTAGGATGACTTTGAGTATTGCAAGTGTGTTTCACTCCTGCAGAGACAGGCAGTATATACCAGCTATCTGATTTCTCTTAGATATTATTAGAATTTTTTAAGAGCTACATCAGTGTCTTCTACAGAGTAGTAACAAAAACAAGCAAGCAAGCAAGCAAGCAAGCAAACAAACAAAAACCCCACAGAAAACAAAACAAAACAAAATTCCAAAAATAAAGCAAAAAACCCTACACTCTTTTGAGTGATCACTCCAGGGCTAGACCACTGTGGACATTGACTTTATGCTGTTGATTTATCTCTGAATAAAATGTCAAAAGAGATTGTGTTTTGTTTTTTTTCCATGAAATTCAAAATGTTTAACAATGTGCTTTTTATTGTATTTTCATATGCAAACACTTTCCAACGTTCACACTGAGAGCTGTGTTCATGGCTCAGCACTGGACACGCAGAGAGACTCTGGCAGGCCCTTTATGGAGGAACCGGCAAACATCCGTGTGATAAGAAAAGAAAAGGTCAGGTGCACGGTTTTGGGATACGGAGGGAAAAAAAAGAACTAAGAAAGATGCCATTTTAGAAAGAAAAAGCACAAATTTAGTGTATTCTCAGGTATAAATGCAAACTATACATAGCATAATAACTAAAATTGATATTAATCCTTAACAGCTAGAGAGATAGCCAGCTAAAGCTATGTAAGAGGTAAAAAAAAATTTTTATTTTACATGATATGAATAAGACAAAGAAAATAGTAAAATTTCTCTGATCTCGGAAGCGGAGTAGGGTCAGGCCTGGTTGGTGCTTTTATTGACCACAATATTATTATTGTTTAATAATAATAATAATAATAATAATAATAATAATAATAATAATAATAAATAGCTACAGTGACAGAGTACCAAAAGAGAACAGTTCCTCAGGCAGTCAGTGTAAATGGGAAGGGAAGCGTGCTCCAGAGATTTAAGTTCAAGTGAGAAGAGTCAACTAAAGCTGATGAGGCCCTGTAAGAAGAATGTGTTTGCCACTGGGTTACATGTATCTCTGTGTACGTGTGTGTGTGTGTGTGTGTGTGTGTGTGTGTGTGTGTGTGTGTGTACCCTTAGCAGGGTATGCTAAGGGACTGACCATCATGTGTATTGTAATAGATCTTGTTTCAGAAGCACATATTTCAAATTCAGAATTGCTTTACTTTTCCCATAATTCTTAATGCTTTCATTGTAGTTCGGAAGTCAATTAACGTCCACTTCCAGTGAAGGGAAACTATTCTTTCGTTATTTCCACTTAATTGACAAGTATTCATTGGGTGCCTACTAGTCTTGGTTCTTGGAGACTTAGCAAGCAAATGCAAAAAGGCAAACAAACAAACAAACAAAAATAACAAAAATCTCTGAGATCTTTACATTCTGTTCTCGAGGTTGATAATTAAACAATCAGATTAACTAAAATACACAGAGTCAATGGCAACCAGCTGAAACAAATGAGCTACTAAAAACCAGGTAGGGAGGGCTGGTTGTCAGTTTTAAGTGGAATGGCTGGGAAGGGCTCAAGAAGCGACGTGGGTGACGTCAGAGGAAAGCCCTGGGAAAGTCCACGGGAGAGGGTGATGTGTGGAGATGTGTGGTTGAATACTGATCATCAACTTGCCAGGATCGAGACTCAGAGAAGAGACAAGCTTCTGGGCATGCCTGTGAGGGGCTCTGTAGATTAGACTAATGGAGGTATAAAGATTCTCCTTACAAGTGGGAGTACCATTCGGTGGGCAGGGTCCTGGATTGAGTGAAAAGGAGAAAGTGATCCGACACCGTCCCAGCAATTCATTTCTCTCTGCTACCTGACTGGGGATGCAGTGTGACCAGGCACTCCAGTCTTCTGGGGCCACCCACGCCTTCCTTCTCTTCCTTAACGGCCAGCATAGCCTGGACCCTTAAACTATAGGGCACAACCAATCCTTCCTTTCTTCAATGTGTTTTGTGAGGTATTTCATCACAGCAATGGTACAAGGGACTAATACAGAGCCTTACTGTCATCGGGGGTGGGGGTGGGGGTAGGCATTTCCCGGGTGGAAGAAACAGTGATCACAAGCCCCTGGGGGGGGGGGCAGGTGCAGTCCCCAGTGCCTGAAGAAGAGACAAAGGCAGGGTGGCTGGAAAGCGTAGAGAAGAGGAGAAAGGCTTCAGGATGGCGCCAGCTTTTACCTTCAGTCAGATGGGGATCCAGGGAAAGGATTGTGGGAGTGCCTTGACTGGATTACTCACAGGTAGAGGAGAGTGTAGGGAGTAGGGAGGAGATGATGGGTGAGCAGAGGCAGGAGAAAAGCAAGGTTCTTATGATCAGGTCACAGCCTAAGCTGAGGCGTTCTCAGTGGAAGCAGCAAGTGGCTGGACTAGGGATCAAATTCGGGATATTTTCTGGAAACAGAGCTGACAGAATTTGCTGATGGATTGGACGTGGGCTTTGGGAGAGGGAGGGAGGGAGGGAGGAATCAAGAAAGAAGAATTCGAGGTTCTTTGACCTGAGCAACTGGCAGGATAACATGGACATGAACCGAGATGGGGAAGGCTGTGGGAAGAAACGGGTTTGGGAGAAAACAAGGTTGAAACGGGACGTGTTGATTTTGGAAGCGTATTATATTTCCAACTGGAAACATTAGATATGTACTTGGGTACGGACAGCTTGCCTTCTGAAAACTCCGGGCTGGAAACAAAGATTTGATAACTGTCAGATGTAGGCTATATTAAAAACAAGGAATATTTTTTTAGGTTACTCACGTAGTAAGCAGAGATGGAAGAAGGGAGAGATCCCAGCAACCCTGAGGGCTAGCCTGTGAGAGGGAGACCCACATATAGGATGGTGTCCTTAGGCTCAGGTACTCAGACTGGGAGGCAGTGTCCAGTGAAGGAGGAGGAAGATGAGGAGAAATCGCTGTCTGTAGCCCACGGGAAGAAACCTTTTCAAGAGGAAAAGAGTGATCAATATGACACATTTTTTTCCCCATAGTTTCAACATGAGGACTACCTACGGAGTTATCATTGGTGACCTCAACTATGAACAATTTTAATAGCATCACATGATTAGGTTGTACTAGGACTAGATTCATGTAGTCCGTTTGAGAATGTGCGAGACAGACACCCCACATATTCTCTAAGCAAAAGACATAAAGCATATTTTGGATATTGAGGCAGAAACAGCCTCACCCATGGCTGACATTTATTCAGTCCCCACTTGTGCCATGGATGTGATTTTACACATTTACACGTATGATTTTATTCAACTCTTCACATTGTAAATATGAATTATTACAACGAGATCTCAGTTTTATAAGTGAGAAAATGGAACCGTATAGATGTTATGAGCTTAAAGAAAAATGACCCTCTGAAACAAAAGTGATCACGACGAGGAGCTGGGGCATTTGCTAAACTTTTAATCTGACGAATCATTTTGTTCCCAAGCTGTATTCATCGCTTTTTGGAAATACTCTCCCCTTCATTGGAAACTAAAAGGGTAAATTTCTAGAATGATTTTTTGGCTTTGGTGTCTATGTGTGTATGGGTGGGAATGTCTCCATATGCAGGTGCATGGCATATGGAGGTCAGGGGTCACCCTTGGCCACTGCGGCCTCTTTGTTCTTGAGATAGGATCTCTCTCTGGCCTGGGGCTAGACTAGGAGGCCAGCAGGCCCAGGGATCAGGCTGTGTCCACCTCTCTGGTGTAGGAATCACAGGCACTCACCACAATGCCCCAAAGCTCAGGTTCTTAGGCTTGCTCAACCGGTACTCTGCCAACTGAACCACCTCCTCAGCCTCTCATTTCTGCTCGCAACAGGAGTTTATCTGGAGAAACTCACATACAGTCTTTTGAAGTCTACTCTTAAAAATAATGACGCCGAAAAGCCATTGGCCTCAATATATTCATGTGCACAATGTTCCTGTGAGGTAGATAGCGTTTTTAATCCAAATTGTACCTATGGATGCTTAGCGTTGGGTTTAGAGAAGTTGAATAAACTGTTCAAAGTTGCAGGGGTTCTAAGAATTGACCCCATGTCCTCTGAAATTACATTCCATGCTCTTTCCACTACAACATGCATGTAAATTTAGTTAATTCCCAGGCTCAGCTTGAAATATTATATCTTTGCTCATCTGTGTAAAATTGATTACTCTCATTTGATGTACCATTATAACTCTGACAGCTGGTGCCACGGGGGCCATGATTTGAGGAAGCACGTATGCATGTTTTAATTAGACTTGTTTTCTCTGGGAAGCACGTTAGTTGATTTTTTTTTTCCTTTATTAAGATTTTTTTTTAAGACAGCAGAAGAAAAGGCAGATCTGCTGTATGCTCGGTTATGTTTCTCACAGTTCTAACTCTTTAGGTACATCGCTAGGATTGATGCTAGAACCGGAGGGAACACAGATCGGGATAGAGATTTTTTGGAGTTTGCAGTGAATCGGGCTCAGGAATGTGTCACTGTTTTTCAAGAATGACTCTTACAACTTTCCATTGGACCTTGATCTCAGGACTCTATCCACGACATATCTGTTGATTTCTTTCTACTTAGTATGC
The DNA here is from genome assembly GCF_049852395.1 of Peromyscus maniculatus bairdii. NCBI lineage: Eukaryota > Metazoa > Chordata > Mammalia > Rodentia > Cricetidae > Peromyscus > Peromyscus maniculatus. The sequence continues at coordinate 39,808,128 of NC_134869.1, forward strand.
ACTTGCCAGTTTTACTTTTGGTCAGGCTCTGTGGCTGATTAAAAATGCAAATATAGGGGCTGGGGAGAGAGCTCAATCTGTAGAGTGCTTGCCTCGCAAGTGCAGGACATGAGTTTGGTCCTCAGAAAAGAAGCCAGATGTAGAACATGAAGTTGGGTGGGTAGGGAGGTGGGGAAAGACCTGCGAGGAGTATGAATATGATCAACCTACATTATATGAAATCTTCAGATAATTATATATATATATACACATATATATGTATGTATATATACATATATATGTATATATATATATAAGTTTTTGATGGAGTTTTCTCTGTATAGCCTTGGCTGTCCTAGAACTCGCTCTGTAGACCAGGCTGATCTTGAACTCAGAGATCCACCTGCCTCTGCCTCCCGAGTGCTGGGATTAAAGGCGTGCGCCACCGCCGCTGCCGCCTTGATAATGAATACATTTTCAGAAGCTGGGTGTGATGGTGCATGCTTGTAATCCCAGCACTGGGGAGGTGGAGACAGGTGGACCCCTGGGGCTCTCTGGCCAGCCAGCCTAGCCTACCTGGTGAGTTCTAGTTTTAAGAAAGAAAAAAGGTGGCCGGGCGGTGGTGGCGCATGTCTTTAATCCCAGCACTCGGGAGGCAGAGGCAGGCGGATCTCTGTGAGTTCGAGGCCAGCCTGGGCTACCAAGTAAGTTCCAAAAAAAAAAAAAAAAAAAAAAAAACAAACAAGAAAGAAAAAAGGAGAATGGCGGCTAAGGAGTGATATTTAAGGCTTTCCTCTGGCTTCCATGTGCAATCATGCACATCTACATCAGCACATGTTCTTGCACCCACACAAACACATGCATACACATGTGATAACCTGTCAAGGGTCTAAAATTCTTTAATAGCTACCTGTTTCATGAAAAAGACGCTAATCCTGTAACACAACCCACAGGATCCAGCATGACTCAAACCCTCCACTTTTCTCCTCCCAACACGAGCACCATTTTTGGCTGTGTTCCAACTCCCCATGCCTCGAAGTCTTCTGCTTCTATCAAGGCTCACACACCCCTAGTTCCTTTGCCAGAACATTTTCTCCTCTATTTTGGTGTGCTACCTCTGCAGAGACCTTCCCTGACCACCCGATTTAAGTAGGCTCCTCTACGACTTTGCACACTCTCTTTAAAAGTAGTCATTGCAATCAATTCAGAGTTACAGTTTGATTGTCGGTTTATTTTATATCACCCATTCCAGCACACATGTAAGCCACATTGGTACAATTTCAGGTTTGAGCCACCACTGCCTGACATAAAATAGATGTCCAATAACATCTAGAATAAATGAATGCCATTTTGAAAACTGTGTTCTCAGCTTGAGGTATAACAAAACCATCTGATGTTTAGTCTGGACCATCAGCATTAGCACTGGGAGGGCATCAGAAGTCAGTGGATGGCAGAGAATACGTGTACATAATTGGCATGGGCACATTAGGATGTTTATGGAACAGATGCCACCTCTCTGATCTTCTGTTATAGTTCACTGACTACCTTAAAGTCAATTAATCTATAAGGAAAGAGTATCAAAGGATTGGGTTAGATACTATATTCAACATTTTTTAAAAAATATATTTATTTACTTTACATCCCAGTCACAGCCTCCTCCCAGTCACCCTCTATCCCCTCTCTGTTCCCAACCCCTAATCTGCTGTTCCTTCGCCTCTGCCCAGGAAAGAAAAGATCTCCCATGAGTATCAACAAAACATGGCATACCAAATTGCAGTAAGATTAAGCACCTCCCATGCACAAAGGCTGAGCAAGGTGACCCAGCATGAGGGGTAGGGTCCCAAAAACCTGTTTAAGAGTCGGAGAGAGCCCCTGTTCTCAGCATCAGGAGTCCCACAAGAAGGCCAAGCCACACAACTGTATAGCCCTCCTATATACTAATGATAAACAGGCTAAGAAAGGAATCAGAGAAACAATGCCCTTTACAACAGTCACAAACAATATAAAATATCTTCGTGTAACTCTAACCAAGCAAGTGAAAGACCTGTATGACAAGAACTTCAAGTCTTTGAAGAAAGAAATTGAAGAAGATATGAGAAGATGGAAAGATCTCCCATGCTCATGGATCTGTAGGATTAACATAGTAGAAATGACCCATCTTACAAAAAACAATCTACAGATTCAATGTAATTCCCATTAAAATCCCAACACAATTCTTTATAGATCTTGAAAGAACAATACTCAACTTCTTATGGAAAATAAAAAAAAAAAACCAGAATAGATAAAACAATCCTGCACAATAAAAGTACTTGTGGAAATATCACTATTCCTGACTTCAAGCTCTATTACAGAGCTATGGTAATAAAATCCACATGGTATTGCATAAAAATAAGCAAGTGGATCAATGGAATTGAATTGAAGACCCAGACACCTGTGTAAATCCACACACATGTGGACACCCGATTTTCAATAAAGAAGCCAAAATTATACTATGGAAAAAAGAAATCATCTTCAACAAATGGTGCTGGTCTAACTGGATGACAACATGTAAAAGGCAAATTGATACATGTGGTGATATTTTGTTTGTGCTCTAACAAATAAAGCTTGCCTGGAGATCAGAGTGTGGAGCTAGCTACAAGAGGCCAGGCAGTGGTGGCACATACCTTTAATCCCAGCACTTGGGAGGTGGAAACAGGAAGTGATATGGCTGGGCGGAGAGAGGAAGTAACAAGTTGGGGTAGAGACAGGAGCTCCGCCCTTTTAGTCTGATAATTCCTATAGGTAAGAAGTCTTTCTAGTGGCTGGCTGCTCTGCTTCTCTGATCTTTCAGCTTTCACCCTGATTTTAATTCTTTTATTATTAAGTTTTTATTATTAAGACCAATTAGAATTTGTACTCCAGATCCCTATCTATCACCCTACACAAAACTCAAGTCTAAGTGGATTAAGGACCTCGACATAAATCCAGATACATTGAACCTTATAGAAGAGAAAGTGGGGAATAATATCAGATGCATTGACACAGGAGACAACTTCCTGAACAGAACACCAACAGCACAGGCATTAAGATCAACAATTAATAAATGGGACATCATGAAATTGAAAAGTTTCTGGAAGGCAAAGGACACCATCAATAGAACAAAATGACAGCCTACAGAATGGGAAAAGATCTTTACCAACCCCATATCCAACAGAGGGCTGATTTCCAAAGTATATAAAGAACACAAAAAACTAGTTATCAACAAACTGAATAATCCAATTAAAAAAATTGGGATGCAAATCTCAAAGAGAATTCTCAACAGAAGAATATCAAATGGCCAAGAAACACTTAAGCCATCATCCTTAGTCGTGAGGGAGATACACATCAAAACAACTCTGAGATTCCATTTTACACCTGTCAAAATGGCTAAGATCAAAAACAAAAGCACATGCTGGAGAGGATGTAGAGCAAGGAGAACACTCCTCCATTGCTGGTGAGAGTGCAAACTTGTACAGCCACTTTGGAAGTCTGTGTGGTGGTTTCTCAGAAAAATGGGAATCAATCTACCACAAGACCCAGTTATACCATTCTTGGGCATATTCCCAAAGGATACTCAATCACACCACAAGGACACTTGCTCGTTTATGTTCATAGCACCTTTACTTGTAATAACCAGAACCTGGAAACAACCTAGATATCCTTCAAACCCCAGAATCTCCAGTGGCCACACCTGGCAGGATCTCAGAAGAATTTCTTACCAGCCAACACCCAGCTACCACACTCCCCTAAGAACTGGAGAGGACAACAGAAACCAAGGAACAAAACACCCACCCAACAAGGACAAGACCAGATATCAGCACCTAGAATTCCAATCATCTCAAACTCAGATGCCTAGATGCCAGCATAAAATCACAATAACAGCCAGGATACTATGTCTCCCCTAGAGCCCAGGAACCGTACTACAGTAGGCTCTGAGAAATGCAATGTAGTTGAAGCACAAGACAAGAATCTTAAAATAGCTGTCATGTGTATGATAGAAATCCTTAAAGAGGAAATGAAGAAATCTCTTAAAGAAATCTATAAAAACACAAACAAGGAGTGGAAGGAAATTAATAAAACAGTTCAAGACCTGAAGGTGGAAATAGAATCAACAAAGAAAACCCAAACTGAGGAAAATCTGGAAATGATAAATTTAGGAACTCAAACAGAAACCTCAGAGGCAAGCTTCAATAGCAGCATACAAAAGATGGAAGAGAGAATCTCAGGCATTGAAGACACGGTAGAAAAAAATGGATACCTCAGTCTAAGAATGTTAAATCTAAAAAACTCCAGGCACAAAACATCCAGGAATTCTGGGACACTATGTAAAGACCAAATCTAAGAATAATAGGAATAGAATAAGAGAAAGAAACCTAGGACAAAGGCAGAGAAAATATTTACAACAAAATTACAGAAGAAAACTTCCCCAACCTAAAGAAGGAAATGCCTATCAAGGTCTAGAAGTGTACGGAACACCAAACAGACTGAACCAGAACAGATATTTCCCTTGGCATTTAAAAAATCGAAACACAGCCGGGCGGTGGTGGCGCACGCCTTTAATCCCAGCACTCGGGAGGCAGAGCCAGGCGGATCTCTGTGAGTTCGAGGCCAGCCTGGGCTACCAAGTGAGTTCCAGGAAAGGCGCAAAGCTACGCAGAGAAACCCTGTCTCGAAAAACCAAAAAAAAAAAAAAAAAAAAAAAAATCGAAACACTAAATGTACAGAACAAAGAAAGAATATTAAAAGCTGCGAAAGGAAAACAGCAAGTAACATATAAAGGCAGGCCTATTAGAATTACACCCGACTTTTCAATGGAGACTGTAAAAGTCAGAAGGAACATTCTACAGACTCTCAGAGACCACAGATATTAACCCAGACTACTATACCAGCAAAACTCTCAATCACAATAAAAGGAGAAAGAAGATATTTCATAACAAAAACCTTATTTAAGCTGTAGCTATCTACAGATCCAGCACAACAGAAGGACTAAAAGGAAAATTGCAACCTGAAGAGGTTAACCACATCGTCCCCAAAAAAGAATAAATAATCCCAGACCAGCAAATTGAAAGAGGGAAACACACACACACACACACACACACACACACACACACACACACACACACGCTGTGGGATGGTCTGTATGTCAAATCTGTTGCTCTGATTGGTCAATAAATAAAACACTGATTGGCCAGTGGCCAGGCAGGAAGTAGGTGGGACAAGGAGAGAGGAGAATTCTGGGAAGCAGAAGGCTGAGGCGGAGGGACACTGCCACCCACTGCCATGACCAGCAGCATGTGAAGATGCCGGTAAGCCACCAGCCACGTGGCAAGGTATAGATTTATGGAAATGGATTAATTTAAGCTATAAGAACAGTCAGCAAGAAGCCTGCCACAACCATACAGTTTGTAAGCAATATAAGTCTCTGTGTTTACTTGGTTGGGTCTGAGCGGCTGTGGGACTGGCGGGTGACAAAGATTTGTCCTGACTGTGGGCAAGGCAGGAAAACTCTAGCTACAGAAGATATTTCATAACAAAAACCAAATTTAAGCTGTAGCTATCTACAGATCCAGCCCAACAGAAGGACTAAGAGGAAAACTGCAACCTGAAGAGGTTAACCACATCGCCCCCAAAAAAGAATGAATAATCCCAGACCAGCAAATTGAAAGAGGGGAAAACACACACACACACACACACACACACACACACACACACACACACACACACACTCACATACTCTATACTACCACCATCATCACCACCACCACCACCACAACAACAACAAAAATAAAAACAAAATAACAGGAATCAACAAACTGCTCATTAATTACTCTCAACATCAATAGTCTCAATTCCCCAATAAAAAGAAACAGACTAATAGGATGGATGTGAAAAGAAGATCCATCCTTCTGCTACGTTCAAGACACACACCTTAACATTGAGGATAGGCATTACCTCAGGGTAAAAGGATGGAAAAAAAGATGTTCCAAGCAAATGAACCTCAGGAGCAAACCTTTGTAGCCATTTTAATATCTGGCAAAATAGAATTCAAACCAAAACTAATCAGAAGAGATAGGGAAGTACACTACATACTCATACTCACCACAGAAAAATCCATCAGGAGGATATTGCCGTTTTTAACATCTATGCACCAAACACAAGGGAACCCAAGTTCATAAAAGAAACAAGTCTACAGCTTAAATTACATATTGACCATCACACACTAATAGTAGGTGACTTCAAAAACCCACTTTCACCAATAAACAGGTTACCCGTAAAAAACTAAATGGAGAAATGCTGGAGATAACTGATGGTAGAAACCAAATGGATCTAATAGCTATTTACGGAGCATTTCACCCAAACGTAGAAGAATATACTTTCTTCTCAGCACCCTATGGAACGTTCTCTAAAACGAACCACATACTTGAACAGAAAACAAGTCTCAACAGACACAAGAAAACTGAAGTAGTACCCTGAATCCTAGCTGACTGTCATGGATTAAAGCTGTATAAAAACAAAGGCAGAAACAACAGAAAGCTTACACACTCATGGAAACTGAACAACTCACCACTGAATGGAAAGTAAGTCATGACAGCAAGTAAAGACTTTTTCGAACTGAATAAAAACGACACAAAACATACCCAGACTTATGGGACACAATGAAGGTGGTTCTACAAAGCAAGTTCATATCACTAATGCCTACATAAAAAACTGGAGAGCTCTCATACTAGTGATTCAACAGCATGCCTGAGAACTCTACAGCCAAAAGAAGAAATCATACCAAAAAGGAGTAGATGGCAAGAAATCATCAAACTCAGAAATCATCAAAATCAACAAAATAGAAATAGACAAAAAAAAAAAAATACAGAGAGTCAATGAAACAAAGAGTTGGTTCTTGGGGGGAAAATCAGTAAGACTGACAAACCCTTAGCCAAATTAACTAAAAGGCTGAGAGAGAAGATGCAAAATAAAAACAAATCAGAAATGAAAAGGGGGACATACCAGCAAACACTGAAGAAATGAGATTCATAAAGGCATACTTTAAAAATCTGCACTCTACTAAATTGGAAAATCCAAAACAAATGGATAATAGTCTCAACACACACCACCAATTAAAGTTAAATCAAGATCAGATAAGCAATTCAAACAGATCTATAAGCCCCAGTGAAACAGAAACAGTAATTAAAATTCTACAAACCAACCAACCAACCAACCAACCAACCAAACAAACCCATGGCTAGATGGTTTTAGTGCAGAAATATACCAGACTTTCAAAGAGGAGCTAATGCCAATATTCCACAAATTCTTCCACAAAATAGAAATAGAAGAAATATTGCCTAATTCGTTTTATGTGACCACAGTTACCCTGATACCTAAGTCACCTAAAGAGCTATCAAAGAAAGAGAATTACAGACAAATTTCCCTTATGAGCATAGATGCAGAAATTCTCAATTAAACACTTGCAAACTGAATCCAATAATACATCAAAAAGATCATCCACCACGATCAAGTATGTTTCATCCCAGAGATGCAGGGATGGTTCAACATAAGTAAATTGATAAATGTAATCTACCATATAAACTGAAAGACAAAGAACACATGATCATCTCATTAGATGTAGAAAAGGCCCTTGGCAAAAATCTAACATCCCTTTATTATAAAAGTCTAGGAGAGATTAGGGATACAAGGAACATACCTCAACATAATAAAAACCGTTTACAGCAAGCCCATAGCTAATGTGAACTTACATGAAAAGAAACTCAAAGCAATTCCACTAAAATCAGAACTAGACAAGGTTATAAACTCTCTCCATATCTATTCAATATAGTACTTGAAGTTTTAGCTACAGCAAAAAGACAACTGAAGGGGATGAAGGGGATACAAACTGTAAAGGAAGAAGTCAAAGTATCTTTATTTGCAGATGATATAAGAGTATATATGAACGACTCCAAAATTTTCACTGGGAAACTCCTACAGCCGATAAACACTTTCAGCAAAGTAGTTGGATACAAAATCAACACACAAAAATCAATAGCCCTCTTATATATAAATGACAGATAAACCGAGAAACACCTTTCACATAGTTTCAAAGAATATAAACTATCTTGGGGGTAACTCCAACCAAGCAAGTGAAAGACTCATATGATAAAAAACAACAACAACAACAACAACAACAACAACAACAACAACAACAAACCTTTAAGACACAGAAGAAAAAAATTGAAGAAGGTATCAGAAGAGGGAAAGATCTCCTATTCTCATGGGAGTAATAATAAAAAAATAGTAAAAATGGTCATCCTATCAAAAGCAATCTACAGATTCAATGCAACCCCCATCAAAATTCTGACAGAGATCTTTACATATCTTGAAAGGGCAAGTTCAGCTTCATATGGAAACACACACACACACCAAAAACAACAAAACAAACCCCAGGGTAGCTAAAAACAGTCCTGATAATAAAAGAACTGCTGGAGGTATCACCATCCCTGATATCAACTTCTACTATGAAGCTACAGTAATAAAAACATGGCGTTGGCACAAAAAACACACATGTTGATCAATGGAATGAAATAGAAGATCCAAACATAAATCACCATACCCATGGACACCTGATTTTTTATAAGGAAGCCAGAAATACACACTGGAAAAAGTCAGTATCTTCAACAAATGGTGCTAGTCACACTGGATGGCTGTGTGTGATAGAATCCAAGTAAATCCATACTTATGACCCTGAACAAAACTCAGCTCCAAACTGATCAAAGACCTCTACTTAATACCAGACACACCGAACACACAGAACACAAAGTGGGAAACTGCCTTGAACTCATTGGCACAGGAGAAGATTTTTTTGAATCTTTTGAATTTTTCCGAATGGAACACCATTAGTATAGTCACTAAGATCAACAATGAATAAATGTTACTTTGTGAAACTGAAAAGCTTCTGTATGTCAAAGGACACTGTCATTCGGACAAAGTGGCAGCCTGCAGAATGGGGAAAGATATTTATCAACTACACACCTGATAAAAACCTGGGTATCAAGAAAACAAATAATCCAGTCAAAAATGGGGTACAGATCTAAACAGGGAATTCCTAATAGAGGATACTCAAATGGCTGAGAGACACTTAAGGAAATGTTCCAACATCCCTAGACATTGGAGAAATGCAAATCAAAGGTACTTTGAGATTTCATCTTATACCTATCAGAGTGGCTAAGATCAATAAGCAAGTGACAGCTCGTGCTGTCAAGGATATGGAGTAAGGGGAACACTCCTCCACTGCTGGTGGCAGTGCAAACTTGTACAGCCAGTATGGAAATCAGTGTGGTGGTTCCTCAGGAAGATGGGAATTGATCTACCTCAAAACCCAGCGATACCACTCTTGGGCATATATCCAAAGGATGCTCCATCCTACTACAAGGACACTTGCTCAACCATGTTCATTGCTGCTCTATTCAGAATAGCCAGAAATTGGAACCAACTTAGATGTCCCTCAACAGATGAATGGATGAAGAAAATGTGGTACATTTACCTAACAGACTATTACTCAACTTTAAAAAAAAATGAAACCATGAAATTTATAGGTAAAGGGATGGAAAGAGAAAAAAAAATCATACTGAGTGAGGTATACCAGATCTAAAAAGACAATATGGTATGTATTCACTTGCATATGGATATTAGCTGTTAAGTCAATGACAACCAAGCTACAGTCTGTAGAACCAAAGGTTTAGTTATAAGAGTAATAGATATATACTATTATATATATCTTATATATAAGTTATATATATAAGTTATATAGAGTTATATATAGAGAGAGTTATAAGAGTAAGAGATAGCACTGGGCGGTGGTGGCACATGCCTTTAATCCCAGCACTCAAGAGGCAGAGGCAGGTGGATCTCTCTGAGTTCGAAGCCAGCCTGGTCTACAGAGCAAGTTCCAGAAAAGGCTCCAAAAGCTACAGAGAAACCCTGTTTTCAAACAAACAAACAAACAAACAAACAGAGTCAATGGAGCAAGAGACTAGAAGGGCAGACAGGTCTCCCTAGGAAAGGGGAATAAAATAGACAGTTATGAATGGAGAAGGAGGGGGCTAGAATGGGAGGATTAAGTATCAGGGAGAGGGGACAAAGGAATAAATATGGGGAGAGGCAGCTAAATAAAATAAAGACCACTTGAGTGGTAATATGGAAACCCAATTGTTGTTTTACCTTCGTTACAGTGGCTGCACTGTAAACCACTAGCTGCCCGTGGCTAAGGCTGTAGCCTGGGAGGAATTCTGTCCCCCCAGACAATGACTCTGTTGCTGTCACTAAAGGTAGTTCTAACTAAATCTCTACAGTTCTAACAAAACTCGAGATTCAAACTTGTGAGCTTAGAAAGTTAGAGTAGCAACTGGAGAACTTTCTCTTTTTGCTGGCCTCCCCGAAGCCATTCCCTTCCACATTGCTCCAACTAAAAGAAAACCCGCCCTAAGCTCCTCCATGCTGCTTCCTGTCAACCAGTTGTTAACCCCGCCTTTTTGAGCCCAGGTTAATTTTATTTAATACAAATGCAACACATAGCTTCAATAGTTAACAAAAGCAGCATGAACAAATGTAACACATCTTTGCCTGGTTAAACAAATAGTCCACAACACCCAATACAGTAAAAGTTTCATCAAATTATATGTGTATACACACACACACACACACACACACACACAGAAAGAGAGAGAGAGAGAGACAGACAGACAGACAGACACACACACACATATATATGTATTTACTTGTATGAAGTCTAAGTGAAATCACCAAATAACAGTGGAGACAGAACGCCAACCAGACATCTCTTGTCATCAAATGAAGCTTCTAGTACTAGGAATAGGCTACATTTAATGAGTGACCAAAGGGGTCTCATAGGAACCTCCAAACAATACAGGCTTGGCTATAGGTTGCTCTCTGCAAACTGAAGGCAAGGCCCTATTGCTGAAGACATTGCCTACACAACTCTGAACATGGAAATGTTTAACCCCTATGGGCTAGCATTCTTGGTAGAGGAAAGGACCCTACCTGCTACCAAAGGAGAAATGTAAACACCAGCCAAGATATAAACCTTTTTTTTAAATCTACAGCTGTGTCTTGCCTGATAGAGATATTAGTGCAATGGGGGCACACAGATTGTAGGAGTAATGAGAGCCAATATCTTTGACATAAGGCTCATTGCATGGGACAGAACCCATACCTGACGCTGCTTGGGTGACCAAGAACCTGTGACTGAATAGCCCAGGGACCTAGGGGAAAACCAAACACTACTGTTCTACTAAAGAAACACAGCCATAAAATTCCTCTTAATGATATTTTGCTATATTTTGCTCAGCCATTATCAGGGAAGCTTTCCTCTCGCACCAGATGGGAAGCAAATACTGAGACCCATGGCCAGACAAAGGTGCAGAGTGAGAAATCTTGGAACATTCAAACCCTAAACAGGATGCCTCCGTCCACTCCCTCCCTTCAGGGCTCAGGGAACTCTGCAGATGAGGAGGTGGAAAGAACCTAAGCGCCAGAGGGAATGGAGGACACCGAGGAAACAAGGTCTGCTAAATGCTACAGGACTGGCACACATATGAACTCAGAGGCTGAGGCGGCCTGCCCAGGGCCCGCACAGGTCCGCACCAGACGGGGTCCCAGAGCTGAAAGGAGAAGTGGACACGTGCCTCCATCCCCACCCCAGAAACTGTCTCCAGTTGATAACCATTTGCAAATGAATATTTCGTTTTCCCCAAAGGAGTCCCACTAGGGAAATAAACTCCTCTTAGGGGTAGGCCGCATACCCAGCAGTAGATGGCCAACAGAAAATGAACGCAACAACACCTTTGGAGGTTCCTTGTGTCATAATGTCACATCAAGGCCTTTTCTCTCTCTCTTTTAATTTACATTTTATGTTTTTTTAATTTTTATTTATTTATTCTCCCTCTCTCCCTCCCCACTTCTACGGGTCCTTTAGGCAGATATCACGGCCTCCAGTTTTGATTTTTTTATAGGATTCCTGAGTGTGTGAACAAGTGACTCTCTGCATCTCTGTTGCTTGGCCATTCTTAGGCTCTTCCCCTTCTGTTTGTTTTGACCTGTTCTGATGTGTTCGTCTTTGTTTTATCTTATTATATATTACGTCATTATTATTCCTTCAAAGTCTGTTTGTTTTCTAATGAGAGACAGAAAGGGGATGGATCTGGATGAAAGGGAGGTGGGGAGGAACTGGGAGGAGTAGAGGGAGAAGAGGAAACTGTCATCAGAATATATTGCATGATAAAAAAAAATATTTTCAATAAGAGAAAAACAGAAACCGAGACATGTAAACTTGTGGGCTTCCAAAGAAGATGGATATTTATGTCAACTTTCAGTACTTTTGGTAAGAATAAGGATAAAACTCAGCCAACCCTATTATCTCTAATTTGACATTCTTCCGTAGAAGACACAGGCTAAAGCTATCATTTTAGCTCCCTCTGCTGGTCATAAATGATGTGTTTTCAGGAGGCTGGAAGGATAAGAATGAAATTCATTGTGCTTTTTGCTGCACTCCCCTGGGTCCAGGTGAGGAGACTACATGGGCTTCTTAAAGTATTTGAGAGTTTCATTGAGATACAATCCACACATCGCAAAGTTTATTCACCTCAAGTGTTCAATGTGGTCCTTACTATATTAATAGAGTGTGAGGTGTCACCACATCTTTATTTTCCTTCTGCCACCAGCTCCTGAAAGTCACTCACCTCTTCCTGTTTTGTCCTTTAATATCCATCCATCCGTCCATCCGTCTGTCCATCCATCCATATGTCCATCCATCCATTCATCCATCCATCCATCCATACATACATACATACATCTATCCATCCATTATCTATCTATCTATCTATCTATCTATCTATCTATCTATCTATCTATCTATCATCTCTCTGTCATCCATCTATCATCTATGTATGTATCTATGTATCTATCTATCTATCATCATCATCTCTCTCACATCCATCCATCCATCCATCCATCCATCCATCCACCCACCTACCTATTTATTACTAAAGGCAGAATCTTTCCATCTTTTTATTTTTGACAATTTCAGACATGTATGCAAATGTGTTGTGATGGTCTTACCTCTCTATTCCCCTTCTTATCCCTCCTGATTACCTTCTTCCCACTCACTCTCCCTCCTACTCCCCTATCTTCTTCCTTTCTTATTTTTGGTGCAGGTCTCGTGCACATAGTCATAGTTGCAGCGTAATCGTGACTACAATGGTGATGTCATATCTAGAAGACAGGGTTTCACAGCAGTCCTCCCAATCCTAGCTCTTACTATCCTTCTGTCTCCTCTTCCTTGATTTCCCCGGGCCTTGGAAGGAATGTAAACATTGCATTCAAGGCTGAGCACTCAATATTCGTCTATTCTCAGTACTCAGAATTACGTAAATGATGCTCTGTTATCCAAGGCTGAGAGCAGCACTAGCCTATGGGTATAAGCAAAAATACTTAGAAGGCAATTTGACTAAATGTCCATGCAGTAAACCAACCATGTTGGCTTTCCCTATAAGCTTATGACCAAGTTCACAGTACCAGGCGTGCATTCCTTCCTGGGAAGCTGGTTTCAAGTTCCAGCAGAGAGTGGTTGGTGATTCCTAAACCGTCATGCCACTATTGCAACAGCGGCCACATCTTGTTTAGAAGGTCAGAACTGTGGCATATGGTGTCTAAAGCTGGGTAGGACAGTTCGTGCCCTGTCTCCTCTAGCTGCAGAACACCTTCCGTCTCTATGAAAGCTGGCAGCACAGAGGAACCTTTCAGCTTAGTTCCAGCTTGATGTCTCCGTGTCCTGTTCCTAAAACACATCCTGCTTTTAGCAGTGGAACCCTATACCATCTACTTCTAATGGACAACCAAGAGCGATGTCAATAGCCTATGTCATTTTGGGAGTCTCTGGGATCTCCCTGGCCAGTAACTCATGGGGAGAGATCCCACACTTGGCTTTGGGATTTTTGTTTAAAAACCTATGGCTTCCTTGAAGAGCATTACTGAACCATGCAGGTTATCGATGTTCAATTTCAAAATTACATATTGAAAAATAGCTGTATTTTGTAGAGCTTAGAGCAGTATATTTCCATCTTTTCCCCCATTTATCCTTAATTTTGGTTAACCCAGCCCTTACTCTTTGTCTCTCTATCTACTTACCCCATCTCCATTTAAATCTTTCTCTGCCTAGTATTTCTCTCCTCTACTTTCAGACCAAGTGTGTTTTTCTATCCCCGGTTCCCTTTGCAGTGTCTTTCATAACGTCGGCCCAAAATTTCCTTCCCCATAGTAATGAAGGGTTTCCCTTTTTCACATATCCTCACCAATTTAAAAAAGAATGCTTTTTTGATAGTAGCTGTTCTAGCTTCACTCTGTTGCTGTGACAAACATCGTGACCAAAAGAAACTTGATAGAAGAAAAGGTTTATTTGGCTCCCATTTCTGGATCACAGTCCATCTGCTTCACTTCCTGCCTCTAGGTTCCTGCCTTGAATTCCTACTTTGGCTTTCCTCGATGATAGACTAGAACTTGTAAATCAAATAAAGCCTTTCCTACCCTGAGTTGCTTTTGATTATAGCATTTATCACAGCAACCAAAATCAAAGTAAGACATTCCTTATTCAGTATGTAGTTTACAAGTATTTTCTTCCCAAGCCTCTTGACTCTATTATTTCCTTTGCTGTGTAGACTTTTTAGTTTGATGCAACACCATTTGTCATTTTTTAATTTTGTTGTTGATATTTTGGGGTTCATATGCTAAAAACTCTTGTCTGTACTCAAAATAAAAAAGATCTCCATCTGTATTTTCTTTCTTGTTTTGTATTCTCAGATATCAATATTCATCTTGAGTTAAGTTTTAAGGGTCTGAGATGAGCCCATTTCATTTATTTTTATGTATTCAGTTTTTTCAGCCCTACTTAAAAATGATTCTGTCCTTTCCCGTGGTGCAGCGCTCACACCTTTGTGGAATATCAGCGAGATTTTGTTGGAAATATGGGGTGTGCTGGCTTCAGCTTTAAAAAGGTTTTCTTAGGCTTGCTAAAGCTATTCATGTTTCCGTGTTTCCATATAAATGATAAGACATAGTTTCTATTTCTATGGACAATATCATTGGAATTTTGACAGAAATATTGAAGCTATAGATTGCTTTGGGCAGTAAGTATATTTCAGTAAACTTTACCTTCCAGTCCATGAACATGAAATATATTTTCACTCATTTGTGCCTTCCATTTTTTTTTCATCCTTGCTTTCTAGTGTTCAATGACTTCATCTTTTACCTCATGGTTTTATTCACTCCTACACATATTATTTTTCTGATGGGACTGAATTTTTGATTGTTTTCTCATTTGCTAGTATGTAAAAAACCAATGATTCTTATACATTGGTTTTGTTCTCTAACTTCACCATATTCATCTATTAGATCTAACAGGTTTTTATTTTTATTTAATTTTTTTTTCAGTCTCTAAGATTTTTCTCTGTGCATGTCATCTATACACAGAGATTATTTAACTTTCTCATTTCTAGTGAGGAAGCCTTTTTCTTTCTTCACTGCCCTGCCTAGGGCTTGCAGCTCTGAGTTAGGTAGCAGTAGGATGGGCGTCCTGTAAATGGACGTTTCCTTTTCAGACTGCCAGGTCCCAAATAACCGACTCAGAGGCTGGATATGGCTTATAAATGCTCGGCTGATAGCTCAGGCTTATTGCTAACTAGCGCTTACATTTTAAGTTAACCCATATTCCTTATTAGGGTCTGCCACATGGCGGTACCTTTAGTAGCTCCCTCTCCTGCTCCCTCTGCATCTGGCTGGTGACTCCTGACTCCGCCCTTCTCCTTCCCAGCATTCTCAGTTTGGCTTTCCTGCCTAACTTCCTGCCCAGCTACTGGCCTGTCAGCTTTTTATTAGCCAATGAGAGTAATACATATTCATGGTGTAGAAAAGGATTGTTCCACAGCAATGTCCTTATCTTTATTCTATTCTTAGAGGAAAAGTCTTCAGCATTTTGCTATTGAGAATGATGTTTGCCATGGGCTTATAGGGCTTTTGGCCTGTTGAGTTTCTTCTATTTCTAATTTATTGAGTGTCTATACAACAAACTTCTATCTGGATAGGATACTTACTGTGTTGTAAGTGTTCTCGCTCACTCATCGAGATGATCATATGAATCTGCTCATCATTCTGCTAATGTGGTATCTTGATTTGCTCACGTTTAGTCGTCATACTCCAGGGATAAATCCCACTTGATGATGGCAGATGATCTTCTCTGTTCTACTGAATTCATTTTGCTATTGTTTCCTTGAGGATTTTTAAAAGCTAGTTTTAAACGATTTATTAGTTTTATTTTATGTGCATTGGTGTTTTGCCTGAATGTATGTCTGTGTGCAGGTGCTGGATCCCTTGTAACTGAAGTTACAGACAGTTGTAAGCTGCTATATGGCTGCTGGGAGTTGAACCCAGGTCCTCTGGTAGAGCAGCCATTGCTCTTAACCACTGAGTCATTTCTCCAGCCCCTTTTCGAGGGTTTTTGTGTCTATGTTTATTATAGTATTGGCATATAGTTTCTCTGTTTTCAGTGCTTTTGTTTGGTTTTGGGATCAGGGCAATGATGCTTTCATAAATGAGTTTGTCTGTCTTTCATCCATTCTTGTGTTGTATTTTTGAGCAGTTTGAGAAAGACTGATGTTAATTCTTTAAATGTTTGGTAGAATCAGGTCCTGGACTTTTCTTTGTTCAGAGATTCTTGATTCTTGACTCAGTCTCATTACTGGCTATAAATATATTTAGCCTTATTATTTTTTATATTTCATCTTACTAGGTTGCATGTTTCTAATATGTTTGTTTTAGGTTATCTAATTGATTGCTATTCAATTTCCATGATTGTCTCTGATTTTCTTTTCTTTTGCAGTTTTGGGCACTGGTATTGCTTCTTTCATTTGTCAGTTTAACTCTTTAGAGCCTCTCTGTACATGTAGTTATTCTGGTTAAAGGTTTATCAATTTTATTTTTTCAAAGAACAGATCTTAAGTTTACTGTTATTTTCTATTGTTTTCTCATCTTCATTTTATTTGTATTCTGCACTGGTCTTTATTATTTATCCCGGTAACTTTGGGTTTAGCCTGTTCTTTTTCTAGTTCTTTGGGTTGTAAAGTTACGTGCTTTGTTTGAGGTCTTCCTTTGTTCCTTGTTGTAGGCATTGCCTCCTATGCCCGCCTTTGCTACATCCTCTGTTTTGGTAGGTTATGTTTCAATTTTCATTTGCCTCATGATATTTTTAACTTTCCTTTCAAATTTTTTTCTGACCCATTACTCATTCAGGACCACACTGTTTAATTTCCACATATTTGTGAAAATCCAATTTCCCTCCTGTTATTGAATTCTAGGTTCCTACCACTATGGTTGGAAGTGCTATGTGATATCTCTCCCATCTCTTTAAAATTGTTGAGTCATGGCCCAAGCTGTGTCTGTCCAGGAGAATGTTCCATGTGCACTTGGGGAAGAGCATTTTATTGTTGCTGGCTAGAATGTTATGGATGTCTGTTAGGTATATTTGGTCTACAGAATTGTTAAAAGTTTTGTATTTCTTTACTGATTTCTGTCTCTGTGCTCTATCATTGACAGGAAGCTCTACATTCCTTACTATTACTGTTTTGTTTTCTACTTCTTTCTCCAACTCTATTAATATTTGACTTAAATGTTTAGACGTCTTCATAATTGCTATATCACCTTAATAAGTTGGTCACTTTATCATTGTATAATGGTTTTATTTTTCTCTTGGCATAGTTTGTTGCTTCAAAACTCAGGTCCCTGTGGTTACAGAGCAAGCACTCCGACACACTAAGATATCTGTTAGCCCCTTGTTTTATCTTTTTTCTTTCCTACCACACATCCCCCCCCTTTTACTTAACACAAAGCTTCCATAAAGTATCTCACAGGTATAGCAGCATATCTTAAGCTGGTAACAAATTATCTGCCTTTAAAAATGAACCTCTTCTTCAACCTTTTGTATTACTGACATCATAATTTACATGACTGAAGTTTATCTACTGTGTATTTTCTTAAATTTTTGGCACATACAATTATTTTAAATGTTGTACACGTGTGTCATTTTTTTCCTTTTGAATGTTATGATCGAGTAAGAAGTGATTTACAAACCACCACTACAGAACTGATCATTCTCTTCATTCCCATTCAGATTTGACTCTATGCCAACCTATTTAGTGAACATATGCATCAGAATATTTTAATGCAGTTGATCAATATCTTTTCATTTAAACTTAAAGAACTCCACTATTTCTTTTAAAGGTCTTATGGTGTCTCATAAGTCCTCTTGGATTCCTCACTCCATCATTTTTCTTCTCTGTTCCTGACTGGTTTTTAAATGCATGGAACTTTTTGAACTCAGTGACTCTCCTACTTGATTAAGTCTGCTATTGAAACTTTGTGAAAGGTTTTTAAGTTTGGTATCTTCTTTGCTATGAAATCTGATTGGTTCTTTTAAAAAGTCTTTATATCTAATTCTTTGTTAGACAACTTTGAGATTCTGTTGCTTTAAGTTTAACTAACCGTAGTGTATTTTGTTTGTCTAGTGGTATCTCATTTCTTTGTTCTTCCATAACCTATATGATATCTATTCATAACTATATTTATATATCTCACATATATATCCATGTGATTTATAGATCACACATATAATTTATGTGTAATTAAGATAACTACTATCATCTCTATCTACTTGTGCAGAATATCACATCTGTATCTTGATCTTCAGAAGCAAGGCACTGACCATTGCCAAAAATTTGGTGATGTTAAAGAACTTTAAATAGACCAAAATAAAAAAAATTAATTTATTAGCCTAAGCAACCTAAAACCTTCTAAGGAATACTTGCTATATTTAATATCATATAGAAGCAATGATATCTACATAAAATCTCATGTGTACAAACCCCAAGATTCCAGCCAGGCAGAGGTGGAGCACACCTTTAATACCAGCACTCAGGAGGCAGAGGCAGGTGGATCTCTGTGAGTTCGAGGCCAGCCTGGTCTCCAAAGCGAGTTCCAGGAAAGGCGCAAAGCTACACAGAGAGACCCTGTCTCAACCCCCTCACCCCCCAAAAAAGTAAAAACAAACTCCAAATTTCCACAAACTTCCAATGTAGACATATATTGACATGTTGATGATCGTGGGAGTCCATTGAACCGTGCAAAAAAATATCCATGCCTTTGACTGGAAGCTTTTCTACGTAGTCTCCTCTTTATAAACTCTGACATTGTTTTCACCTAAAAAAATTTTACTTTCTTTGTTCTCAGAAAACATCCCAATTCCAGTATCTGTTCATTTCCTTCCTGCTTGCCTTCTAGTCCTGAGATGATGAGGAATTCTTGTATAGAACAGTGCTGATGGGGCTCAATGTTTCATGATACACTTTACAGACATTGCCAAGTCTTAGCACTTGAGTATGTATGTGCATATGAATTTATGCTATATAATAACTGCTATTATTATTTTTGTTTTATGAGACAGGGCATCACATTGCAACCCAAGCTGGCTTTGAACTTACTATGTAGCCCAGACCGGTCTGAGACTCACAATCCTCCTGCCTCAGGCTCCTCATGCTAAGATTACAGGAATGAACAACCAGGCCCAGCTAGCTCTAAATATTTCAAATATATCCTTGGGAAATTTAAAATGATAAATTACAACTTAAGTCTGCTGATGCAAATAAGATGATAACTGACCATTTTATTTTACTTTTTGATGAAGGCTCTTTGGACCTGCATTGTAAGAAGCATTTCAAAGTTTGGACTGCCTTTGAAAAGAGAATGCCAAATACGTTAAAGTAGGCACTCAGTTTTCAGTGTAGAGAGATGGATCCTAGATTCGGTGTGCTGATGTGGTTCTTTAAGTGCTAAGCGTATTTGCAACGGAGACTATGTATGTGCTGTGCACTGACTGAGTTTTCTGTAGGAAATCTTTGTTTCTCTGTGAAACCCACAAGCCTGCCATTGACCTGCACTCACAAAACCCTGTTGATTTAAACACGGTCCCCAAGGTGGAACAAGAGCAAAACCACAAGGCTTAATTGACGGAGCTTAGGTTACAGGAAGCATATTTAATAGCAGATAGTTCCTGTTTTCATTGTTTTCCATTTAAGTTCCTGCAAAATCAGATTTAAATAGATGCTGCTGCTATTGGGAGAAGATTCAGTTTCACATCCCCGAAGAAATAGTTTTGTACAAATTCACTCTACCTTGGCCTCACATATAATAGGCCTAAGTCTAGCCAAACGGATCAAGATGAGTATCACACTAAAACAGCGACAGAGGAACGACACCAAACACGTGTGCTCTTTCGACTTCAAGGAAGCCCTCGGTAACCAGGGGTTATGTGCTGGTGAATGGAGGAGGAGAAGAGGTATTTCCTTTGAGAGAAATCTTGTTTTCTCTGTTTTAGAAACACAATACAGATTGGTATTAAGGATTTCTGGGGAAAGAAAAAAGGAAGAGCTATAATGTCTAACTAATGTCATTATTCAGAAAGGTCCTTGTAGCTGGACCCGCTCAGACCCACAGCTACTCAGACCCACATAAACATATAGATGCTTATATTATTTAAACTGTTTGGCCTAATGGCTCAGGCTTCTTGCTATCTAGTTCTTATATCTTAAATTAACCCATTTCTATTAATCTACAAGTTGCCATGTGGCTTGTGTCTTACTGGTACCTTACATCTTGCTTCTCATGGCAGCCATGGCTGGCAGTGGGCAGTGTCTCCCGACTCAGCCTTCCACCTCCCAGAATTCTCCTCTGTCTTTGTCCCGCCCATACTTCCTGCCTGGCTACTAGTCAATCAGCACTTTATTTAGTAACCAATCAGAGCAACACATTCACAGAATACAGATATCCACAGCCGGTCCTGGCTTTGGCCACGTTCCTGGAGTTTTCTCTTGAAAGACATGCACTCTACTGGTGATGTGAATAGCAGTCCAGTCATCCTTGTTCCACATCTAGTATCCTCCTATGAGTGAGTACATACCATATTTGTCTTTCTGAGTCTGGGTTACCTCACTCAGGATGATTTTTTTCTAGATCCATCCATTTGCCAGCAAACCTCATCATGTCATTGTTTTTCTCTGCTGAGTAGTATTCCATTGTGTATATGTGCCACAATTTATTTATCCATTCTTCAGTTGAAGGGCATCTAGGTTGTTTCCAGGTTTTGGCTATTACAAACAATGCTGATATAAACATAGCTGAGTAAGTGCTCTTGTGGTATGATTGAGCATTTCTTGGGTATATGCCCAAGAGTGGTATAGCTGGATCTTGGGGGAGATTGATTCCCAATTTTCTAAGAAAGCGCCATATTGATTTCCAAAGTGGTTGTACAAGCTTGCATTCCCACCAGCAGTGGAGGAGAGTTCCTCGAGTTCCACATCCTCTCCAGCATAAAGTGTCCTCAGTGTTTTTGATCTTAGCCATTCTGACAGGCGTAAGGTCACATCACCAGTGAGGCTACCTGGAAAACAAGACCCCAAGAAAGACACGGGGATCACCCAATGACAAAGAAATGGATGGGATCTACAGGAACAGCCTGGACATGAGTGGGAGCAATGAACGGCGAGGGTCGAGGGAAAGAGAGTAGGAGATCCCACCTGGATCAAGAACAGAGAGGGAGAACAAGGAATAGGAGACCATGGTAAATGAAGACCACATGAGAAAAGGAAGAAACAAAGTGCTAAAGAGGCCCACAGAAATCCACAAAGATAGCCCCACAAAAGACTGCTGGCAATGGCCGAGAGACAGCCGGGACTGACCTACTCTGGTGATGGGATGGCCAAACACCCTAATAGTTGTGCCAGAAACCCCATCCAAGGACTGAGGAATCTGGATGCAGACATCCATAGCTAGGCCCCCGGGTGGAGCGCTGGGAGTCTAATTAGCGAGAAAGAGGAGGGTTTATGTGAGCGAGAATTGTTGAAACCAAGGTTGGATAAAGCACAGGGACAAATAGCCAAACGAATGGAAATACATGAACTATGAACCAAAGGCTGAGGGGCCCCCAACTGGATCAGGCCCTCTGAATAGGTGAGACAGTTGATTGGCTTGATCTGTTTGGGAGGCATCTAGGCAGTGGTACCAGGTCCTGGGCTCGCTGCATGAGATAGCTGTTTGAAACCTGGGACTTATACAGGGACGCTTGGCTCAATCTGGGAAGAAGGGACTAGACCTGCCTGGACTGAGTCTATCAGGTTGATCTCAGTCCTCGGGGGTGGCCTTGATCTGGAGGTGGTGGGAATGGGGGGTGGGCTGGGGGGAAGGGGAGGGGGGCAGGAAGAGGGAGAACAAGGGAATCTGTGGCTGTTATGTAGAACTGAATAGTATTGTAAAATAAAAGAAAAAAAATAAATAAATTATAAACTCGAAAGACATGCACTCTAGCTGAACTGAGCTGATGCTGATGCTAATAATGATGTTGATAATGACTGTTTACTGAGCACAAAGTATGTCTTCTAAGACTTAAGTGTTAAGTCGACGTGTATGTGCATACATGAATTTATATGAGATACCGTGCACATAAAACATGATTTAATAAAAATTCACAATGGTTTGGATTAATGCTGTATATAGTCTATATAGTTTGATAGAAATGAAGGTATGAGGTTGCATATTTTCTTATGCCACTGCTGTATGACAAAACTTTCCCTGGGGAGAAGCAACACCCATACATGTCTACTCACTACATAGGGAGCCCATGACAGTCCAAAGTACAGATAACACCAGGACCCACTTGGTGAACCAGTGAGTTTTTTTTTAGGATTACTTACAGGAATATGGGTGAGGGGTCACTTACAGGAGCAGAAATGACTCAAAGCCAGCTGCATCACCAAAGCCCAATCCAGCACAGGTGACAGCTCACAAAAGCTGGAAACCTGGAGCACCCTGCACAGCCTGCAGGCAGCTCACCAGGTTGAAGAATGTCCTTTCCAAGTGACTCAGTTGGTCTAAACCTCTTCCAGCTGGTTTCTGCTTCTGCCCGGCGGCTGGTCCTGTCTCACAGCCTTCTTTGTAGCTATACTTTCTTCTGTCTGACAGGGACGCTCAGCTTTTCTTGTTTACCCTGGCAGGGTGGGGCCCTAGAGAATCTGGTCAGTTTCAGGAACTTCCTGTCTTGAGTTGTTTTCCTTCCTGCTTAAGGAGCTTCCCTTCCTGATAGAGTGTTTCAATCTCAGAGGACACTGTTAAAGAACAGCCACCAATGGTACACAACAGCCACTGATGAACTAAACAACCTCAGGTGACTTGTTCTCTGATACCTTCCTAGTTTCTTAATGAGAAAAATATCATAAGGGCTAAGTCACTGTGTTTTGGAAGAAAGAAATGCTGGCCAGTATCAGAGACAAAGATTCCATTTCTGGATTCAGTGAGATAGTTCAGGGTGCTAGGAGCAGCCTGCAGGAGGGTTTTCTGTTCCCCTTGGACTCTGAAAGTACAGGATTTCCTGGAGGAGCTTCTCTAAGTGGTAGCTTCAGTTACGGATTAATATAATAATCTAGGAGAAGATAAGTGAGGACTATTGAGGTCTGATGGAGAAGCATGTTCCTACAGGATTGCATGCTATTGCACAGTATAAAGGGATAGAGGCCTGGGTAAGAAACCAAGCTAGAGTTCTAAGTTGGTCCAGCTCATACGAAGTTCTTTGGCTAGCATTCTAGAGAGCTGCAGCTCCTTCCTGGGGACAGAAGGAACCATTCAAGGATGTATGTCACTTGTTTGTTGTGATGGCTACTCTGTAGATTATAGGGGCATTGACAGTGTCCTTAGCTCTTTCTTGATCCCATGTGTAAGCAAACTCAAGACCTTGAATGCTTTGGCTTAGGGACGGCCATCCAATGATGGAACAGATGTTTGACTCTGATTTTTTTTATCGCCTTATCTTGGTGTGAACTGTCTCTTTGGCTGAGGTAACTGGTGTGGTTCAGTGGACAGAGAAGCGACGTCTCTACTCACAGGTATGGCTGGAACATGTGGATTCTCTTTTCAGTCTGTTGCTTTATGTTTGTTTGTGGATTGTGTACTTAACGTGTGTAATCGTTAGCTTTAATTGTCCACTTGACACAATCTACAATCACCAGAGAAGACACAGTCTCAATGAGGAAAAGATTGGGCTGTCCATGAACAGGTTTGGGAGGATTCATCTTTATTTATGCCAATTGATATAGGAAGACCTGAAAGTGTGGAGTACCCTTCCCTGGGTGCAGGTTATGGACAGTATGAAAAGGAAGAAAAGGAGCTGAACACAAGAATGAAAATGTTGTCAGGTGGCGGTGGTGCACGCCTTTAATCCCAGCACTTGGGAGGCAGAGCCAGGTGGATCTCTGTGAGTTCAAGGCCGGCCTGGTCTACAGAGCGAGATCCAGGACAGGCACCAAAACTACACGGGGTCGGGGCGGGGGAAGAAGAATGAAAATGTCTCTGTACTCATGACTGTGGGCGTGACTATTGCTTCCTTCAGCCTTAATTTCTCTGCACTGATGGACATCACCTGAAATCATAAGCCAAAACAAACTCTTTCTAGCCTAAGTTGGTTTTTGTCAGGGATTTCCTTTTTAGCATAACAACAGGGGAGGAAATTAAGACAACATATTAAATGCAACTTAAATGTAATCTGAGGTTGACTTTCAACTGTTTCCTCTGGATTGCAGCCATTTATTGTGAGCTCACGTGTGCAGTACTGAAGCAAAGAGAATCGTTTTCTAATGTTAATCTCAATAAAACAATAGTAATGAATATATGAAGTCACTTTGTTATGCTTGTCTCCAGTAGCATGCTAGGTGAGCAAAAACATGCAATCAAATCCAACTTTGCATGTGATCTGTTCTTTCAGGAGTGGTTTGTCTGTTCTTCTGCTGACTTTGAATAGAAACCTGAGTTCACGATCATCATCTCTAGTCCCAGAAGAGTGCAAGAAAACCATGTTTTAAAATGAAATTAGATAATAATGTGCTTTTAGGTAATATTTTATCGAGCATCAATTACTATTTTATAAAATGTTCATCATGATGTCAACATCTGCCTAATTACAAGATTAAAGTTGACTATGTAAAATAAAGAGTCGGTTGGAAGAAATATGGCTACTTAGGCTTTCTGGTGGAGCAGGCACTTAACCCTGAAATTATGGTTAATATTTCTTTAGAATTTGGTGGGTTCTAGGCTTGTGGTTATGTCAGAAAGTTTTTTTTTTAACATAGCCACAAATGATAATAAATAGTATCCAAAACATAAATAATTAATAGTTTAATTCTAAGAGAAATAATGTTGAAGGTCTGTGTAAAAACGGTTGGATAATTTTATGATTTTTTTTTGAGAGAAAAGTATGTATAATAGAAACAAATATATTTGCTTTGAGTTGTTCACAGAGTGACTTAGCACTCTTGGAGCACTTTATGTTTTAGAAAGACTGTTAAATCCCATCTGGTCTTTGTAAAATCTTTTACTATCCCCTGCTGGGACAGGCAGACACTGGTTTGCATGACTATGTGTTTCCAAAATATATTTTGAAACTATCCAGTGGATTTATACCAACTGTAGAAGGATTGACAGGAGACCGCATTTCCATTATAATACTTTCAGGAATGGAGACAAATGTCATCAGGTCACAAAAGATCCATCAGTTTTACACTGTGTGACATTTTGGAAGGAATGTGAATGATTAGTGGTTTTCAAAAGTTTTTGGAATTCAACATCCTGTGTCAATATTACTTGAAAAATATTTATAGGTTCTGAGTCAGTGATATGCAATTTATCCTCTATGGAATTTATTCTAGAATGTGTGGAGTATTGCCTTGAACTTTAGTCATCCTAATAAATTGCTGGGAAGTATTATTATCAATAAACATGCTGTTTTGCTCTCTTGAGAAATTTTAATTCTACCATGACAGCCATATATATCTGGAAATCAACACAACCATTGTTGTTCGAAAGGATATAATTGAATTCAGAAGAATTTGTTCAACCACTTCCATGTTCGGGAAAATACGATGGGCCCTTGAGAAATGACAGAAATCATACATGACTCATATCTTCAAACAACCGATGAACTGGGTGGAGAGTTAGAGAAAAAACAAGGTAAGCTTTTAAAAAAAATACAGGAAAAAGTCAGCTGGAGAGATAGCTCAGCAATTAAGAGCATTTCCTGCTCATGCACAAGGACTTGGGTTAGCACCTATAATCGGTTAGCTTACAATCATTCATAACTCCAATTCCATTGTAATTCCAGTTCCAGGGACCAGATTTCCTCTTCCAGCCTTTATAGACACTGCAAGCACATGTGTGCACATACATACACTCAAGCAAAAACACTCTTAGAAATCAAATAAAATAAAAATAAGTTAAAAAAAGAAATACAGCAGAGAAGCATGCTAGCAGAAATGAATAATTAAATTTGATTGGCATCTGAACAGAAACATAGCTTTGCAATCAAAACGAGCTTTTAAAATGAAGTACAATTTCAACTGAAAGGTTCTATGTAGATATCGCCATACATAAAGTGAAAAGCAAGTTTCACAACTTTTGTTACGGGAGCAGCACCCTGATGACCTTGCCTGACTGTAAGCACCTCCAGAGGCTCGGTTTGGTAAAGATTGTACATAGAGATGCAGGTTGTAACATGTTTCAGAGTAGAGGCGGAGTGCTTAGCACTGGTAGGTGTCAGCTCAAGTTTATGAATGATGGGAATAGAACAGGAAGGCATGAGTTGGTGAAGAGTGGTTAGCTGTGAGAGATGAGTTGAGTCCAGGCTTTGGGTCCACTCATAGGATAAATGTTAATGACGTAAACTTGCATTTCTCAGATTCAAAAAGGAACCACAGGGGGGAAATTGGAAAGGAAGGATGATAGGCAAGACAAGTTATAAGACTATTAGGTCTTGACACAGGGCAGGAAAGAAGAAGCAGGTAGAAGTAACTCCATTGGTTAACCAGGGACTAAGTACATCAAAATAATTCACCTGTTTGAAGATATTTTATGTCATATTTTAAGTCATGATCAATATTTAAAAAATGTATTGAACTCACCAATCTTTTGCTTTTTGGAAGAGTCTCCTGATATCTTTTTGTTATAATCTTGACAATCACATTAATCTGTTACCTGACTCTAAAAAGTGAGCTGGAGATGTGGCTCATTTGGTAGAATACTTGTCCAGCATGCATAAAGGCATAGATTTGATTCCTACCCTGTGAAAACTGGGGATAATGGCACACAGTTGCAATCCAGTACCCAGGAGATGGAGGCAACAAGATTATAAATTCAAGGTCACCTTCAACTAGTTATCATGTTCAAGACCATCATGGGCTATATGAAACTCTGTCCCCCCAAATGGTTAATTGTTGTTGGTTTTTTTTTTCTGGAAATACATAGAAGCAGGTTGTTGCTCTGTTTCCCTGGGTTGGCGTGTGCTTTGTAGTGACTCTCTGGATTAAGGAGAGCAACAAGCACCTGATCAAAGGTCTCAGTCAAGCAAGCATCATGCACTTAGACAGTCCCAGCTTGGCTAGCTGTGTGACCTCACATAAGATGCTTAACACCAACAGGCTTTAGTTTTATCAGATGCGTAATTATTGACTGGGACCATTTCTGCGATAAAAGAACTTCTAGTTTACTAAAATTCAGCCTATAACAGGACCATGCAATGTAATTAAAAAAAAAAAACCCAACCCATTTAGCAAAACTGCAGAATGACAGTTGCTACAAGGAACTGTAGAAAACACACCCTCCACTCCCCAAATGGCTTTAACTGAAGATTCTGTGTCAGGTGGCTCCAAGTTTGGTTGACGTTCTTTTTATGACTATGAAGTGTCTCCTATGAAGTCATAAAATTATTATCCCCACTTTAGGGATGTGTCAGCTGAGAAGCAGGTATGCTAAGTCATCCAGGGTCAAAGCCAGTAAACGATGCAGCGAGGCTTCACTCTCTCGGGCTCTCTGACCTGGAGCATGCTTGTCATCGTTGGGCTCCATCACGCCTTCTAAAAGCGCCAAGTCAGTACGCTTCCCGTGGCCACACCGCTTTGTGAACTGCAGTTAAGTGGAAACTTAAGTGAAACATCTGTCAGAAGCTTGAAAAGCAAAATCATCCTGTGATCAAAGACCTGATTTATTTATTTATTTATTTATTTATTTATTTATTTATTTATTTATTTATTTATTTATTTATTTATTTATTTATAGACAGGGTCTCTATATGGAGCCCTAGATGTCTGTCCTGGAGCTTGATATGTTGGTCAGCTTGGCCTCGAACTCCCGAGTGCAAAGGCATGCGTCGCTGCCACACCTGGCCCAGAGATTTGGTTCTAGAACGGGAAGGGGGCTCTGCTTTTAGAACGCAGGGGTAGATATTTGGTCACTAGAGGATACTGTGAGGACAATAGCCTCATGACGGAGCAAGTACCTTGATTAGGCCTGACTCCTCAGACAGTGGTATCGTGTTTTACGTGTGTGTGTGTGTGTGTGCGCGTGCACATGCGTGCAACTGTATAGAGACCAGAGGTTAATGTCAGATGTCTTGCTCTATTGCTCTTCATCTATTTTTTGAGACAGAGTCTCTCCAGTGGGCACTCAAGATCTACCTGTCTCCATTCCCAAGTGCTTGGGTTACAGATGTGCTCCCTTATGCTGGGATTTTCGTGAGAGCTAGGGCTGCAGACTCAGGTTCTCAAGACTCATGTGATGCAAGCATTTACCTCCTGACCCATCTTTGCCATTCCCCAAATTTTATTTTGACCCGTTTCTCTGATCCTGCTTGTGACGTATCACAAGCATGTAATGGCCAGGAAAAATTTCAGTCTTGCCCTGTGTGGTTGCTCTATTAAACCTAGCTTTATTCATGTTGATGTCAGTTTCTAAAGGAAGCTAGATTTTAATCAAAGATCCCAATGCAGGACTTTATGTATTCCTTTAAACCCAACATTCAATAGGACAATGCTTAGGGTTGGAATAAATAAATAAACATAAAATGCCACTTGATAAAGTTGATCAGGTGAAATTAAACAAGGCCAATTAGAAGTAAGATACATGAACATTTTCTAGGTATCAGAGTTGGCGATACTTAGTGCTTACGCTCTGTGCTTCCTCAAAGGGTAGCAGAGACAGAGGGACTGTATGTCTCCTGGAAATACACCAGAGAGTGAAGATTCGAGGTTCCCCAGAGTCGGGGGACAACAGTTACGCTTTGCTTAGTCTTGAGCCTGGGCCAGTCTGGAGGAAGAGAATTCTCAAGTAGTTATATGCTAGTGCTTACATTCTTAGAATAAAATGATCCACTTAAAGGTTGCTCTAAAAATTTTCATAGTTGGTATTTAGAGTTTATAAAGGTATAGTATTTGTGAAATCATAATCGGGATGCCATGTGGATGATGGTAGTATGATTTTCATATATTCATAATTTATGAAATCTATAACAAACACATCGTAGGGGCTGGAGGGATGGGCCAGTGGTTAGGAGCACCTGATGCTCTTCCAGAGGACCTGGTTCAATTCCCAGCACTCACGAAGGCAGCTTACACCCACCTGTAACCCTAGTCCTTAGAGATTCAACACCCTCTACTTGCCTCTGTGGGCACTGCACGGATGTGGTGTACAGACAAACACGCAGGACTTTATGTATTCCTTTAAATCCAACATTCAATAGGACCGTATTAAACCTTAATTCTCAATGCCATTTTTTTTCTAAAAAGGCTGAACTTCTGTTATACCTATTTACAAGCTGGAGGCAATGATTTTTCAGATATATGTCAGCCCAAATTGTGTTGGTTGGTTTCTGGACTTCACGTAAATGGAATCATACTGTATAAATTCTTTTGTGCCTGGCTTGCTTGATGAAGGTAATTTTGCTGATACTCTTTTGGGTGTGTATATTCCTTTTTTATTGTCAAGGAATCTTTTCTAAAAATAGATTCAGTAGGCATTTCAGTACATCGTATGTTGAATGAAAGAAAAATAGAAGGATTAAAGATATCGTTAAGGTTTTTGGTTTAAAGACTATGAGAGGAACAAGTTATAGAGAAGAGGTAAGTTTCTGAGACAGCCTCTTAATTTTGAACATAGAAATACCAAGATGTTGTTTTATCTGAAAGTGGATGTGTTGAGTAAGCAGTTGGATATTTGACTTTGGAGTTTAGGACAGTTACTTAACTAGTGGTATTTAATATCATCCAAGAATAAATGACCAGTGAATATTGGACTGGGCAATAGCTCAGGGGGCAGCATGCTTGCCTAGCATCCATAAAGCCTTGGGTTTGATTCCTACACTGTATTACTGGGCCTGATATTGGTGAAATTATTAAGGCCACTCCACGTAGTTAAAAGGGAGGTTTATTTAGTGACATAACTTACAAATGAAGGGATAGGTAGGTTGCAGGGTCTGGGAAAGACACAGCACTGTCCGGTGGTGTTCACTGGAGAACTCTGCTCGGTCTACCTCCAGTGTCCAGCGTCCAGGAACTAAGAGAGATGGTGCATCCGGATCTCGGGTCTTCAGGGTTCTCTCTTGGCCCCACCGAATCCTCAATGCGGGTTGGAACTTCCAGATCAAGTTTGGAATGGCTACCCACTACAGCCCAGTGGTACACATCTGTAATCCCAGCACTGGCAGGAAGTTTGGCTACTTAGTAAGTTCAAAGCCTGGATACATGAGACCCTGACTCAAATGAAAAGAAAAAAAATTAAATGATCAGTATAGAGAAAGTAAGTTTAAAGATAAGGTCCTATAATTCCCCATAGTGTTCATAAGGAAATAGAAGTAGAACCAGCAAAACTGACAGAAAAGAGAAGGAACAATTGTTGAACTAGAAGAACCAGGAGAATATGCTACCCTGGAGAGCATCTTGAAATTCTCGCTAACATTATGTTGATGGTAAGTATTTATCATACATTCAATTTAGTGTAACTTGAAAATAATTATGATTTCTAAAAGTTTGTTACAGCTGCATTAATAATACTTTACAGTATTCCATGTAGTGAAAGAACTGGTAGCTCTTATAAAACTGGCCAACAAATTCTATCACTAAACATTTCAAAATGACAGAGGATCTATTAATCAGTGCTCTTCTACGATGGCTGCTTACTTTGGATTGAAAGTTGATGTTTTGGGCTTTGTTAATCCCCGGAGCTGCGCTTTTCTCATAGGAACACCAGCTACGGGCAAGTTTCTCAGGAAACAGATTACAGAACTCGAGACCCAAGAAAAACATCTCTAACCCACACAGCATCAAATAGAAGTTTGAAAGAAGTCCTGCAATTCCACATGAGCCAACAATTCACATGTGCAGACATCCTTCAACTTTTAAACAGAGCGGCAGCGGGTTAGTCTTTAAATGTCAACTAAAAATGATGCTTTAGTGGGAACATGTTCCGCTGGATGAATTGGATGAGCCAGACTAATTTCCATCAGACAGCAATTAGTAGTTAGCCCAGCAATAACACTCTGATGCTGTTTCTCCCAAGCAGTAATTTCCAGCCCTGTTCAACTATGCATTTATCTGCTGGCTTTGACTTTTTTAATGAGAAAAACTGGCTCCTGGAACTCCACAGCTATTATGGAATTTCTCTCTGATGTGAGACTGATTACCCTTTGATTACTTATGATACATGGCTGGCACTTTTGGTGCTAAGGATGAGAAAACCATGTGGGCTCATCTGATAGTGCAAAACTCATCTCGTCCATTGGAAACAATACACCTTGTCAGACCCTCCATCTTAATCGCTTGCCAGAGGCTCCCGAAGCTGTTTAAGGCAGGGCTGCCGTGTGCCCTCCCCACCCAGAGAAGTTATACAGGAAACAGCTCTGCAGATTGACTGGTGACTTGGATAGTGAGGTGTGACCTGTGCTAACGGAAGATGTCATCAGTGTTGCAGATGGCCGATCATGGGACACTTTGCTCCTACTTAACAGTTCCTGGTTGGGGCCAGTGGCAAAGGTCCGTTATTTTAAACAAATTTTGAATGTAAGTTAGAAGGCATTAAATTCCCTGGAAGTGCAAAACAAAACAAAACAAACAAACAAAAACCCTAAAGACCCCCGGGCTAGATATGTTTATTCAGGCAAGTAAAGCTGAGGCTAAACAGACACCTTAATAGGTAGACTAAGCAGCATTGAATTCGCTGTGATTCACCAGCAACTGTCTTACATATTTCTCCTTAGCTTCTGGAGTGTGTGTGTGTGTGTGTGTGTGTGTGTGTGTGTGTGTATTTCCTAAAGAGTGGCTTTAGAAATGTGGGAAGCTGCTTCCTTTGTGCAAATATTAAAGAACAAATAAAGAGTTTACAAGGAGGATGTGTTTCTCCTTTTAAGGTTCACTGAGTACTAAAAACGCATCCAGAAAAACAAAACCAAAAACCCAGTCATAAATTCTGACTAGATTATGAGTGTTAGTGTAAGGTTTGCACTTTCATAGAGTCAAATTACTTGGCCCAGTATATGAGATTCAGTGAGTTTACTGAATAAGTATTTATTGAATTTGATTGGAGGAATTTAATTGGGCTGGCCTAGAAACATTATCATCATTCAACTTCTTTTTGTTAAGTTGTTAACTAATCCATCTATTCATTTTTTATTTTGTAGGTGATGTCTACCATGGGTGTATGCTAGTTTTTTTTTGTTTTTTTTTTTTTTTTTGAGACAGGGTTTCTCTGTGTAGTTTTGGTGTCTGTCCTGGATCTTACTCTGTAGACCAGGCTGGCCTCAAACTCATAGAGATCCCACCTGGCTCTGCCTCTCGAGTGCTGGGATTAAAGGCGTGCACCGCCACTGCCCAGCCTTGCTAGGTCTTTTGAGGGGATGTAAAGAATATGACTCACAGCTTGACTTTAAAGTATATATCATGTCAACTAGAAGGTGCTGTGAATGTAAGAAACTAGGAAATAAAGTAAGGGAACTATTACTAAAAAGATAATCTATTTGAAGTGTTCCTATTTAAGACTTTATAGATGTTTTACCTCCAAAATTCAAGGTCACCTAAGAATAATTATCTTTGTTTTTGAATATTTACTAATTATTTGAAGATTTAAATGTTTTTATTAATTTATATTGTGCGGCTGTGACCAAAACTCCTGAGGAAGACAGTCGATGTGGAGGAATTGCTTGTTTTGGCTCACCGTTTCAGAGCTTCAGTCCGTGGCTCTCGGCTCCATGGTGCAGAGCCTTGTAGCAGTGATAACATGTAAAAGAGGAGGTGATAGTGGGCAGAGAGGAGAATGAGAGGATGAGCTAAAGCCACACCCAGCCACACCCATCCCACTCAGGAACCGGGAAGCCCTGCTCACCAGCTAGGCTGTCTCTAGCTCTTGCTAATAGGGAGTTAGCCTTTTGTGGTATCAAGGAGGGACTTTATGGGTTCCAGGGATGGTGGAGAAGTCGTACTGAGGATGCTCAGGCAGTGGCTGTTTACTGTATCTAGCAGGACCATTTTAACATTTTAAGAATGTACTACTAGGGCCAGCAAGATGCTCAGTGGGTAAAGGTGCTTGCCACCCATCTTTCCAAGCTGAGTTTGATCCCTGGAACCCACATGATGGGAGAAAACACACTCCTGCAAATTGTCTTCTGATCTCCATGTTCATGCTGTGTCGAGTGCTCTCCTGACAACACCCCCCCCCCCTCGCCATGGATAAATAAGTAAATGTAATTTTAAAAGAAAACATGTCCTACTACTTACCCACTGGATACTCTCTTGTCTCTGAATTGAATTCCTCTTCCTCAACTGTACAACAACTAATAAACACACGTTCCTGTAGACTCTGCCTGGCTCATAGAAACTAAAAAAGCTCGTGATCCACACAATAGGTGATTTTTTTTTTTTTATTCTGCTGTGAAGAAACTTTAAGTTTGCAGGTAATGGATGAAACTGAAAAAAACTTATAATAAGTGAGACAACACAGACTCAGAATAACAAATGCTGCACGTTCTCCCTCCTGTGTGGCTCCTGGCTTGGAATCTCTAATTTTGTGTGTTCAAACCTGGAGTACCGGTTGGACAGGAAAGTAGAGAGAGCCCCTGGGGGAGGGATCCCTTGAGGGAGTGGGGATGGTAGAATGCAGGTAAGATGAAAGTAGAAAGGGGGAGGGCTGGGGAGAGGAGAAGTTTAAGCAGGGAGGATGCGTGGGGGTGTTAATCAAAACTCAGGGGGCATGGAAAGAGCATTTGAAATTCTACTCTTTGCGATCAAATTTAAAAACATGTAATTTATTTTAAAAGAAGAAGAAAACGAAGGAGGAGGAGAAAGAAAGAAAGAAAGGAAGGAAGGAAGGAAGAAAGAAAGAAAGAAAGAAAGAAAGAAAGAAAGAAAGAAAGAAAGAAAGAAAGAAAGAGAGAGAGAACATAAAGGGTTATACCCTGCATGCCTTGAAAAGTTTCTTCTAGAAGCCAGAATTATTAAAGAAAAATACCACTGCTGTGCTGGGGTGGGATACCATGCTATGAGTGTTGGTTAGGGAGGGTCCAGAGGCACCCTCCCCCCAATAACAATACAGACCCTTGCTGTTTATCTTGGTTGCCCACCAGAACTAGATGGTAAGACCCTCTTTCAGAAGACGTCGCACACTTCGAATGTATAATATATAGAGAAATTAAGCTGGGACTGATCTGGAAGTTTCCTCCCTGCTGGTGGTAGCTTGCATGGTTCTGGAAGGTGTTATGCAGGTTGTCGGGGTGGGGTGGGGCAGCTGTGAATCTTCAGATCTTGGAGGTCAACCTGCCAGGCAAGAAGTGCCCTTGTGCAATATAGCAGCACCACTGTTACGGTGGGGGGCAGAGGGGCAAGAGCTGTCTGATGGATTTGCAACCCTCTCCACACTAGAGAACCTGTACCCGGTTCAGTAAACCTGGCCAAAAACCCATGGAGAGGGAAACCCTAAGCTTAGGGGGAGGGAGTTGAATGCGGTTATTTAGTAAACTGACATAGTATCAAGTTGCCTTTGAAACATTTATGCTTACTCATAGAGACCAATGCTATCTCCAGCTTTAATCAGAGAAGTGCTGCCCCCCCCCCCCATTTTGTTTTAACTTTTCAACTTCATTTTTACACTTAGGCATGGATGGAGGAAAGGATCGAGGGCCATACCCATTACTGCTGAACTGCTTGCTAGTGACAACAGTCATGGAGGGAAGCAATTGCTTATATTTGTGCACCCGCCGATGACCTCAGCAGGCTCCAACAGTCCTGGTTAAACTAATGGATCATAAATTAAAACGAGCAGCCGTGAATATGAGAAAGAGACTAGTAATGGCAGGGACTGTTGATGGACAGGAATGGGAGGAAGATAACAGAGGGTGGCTGGGGGGCAAACCATGCACGTATTAAAGTTTCAATTAACAGCCGGGCGGTGGTGGTGGCGGCGGCGGCGGCGGCGGCGGCGGCGGCGGCGGCGGCGGCGGCGCACGCCTTTAATCCCAGCACTCGGGAGGCAGAGCCAGGCAGATCTCTGTGAGTTCGAGGCCAGCCTGGCCTCCAAAGCGAGTTCCGGGAAAGGCGCAAAGCTACACAGAGAAACCCTGTCTCGAAAAACCAGAAAAAAAAAAAATAAAAAAGTTTCAATTAACAACATTCATGAAAAAAAAAAAAAGACCAAAAAGTTTGTAAAATACTAACATGATATCTTTTGTTAGGTATCATTGTAACTGTTGTGACCACTAGATCTTACAATTCTCACAAACCATCCAAGGTTAGTATGAGTATCATACCTGTCATAGTTCGGGTTTCTGTTACTGTGAAGACACACCATGACCATGGCAACTCTCATAAAGGAAAAACATTTAATTGGGTGGCTTACATTTCAGAGGTTTGGTCCATTGTCATCATGGTGGGACATGGCAGAGTGCAGGCAGACATGGTGCTGGAGAAGGAGCTGAGAGTCCTACATCTTGGTCCAAAGGCAACAGGAAGTGAACTGAGACACCAGGTGTGGCTTGAGCATATATAAGACCTTAAAGCCCAACTCCACAGCGACACACTTCCTCCAGCAAGGCTATACTTATTCTAGCAAAGCCACACCTCCTAATAGTGCCACTCCCTATGAGCCTAGAGGGCCAATCACATCCAAACTACCAAAGCATCCATTGCTGCAACCTCATGAGGCGATACACACTGCAGAGAAAGTAGACTAAACAAGAGCTGTCTAAAGTCACCCAACCAGTGAGTTCTTGAGAGCAGATAGCATTCAAGCACCAGTCTTCTCTCAAGAAAGGAATGCTGAACTGAAGCAGTGTGTAACAACACAAGCTAGTTCTGCTGATTATCTGCTTTCTTCCTGTTGCGCCCCCTGCTGTACAATGTGTGTCTCTGCAGCTGGAACTGTAAATTCTTGCAATTCTCTTTGCAGATGGCTACCAGGATGGTTACATTCTACTCCCTGGGCCAAAATCCTGCAAGAGGAAATGAGACAACCCAGGAGGTAAAATATTAGAAATATTTTAAGTAAGGAAAATGTGTTCAGCGTTTTAGTTTAGTTTGGAGCTCAGCGCTGTATTGGCAAGGAATTCTGACTCTCAAACTGAGGTGTTCAATTTCTTTGTTAATAAACACAGCATTTGACATTGAGCTGTCTAAGAGGTAGATCTGGTAAAACTGTTCAAACATCATCCTGAGTGGAGAAACTCTAGAAGCTTCTCTTTAAGGTCAGTAACAGACAAGGATGCCTGAAGTAATCTCTTCTGATTGACAGGTGACAGAATGGTGATGTCGTTGACATTTAAGATGTAAAGGAAATGAGGAATAAGAGTCCGAGGAAGAAACAAAACTGTCAGTGTATCCAGAGGGTCTAATTATTGCACAGAAAATACAAGAGAACCAACCGACAAACTAGTAAAGCTAATAAGAGTTTGGTCTGCTTGCTGAGCACAAATTGATACATTAAAGTCAATAGAATTATTTTAAACCAGTAGCTAATTATATATATATAATAGGCCATAGCAAAATGATCAGAAACAGAATCTATACAATATGGAGGATTTACAAAAGGTACTGAAGGTACTGTGGAGAACATTTCAAAATGTTCTTAAAGACACTAAAGAAGACCTGATTAGGAGAGAGAAATTTCAACAGGTTGAGGGAAGATTCAACATTATAAAAATGTGTAATTTATAAATTTTAAAAACAAGTTCAACATAATTAAAGCAAAAAGTCCAAGAGAAGTGCACTGGGAACAGGTTAATCTATAGATAGCTAAGACCATTCTTTATATGAAGACCAAAATGGGGAAACATCTCCCCAGATAGCTCAGTGTCTGGGTTTGCCATCATTATATTACCAAGCTATGAGACTCAGTGTGGTACAGGCACCAAACGTAACAAGCAGGTGTTACAAAGGGGTATAAATAGAATCAAATTTAAAACAAGAACTGTTTGGGGGACACCCAGGCAGGGGGATCTGGATCCGTCCCTGGTGCATGGTTAGGCTTTTGGGAATCCGGTGCCTGTGCTGTGACGCCTTGCTCAGCCTTGGTGCAGTGGGAAGGGGCTTGGACCTGCCTGGGCTCAGTGTGCCAGGCTCTGCTGACTCCCCATGGGAGACCTTGATTTGGGGGATGTGGGGATGTGGGGTGGCTTGGGGGGGAAGACTGGGGGGTGGGAGGAGGGAGGAGGTGGGATCTGTGGGTGGTATGTGGAGTGAGTAGACAATTTCTTAATAAAGAAAAATGAAAAAAAAAAACCCCAATTCCCTGTTTATATGAGAACTTGAGGAATTGTTGGTAGAACATTGAAGAAGAGGTATATTATCCAATAAATTTTATTGTTAAAATTGACAAAACATCTGTAGAAATAAAACAGAGGCTTTATACTCACATATTAAAATAATACCTCATTGGAATAAAGATCTAAAAGTAAAAGACAAAAACTCTAAGACTTATGAAAAAGAATCTTGAAGAATATCTCTTAAACAATATGATAGGGATTGGTGTCTTGAATAAGATGAGAAAAGTGTGAGGTGGGACTTGTGGGGTGGCTTTGTTGGTTTAGCACTTGTTGCACAAGCATCTGGACCCCAAGTTCAGATTTCTAGCACCCACATGAAAAGCCATGATGGTGATGTGTGCCTGTCATCCCCACACTAGAGAGGAGGAGACAGGAAGATGCCTGGAGCTCACTGGACAGCCAGACCAGCTCAGGCATGTTATAGTTAGCTTTAACTCTCAACTAAGCCACGAATTGCATGTGAAGAGACTCTCAATCAGTGATTGTCTAAATTGGGTTGGCCTGTGGGCATGCCTGTGGTGGGAGATCGGTTTTAAGGTAATTGATGTGGGATGAGCTAGCCCAGTGTAAGCAACATCATTCACTATGCAGGGGGTCCTAAATTGTATAAGAAAGGAGATATTGAGATGAGTACAACCAATTAAATGAACATGCACACAGTCATTTCTCTCTGCTCTTGATTATTGATGTGATGTGACTAGGTGTTGGAAATGGTGGACTATAACCTAGAAATATAAGTGGAAATAAAACCCTTTGTTCCCTAGTATATCTTATAGCAACAGAA
Source organism: Peromyscus maniculatus bairdii (assembly GCF_049852395.1). Lineage (NCBI taxonomy): Eukaryota > Metazoa > Chordata > Mammalia > Rodentia > Cricetidae > Peromyscus > Peromyscus maniculatus. The sequence continues at coordinate 39,846,674 of NC_134869.1, forward strand.
ATTAAACTAGAATAATCAGTGAACCCCAGATTCAGTGAGAAACCGTGCCTCAAACAATAAGGTGGAGAATGATTGAGTCTAACCTATATAACATAAAGTATATAGGTATTGCAATGTCACACTACACTCCGTGCATTTGTATAACTATTAAATGCCGATTAAAGACTTTGAAAATGGGGCTAAGGAGATGACCCAGTGGGCGAAGTATTTACAGCAGACTGTGAGAATTTGGATCGCCAGAACTCACACAGTTCTAAGTCCAGGAGGCAGAGACACAGAGATCCCTGTTTGCTGACCAGCCAGTGTAGCCACAATGGTGAGCCCCAGGTTCAGTGAGAGATGCTATCTCAAAAAAATTAACTTGGAAACCAATAGAGGAAGACAGACCACATTGACCTCTGGCACCCATAAGGTGTGAAGGGGCATACACATATGGATACGCCACACACACGCAACAAACAATAAAAACAAAAGCAGCTTATGATATCATGTGACATGTTTAGCAAGAAATACTATATTCTTCATAAAAGTGCTGGAGAACTGGGCTGTATTTAACCCATATCAAATGAGAGTCATCATAGTTGGAAAGTTACTGGTTATATATGCTATGTCTGGTTGTATGAGGATCTCATTTAGTTGCTAGAGAATAAAGGGACATTCTTTGTTATGGATGAAGATGCTTTAGAAATACACCTATCAGGCTGGAGTGATAGCTCAGCCGTTAAAAGCTAGGCTCACAACCAAAAAATAGAAATACAACTATCAAACCGGGAACTTTTCAACATTACTGTAGAGTCGAGGTTCTGCACCTTCTTAATGTTGTGACCCTTTAATATTTCTCATGGTGTGGTGACCCTCAACCATAAAATTACTTTATTGCCACTTCATAACTAATTTTGCTACTCTTATGAATCATAATGTAAATATCTGAAATGCAGGATATCTGATATGTGACTCTCAAAGGGGTCGCACCCACAACTGCTGTAGAGACATTTAAAATATACAATTTCATGCCATGTGAAGCAGGGTCTTAGTTAACAGAGCTGCACAAATTAAGAATGAATGAATATTGATAGTGTTCCTAGAGATGAGATTGCCAATGGCATTTGCTTTTTGTTCCTTTCTGTAATTAATTCATAATTAATATTTACCTAGCTTTAATAAGAAACACGATACAATAATTATCCTTTTGAAAATAAATCAAATGTGAATTTTTTCAACGTCAAGAATGAAATAGTGCCAGGAGTTGTGTATACTTGTAATTCCAGAACTCAGGAGTCACAGGCAGGGACATCTAGAGTTTGAGCCCATCTTCGACTAATGAGTTCAACGCCAGTTTGAGCCCCATAAGATACTTAATGTCTCAGAAAGCTGATGTGGGATAATCTTTTTGTACATTGTGAAAAATGTGTCTTTGCCAAGGCACCTTGTGATTGGTTTAATAAAGAGCTGAATGGCCAATAGCTAGATGGGAGAGAATAGGTGGGATTTCCGGGGAGAAAGAGGAAGATGAGGAATCTAAGCCTGGGATTTTGCCAGCAGACTCGAGCAAGTTGGACATGCCATTCTGAGGAAAGGTAAAAGCCACATGGCAGAACATAGCTTAATAGAAGCAGGTTAATTTGAGTTATAAGAGCTAGTTGGGGAAAAATCTAAGCTGAAGACCAAGCTTTCATAATTAATAGTAAATCTCTGTGTCATTATTCGCAGGCTGGCAGTCCAAGAAAGTCTAATGAGAAATCTTGCTACAAAAACAAAACAAAACAAAAAGTAAGATTTTTTTTTTATCCTCATAAACATTGAGGAGTGTGTACATTACACTTTTAATTCCTAATTCTGTTACCACTCACTCTGGAGTGGTCAAAATCTGAGTTTTTAGAACCTGAATATTATTAATTCATTTTAAAGATCCTCCATCATGTATCTCAATACTTTAAAATATTTGGATAGCTTATTGCAATATTGATTGTAATCAGGCAAGTATTTCATTAAATTACTGATTTGGGATTGATTGTTATGTAAGAAAGAGCCCTTAATTTAGTGCCATCAAACAGCAAGCTTTTTCCTCTGTCATCATTTTGGCCGCACACATTAGGGCAGTCATCAGGTGTCTTTGGTGTTCTCAGTTGAATGAGCCCGGGGCAGGGCTCATCAGAAGGCTCAGGTTGGTTGGTGGAGCCTCATGCGCTCTATGTGGCCTCTGTCCTCTGGGAATGAAGCTCAGAGCTCCAAGAGAAGAGAAACAGCAGGTACCTGCACAGTGGCGGCCTATGCCTGGCGTAAGCGTGCCACTTCCACCGGGTTCTGCTGGTTACAGCAATCCCAGGTCTCACCAAATCCAAGAGGATGGAGAAATGGACTTTCTGTTGGGAAGTGGTATCAGGGGTCAGCTCTGACCCGTCAAAGGGTTCTTGCAGGGGAGGAGTGAGGAATGAGGAAGTATATAGAAATATAGGCGGAGACAACGAGAAAGACAGAGACACAGGATAACTTTGGGAGAGCCCTGGGTCAATACCCAGTCACCCTGAGTTTAATCATGATGGGCCTTTTATATATCAGCAAGGGGAGGAGTAAAAGATCTCCCTCTCTCAAGGTTGAGGTGTAAAGTACCAACAAGTGTAGACCCTTCAAAACACCTGGTAACCACGCCTTTGGCCAAGTCATCCTATTATGCAGCCCTTCTGGGTAAAGCAAGCTCAGACTTTCTGACCCTGAGTAAGGCCTTACTAGGGAGCCTCTGTGGGCCCCCACAAAGTGGAAAGTACACCGAGCTGAAGAACTTGTGAGAAGGGATATTGTACAGCCACTTTCAGAACCTGTTACAGGTTTTCGCTGTCTGTCCCTGCCTTTCTACCCTGCCCTGTCCTTCCCCTCATCCTCCTCTTCTTGTCCTCCTCCTCTTTCTCCTTCTTCCTCTCCCTCCTCCTTCTCTTCTTCCCTCTTCTCTTCCTCCCCATCCTTCTGCTTTTCCTCTTCCTCCTCCTGCTCTCTCTTCCCTCTTCCTTTTGTTTGATTTTTCAACTTGTGGTTCAAATCTGTTGGTTAGAGAACTTATGATAATGATGTTACACAAATATCTACCTTGGGCAATTTTTTTAAAGCAGATTTTTAAACATCCCTTACGTGTGAATGATAATTCAAATGAATTCAGAATCCCGGTACTACAACCTTTGGCCTTAGAAGCATGTGAAGTTTTAGAAAAGGGCTTTGTTTGGAACATTTGTGTCTCTGTGCATCATTGTCTTTCTCTGTCCTGCCTGCTGTCATCCCTCTTTCTAGTTTAAGGTTTTAAATCCAGCAGTTTTCTCGGTGCCCGTTTGTTTCACGGTATAACTTGCCTTTGATCGATCAATTTGGGATGAAAGTAGCAAGACCGCAGTGAAGATGTATTTTTAAAATTTGTAATGATGGTTGCTTAATTTTTATAATGTTCTACTTCTATATAAAATTCCTATTATATTTCTTGACTTATTCTTCACCCATCTAATTTTTGTATCATTTAAAGAGCAAATACAAGAATTTAGGTTTTTTTTTTTTTTTTTTTTTTTTTAATAGTGGCCTATTATAAAATGTGATGCTTCCTCAGTTCCTGGGTGGAATCTTTGGGGTCATTCAAGTATACTATCATGTCATCTGCAAATAGGGAAAGCTTGACTTCTTCCTTTCCAATTTGTATCCCCTTAATCTCTTTATGTTGTCTTATTGCTCTGGCTAGAAAAGGAAGAAACAAAGTGCTAAAGAGGCCCACAGAAATCCACAAAAATACCTCCACAAAAGACTGCTGGCAATGGCCGAGAGACAGCCGGGACTGACCTACTCTGGTGATGGGATGGCCAAATACCCTAATAGTTGTGCCAGAAACCCCATCCAAGGACTGAGGAATCTGGATGCAGACATCCACGGCTAGGCCCCGGGTGGAGTGCCAGGAGTCTAATTAGTGAGAAAGAGGAGGGTTTATATGAGCAAGAATTGATGAAACCAAGGTTGGATAAAGCACAGGGACAAATAGCCAAATGAATGGAAACACATGAACTATGAACCAAAGGCTGAGGGGCCTCCAACTGAATCAGGCCCTCTGAATAGGTGAGACAGTTGATTGGCTTGATCTGTTTGGGAGGCATCTAGGCAGTGGTACCAGGTCCTGGGCTCATTGCATGAGTTAGCTGTTTGAAACCTGGGACTTATGCAGGGACGCTTGGCTCAATCTGGGAGGAGGGGGCTGGACCTGCCTGGACTGAGTCTATCAGGTTGATCTCAGTCCTTGGGGGAGGCCTTGCTCTGGAGGAGATGGGAATGGGGGGGTGGGCTGGGGGGAAGGGGAGGGGCGCAGGAAGGGGGAGAACAAGGGAATCTGTGGCTGTTATGTAGAACTGAATAGTATTGTAAAATAAAATAAAAAAATTACACACAAATAAAATAAAATAAAATGTGATGCTTTCTGTAGTAATAAAGAGCTCTTTCTTTGTGTCTGTGTGGGCATGTGTATAAATGTAAGTAGAGGCCAGTGGTCAGTGGTGGATGTCTTTATTGTCCTTCAGTTTTTGAGATAGGATTTGTCACTGAATCTGGAGTTCATCAGCTGGCTATGCTGGCTGACCAGTGAGCTCTGGGTATCTTCCTGCTTCTGACCCTCTTCTCCACTACTGGGGTTACAGACCCAGATTTTACATCGGTTCTGAGGACCTGAACTCAGGTCCTCGAGCTTGCTGTTGCCCACTGAGCCACCTATAATTTAGATTGTTGTCCTTTCATGAATTAAGTGTATTTTCAGTTCTTGTTTAGAACACAGATAAGACATTGTGTAAACTTTCCTCTCTTTTCTTTCACTAAGTCTACATTAAGTGGAATGATTACCCACTGCTTCAGACTGATCTTTGTTACTCATCAAAATTGTTGTATTTTCATAAATTGAGTGTCTTTCTTTGCACTCCACTGAGGACACAGATTGGCTTATCTTACTTCAGTTAACATGTTAGCTTGGGAGACAGTAACAAGAATATTTGGGTTGTAAGCTAAAGGAGATGATTAAGAAAGAATTTCAAGATGAACTCATCTGAGAGCGAGGAAACCAGCCGAGTGATGTCCAAAAGCTAAGAGCAGAGAGTGAATGATTTTGTCACTGTAGAGAGAACAGAAGTCTTCCAGTGACCTCCTGTTAGCCATGAAGAGACCATGTGGCATTAGAAAGGGCAGCTTCAATGTAGTGGCTGGGGCTGTATTAGTTCCCTAGAGCCACAATAAAAAAGAACCACACACTCAATGGTTCAAAACAATCATTCAAAGACAAATAAGTAAAGAAAAATGTACTTTCTTGCAGTCAGTCCTAGAAGATAAAAGTATAAGAATAAGGTACTCGGGTATGCTTTCAGCAAAGGTTCTGGAGGAGCAGACTGCTCGATCTCTTTCCTACATCCTAGTGTTTTCTGGGAATCTTTGATTCTCTTTGTCTTGTGAAACCATCCATCCTCCATTGTCATGGAGGACCATATCTGTATTTTTCCCCCTGTCTCTTCACACGCTGTTATGAAGAATATAGTTGTCCATTTAGGGCAATCCAGTATGACCCCATTTTTCACTTGACCACGTTGGCAAAGACACTATTTCTGAAGAAGGCCACATTCATAGATATGGCAGTTAACCCTTTAACATTTTTCGGAAATAATACAGTTTAACCCACAGCAAAAAGCTAAGTCAAATGATAATGATCTGAAAATCGAACGCAGGTCGGAGAAGATGACAAAGGGGCATCATCTGAAAACTTCAGTGGGTAAGGAAGCAGTAGTTTGCGACATGGAGTTTGGAACTATGCTGGAAGAAACTGGGGAACAATCCCCTACAGAACTGGAATTAGGAAGTATAGGGAAGAGAAACTACAAACAGAGAGACCATGAGAAGATGCGAGAGGGTTATAGGGAGGTTCTTACTTACTCCTCAGTTTCTACTCTTCCACGCACCCCTTGATACTTAGCTGGGCTTATGATTTCTCACAGTAAAGATACAGCTGCATGTTTTCTTTGCATCTTGGTGGGCCATGTTGTCAGATTCCGATCAGTGCAAGGAAAGCGGGTGGCTAGTGAGCTGACTGTAATGCATACATGCTGGCTGTCGCTTCACTCATTATCTTGGACCAGAAGCCCGTGTTAATGACAGTGGAGAAGGAGCCATGCATCCGAGCATTATGTATTAATTAAATTAGTCTATTTAATCATGTAAGCTCTTGATTTTTGCAAATGAGAAGCAATTTCTACTCTGTTTCAGGCATTATCGTTTTGTGTTTTCTTTTACTTTATGTAAACTTAATTGTGTCGGAAACACAGGTAGATGCTAGGACATATGACATAGTTTGGAATTTAGATTCAGTTCTTGCAAAAGACAGTCTAATCCCTTGAGACAGGTGAGAATGAAATAGTGGTTATAGACATAGATGTTCTGGCAAACAATGTTGTAGAGTTCCTATTGTAAGGTGTTGATTTTCTTTGTAAAATAAGAGTAGAATTAGAGATTGAGAACAGCAGAATTGCTCTTAATAGCTCTTCGAATAGGTTTGAGGTGAAGAGCAAAGATTTAACAAACATGTTATTGTGTGGATTGAGAAGGCGCTGAAATCAAGGATTTGACAGTGGCATTGAGGTTACAGACAATGTAATTATAGCAGTCAGATATATTCTATGGTGCACATCAGAGGCATGCCTGATTAGACTTCTGCTTTCAGAGAATAGAGAAAGAAAAAGGGAGATTTGCAGCAACAATCTAGCTACTTTCTCTTAGCCCTTTATCATACAATAGATGAGTTGTATTAATGGGCAATTTGAAACAACACAGACTGAGCTTCTACTGCAAAAGAGGGTCACTTTGGAAGATGGCTGTGTGGGAGGTGGGTGGCTATCATTTATGGACATGTTGAGAACAGAAGAAATGCTCTAATATTTCAAAGACTGTACCACAATTCTAATCTTTAAGATAAAGAGCTTCAAAGGTAACTCAAAGTGTTACTCGGGCTGATATGGAAAAGCACAGAGTAAGAAGAATGTAACAAACCCTGCCTCAAAATTCCTTTTAACTTAGAGAAGCCTTCATGGGATCAATGTTTGTTTTTCGTTTTATCAATGTGCTTGAAAATAATATAATTTATAGATAAAAAGACATGTCTGAACAAATGCAATCATTTGTTTCATTCACATTACGTTTTAATCTCTTTTAACCTACCATCAATATGGTAAAGTAGCTTTTCTCATGCCTACTAGACTTATAGGTGCACAGATGGATAGTAGCTGAAATTGGTGAATATTTTTACTTCAGAATACACATAACTAGAAAACATTGGTAGTGGCTTTTGACTCCAGGATCTAGCGTACATTTCACTCTGTTCATCTTCAATTTGAAGATTTCTCACCGTAAGTAATTAGTCTGGACATGTCCATTGCAAAGCAGGCAAGGTTTTCATTTTCCATGACGGTTTTTTCAAATGTCTGGGTCTTTTCAAATTATCATTTAAAACTTCAATTTGTGGTTTGTGGTTGTTAGTAAAGGCAGCATATCCATCTAAAATGGAAACTTCTTTCTTCTGTTAAATTTGCTCATTTTTTAAACAAATGTCTATAAATCCTAACCCCCTAAAGACTGTATTTGGAGGCAGTGTTGAAAGAGGAAAATATATCACATTCGTGTTGGCCTCTAGAGGTCACAAATGCAACAGAATCTTGTTTTCTTCTATTCTCTTCAACAATGGTTTAAACAGCCCACAAACCACTATGGTTTTGATGGATGTGTGTGGTCACTGGAGATCTTAGGATCTGAATGATCACATTACAAGACTGCTTGCTTACAAACATGTCTAGAGCTTCAACTTTTTAACCAGCATCTTCTGTAAGCTTAGCGACTCAGAGAACAAAAGAGACAGTATAAAGATGTGTTCCAAGTTCTGGAAAGTACATTTTTTACTATAGAAAACTATGTCATATTATCCTGTCAAGATCAGTAACAATTATTGGCAATTACTTTTTGGAATCTTCTTAATCAATGGCATGTACTTATTTATTGATATAGGCAATAAAATGTAAAAGATTCCATGTAAACCTAGTTGCAAAAGCATCACTTTGCTATTAGTATGAAATAGTTAGAACTTACATTTTAAGTTGCTTATAATATTACACAAACACTTTCAGTAGCAAATTTGTTGTCAGTGGTGTTTTTAATTTTCTTATTATTTGAATTTTATGTTTTTTTTTTTAATGGTGAAAGTCTTTACTATTCTTTGGCCATCTATAACCTGCCAAGCACTGTGGTAATGACTCTTAGCATACTAACTCATTTATTTTCACAATAACCAAATGCAGACCTGTTTTGATAGTTTGAAATATTTATGATTTGCAATCTAGTTTTCCTAAGAAGATTTCTTCTCTTTCTCATTATATATTAACGCAGAGATAATATAAATAATAATACCTGAAGCTACTTGAACTATTTTAATGGAATATATTCAATATGAAAATACATGTCAATCAAGTACTTATGTTCTCATTGAGATACACTCAAAATGAATTCTGGGTCAACATAGGCAGTTAATAAACCATTTGACTGTTCCCTCAACATTATTTCTCAATATGATGTCAACTAGAAAACATAGAAAACCCTCACATCGCCTCCAGAAGAATGCTTTGGTTTCTCAAAATGCACAGATAAACATCAGAGCTGTGTTTTCCCCCTTGTGAGTATTCCGCCTGTACGTTGGACTCAAAACAGAGCTTGGTTTCAACTCTGACCCCATTATCTTAGGCAAATTAGTTTGAATTAGAATCTTTCTATGAATTGGAGACAGCTGTCTATCTCTAGTGTGGAACTGCCAGCATGGTGACCACTCTATCACCCTTCTCTTGACCTCTCTCTGAAAGACAGTCACTAACTCCTTGGGGCTATGGGAAAGGGAGATGGAAAGAGCCATGAGATAGCATCTCTTCTAGTCTCTATCATCTCTCATTAGACTGGTGTGTGGACACCAGGAAACTAAATAGGACAGAACCACCGCCTGATGTCTTCACATCAGACCTAAAACCAAGTCAGGCTTGCTTTAGCTCGATACCTTTATTTTGTTTGTTTTGGCTTTAAAGAGCATGAAGTCCCAAAATGACAACATGCCTTTCAATCACTGTTGAAAAAAATATGTCTCATGCAGCTTCAAAACATGAACTGAGACCAAGTCAGGTGACTTTGTTATTAAAATAGTCTTAATTTGCACCACGTAGTCAGCACCTCTGAAAAGGAATCACTCTCAACGCATCTGGTATCACAAAAAGCTGACCACGACAGTTATTGTAACCTGTTGTTTTTGTGGTTTCCCTTTGTGTCTCGCACAATCATGTCAGAAAACAGACTTAAAAAAATAAAAAGGACCTGGATTTTAACTACGTTTAACTGCCTGTGATGTCTATTACATACAGGTCACTTTCCTATAGAGTTTAGTGATATCAAACTCAAAACATGAGAAACAAAAATTATGCTTTCTCTAAATCCCCATCTTTTCCTAGTCACCTTTTGTCCTACTAAGCCACCATTACCCATGTATCTCACCTTCTTGAGTCATTGTGTTGATCACAAGATATTGTCATATCTACATCCAGAATGGCTGTGAAGCCATCTCCTTCATTCCCAGTTTTTTTTCAACTGTAAACAGAGGCTTTCCTGTCCTACCCAGTCCTGCAGCTGCTTTTAAAATAATCACTCAGAGGCTTAATATTAATTGCAGACTGTTTGGTTGATGGCTCAGGCTTATTACTAACTAGCTCTTTCAACTTAAATTATCCCATTTCTATTCATCTATATTTTGCCACGTGGCTTCATGGTGTTACCTGTTTTCTAGTACGCCTTGCTGCTCCAGTGCCTTGTTGGCATCTCCTCCCAACCCCGCCCTTCTTCTCCGTGTACCTTTGCTTAGATTCCCTGGCTGGCTCTATCTTACCTTGCTATGGGCCAGAGCAGCTTCTTTATTAACCAATGGTAATAAAACATATTCACAGTGTACAGAAGAGTTAATTCACAGCATTCAGCCCTACACCCTGCAACCTATTTGCTTCTGCGCAGTTCATGCTTGTCCATGCTGGGTAGTATAAACACTTTCACGTCTTGGGTATCAAATCTAAAACTCTACAACAACTTGTTTTGATATGTTCTGTTAATTACTCCTTAGCATCTGAGCTTAGGTTTAAATAAAACATTTAGGTTAGCACATTAATTGATAGGGTTTACGGTGGCAGCTTTGTGTACCTGGGTCGTTACGTTTTATTCTTGTCCATTTCCCTCTCCCATGTGCTCACTCGTGCCCTTCACTCCTCCAGATGGCTCTGTTTCCACCTCGTTAATCTCCATTCTGCTTTCATTGTGTTGTAATTTGCACAGGGATGTCTAGGTGTGCTCCAGTTCATGTGTTTTTGCATACATGTGTGTGCATGCATTTGGAGTCCAGGAGACAGCCTTGGGTGTCATTTCTCAGGGCCATCTATCTTGTCTTCCAAGACAGGATTTTTCACTGGCCTGAAACTTGTCAAATAGCCTATGCTAGGTGTCCATGGAGCACCAGGGATCTGCTTGTCTCTTCTTCTCCAACATTGGGATTACAAGTACATGCATGCCATCATGTCTGTGTTTTTTTAAACGTGAGTACTGAAGTCAAACTTTTGACCTCATACTTTTAGACAAGCGCGTTTTTGACTGAGCTGTCTCTCATCTCCTGTCACCCTTTTCTGTTTCCTCCTTTTTAATATCTCTTCTTCACCTCTCATGATCCCCTTTCTTGTTTCATGGCCTGCACACCGACATATGTAAGTACACACATATAAGCCCAAAATACATAGTTTTAAATCGAGTTCCATGTATAAGAGAAACCACGCAAAATTTGTCTGTCTGAATTTGGCTCATTGTGTTCAAGATAATGGTTTCCAGTTGCATCCATTTTCTTACAAATATCATAAATTCATTTTTCTTTAAGGTTTCCCAAAATTCCACGGTATATTTTCTTATCCATTTATCTGTCAATGGGCAGCAAGGCCAGTTCTGTTTCCTGGGTATTATGAAGAGTGCAGCAATAAACACGGTTCTGCAAGTACATTTGCGGTGTGTTGCCTGGAGTGGTTGGATGATACAGTGCAATCCTCCGTCTTTCAAATATATATGATTTCTACAGGGTTATACAAGTGTAGATTATTATTGCCAGTAGTGAGGAAGGGTTGCTCTTTCCTGCATCCTTGAGGACCAGCATGTGTGGTCATTCATTTTATTGATGATGATAATCAATGGTGTGCCACTATTTTCTGGCCTCTATGTCTAGTGGCTGTTCTGTTCTCTGACCCCAGATAAGTTTATTAGGGTGCACAATATTTTGGGGAACACAATATTACCACAAACCCTCATTATTCAGGCTGGACAAGGCAACCCGGTAGGAGGAAAACAGTCCCAAGAGCAAGCAAAAGAATCAGAGCTAGCCCTGCTTCCACTGTTAGGAGCCCCACAAGAAGACCAAGCTATACAACTGTAACGTATATGCAGAGGACCTAGGTCAGACCCACCCAGGCTCCCTGATGGTCAGTTCAGTCTCTGTAAAACCCTATGATCCCAGATTAGTTGATTCTGTGGGCCGTTTTCTTGCAGTATCCTTAGCCCCCCTGGCTCCTACAATCCTTCCTTGCCTTCTTCTACAGGATTCCCTGAGCTCTGACTCTGCATCTGCTCCCCTGCCCACCCCCCCACCCCCCCAGTTCCTGGATGAAGCTCTCTGATGACGATTATGCTAGGCTCCAGTCTACAAGTATAGCAGGGTATAGTTAGGAATCATTTCATTGACTTTTTTTTTTTTTAGTCATGTTTGGTTGTAGTTTAGGTCTCTGGGATGTCCAGACTCTGGTTCATAACCCTCTCATGGCATGGTTCTCAAGTTGGACCAGTCATTGGTTGGCCACTCCCACAAGTTCTGTGCCACTTTTACCCCAGCACATTTTGCAGGCAGGACAAATTGTAGGTTGAAGGTTTTGTGGCTTGGTTAGTGTCCAATCCCTCCACTGGAAGTCTTGCTTGGTTACAAAGTAGCCAGTTCAGGCTACTTATCTCTCATTGCTACCAGTCTTTGATAGGGCCACCCTCAACTGTGTGTGTGTGTGTGTGTGTGTGTGTGTGTGTGTGTGTGTGTGTGTGTGTGTTCTTTTGAGGCTATTGTGAATGGAATTGTTTCTGACATATTTTTTTTTTTTTTTGGTTTTTCGAGACAGGGTTTCTCTGTATAGCTTTGCGCCTTTCCTGGAACTCACTTGGTAGCCCAGGCTGGCCTCGAACTCACAGAGATCCGCCTGCCTCTGCCTCCCGAGTGCTGGGATTAAAGGCGTGCGCCACCACCGCCCGGCCCATTTCTGACATATTTTTAAGTGGGTCATATCTCCCTTTCTTTGATTAACTGGGCTTAGGGTTTGCCAATACAATATCATTTATCTTTTCAAAGAACAAATATTTGTTTCATTGATTCTTTGTATTTTTTATTTGCATTTCATTGGTTTCTGCCCTGATTATATTTATTTATTCCCATATGCTGATTTTTTAAGGCCTCATGTGAATGGTTATGTTGCCCTTTTTGAGATGGGTCCTTTTTTTTTTAATGTAGCACCTAGAGCTATAAATTTCTGTTTTAGAACTGCCTTCTTTGCATCCCATTGCTTTTTGGTGTGTTGTGTTTTTGCTTTCATTCAAGTCTAGTAGTTTTATTTTTAAATTTCCTTCTTGAAGTAGTCATTAGCTTATTCCTCACTCAATAGTGTATGGTTAATATAATAAGTTTATATGCCTTCTAATTTCTCTTGCTATTGATTTATTCCGTTGTGATCAGAAACGACACAGGGAATTATTTCAATTTTCCTGTATTTGTTGAGCCTTGCTTTGTCTCCTAGGATGTGATCTACTTTAGAGACAGGGTCATGGGCTTCTGAGAAGAGTGTGCATCTTAGAGTGTTTGGGTGGGGTGTTCTGTAGATGTTTGTTAGGTCCATTTGATCCGTGGCGTCATTTAATTCCAGTGTTTCTCTGTTTATTTTTCGTTTGTTCCGTGAAAGTGTGTACTAGAGTCGTCAGTGATTACTGTGTTGTAATTAATCTGTGCCTCTCTATCTAGTCATGTTTGTTTTTATTAAGCAGTGTGAGCCCGTGTGTTTAGTGTGTATATATTTAGATTGAAAACGTCCCCTTGATGGATTGTTTCCTTAGTCGGTATGAAATCACCCTCTTTCTCTCTCCTAATTAGACTTGCTTTTAAGTTTATTCTTGTCGAATATTAAATGAGATTATTTTCTCCTGATTTCTTTTTTTAAATTTCAAGTTCTATATAGATATAGACGAGCTGTTTTATATATATATATGTGTATATATATATATATATATATATATATATATATATATATATATATTAGCTGTATGCTAATTTTCCCATCTCGTTATTTTGTTGAAAATTTTCTATAAGTTCTAAGATTCTTTGCTGGAATTTGTAGGATCTTGTAAGTACAGGGTCTTGTCATCTGCAGATGTAGAGATGTTAATCTTTTCCTTTCCTATGTGTATCCTTCTTATTTCTAGCTAAGCTTTTGAGCACTGCATTGGATAAGAGCAGGAAACGGCACCTTTGCTTCTTTCCGGATTTTAGAAGAAATTCTTAATGAAAAAGTTTGCATCTATGTTCCACAGGGAAGTTGGTCTAGAGTTTTTTGCTGTGTCTTTATCTGGTTTTGCCATCAGGGTGGTGCTTGTTTCACATAACAAGTGTGGCAGTGTTCTGTCCCCTTCTATTTTATGGAACAGTTTGAGGAGTGTTGGCGTTAGCTCTTCCAGGGTTTGGCGGGATTTGGCAGTGAATTCATCTGGTTCTGTTTTTTTTGCTGGCAGACTTTCATTACTGCCTTAATCTTCCTGATTGTTATGAATAAGTTTAACTTGTTTATATCTCTTTGATTTAATTTTGGTAGGTCAGATGTGCCTAGGAATTATCTGTCTCTTCTAGATTTTCTTTCTTTCTCGTTTTCTTTCTCCCTTTCTTCTTCTTTTGAATAAATGTTTTCAAAGCACACCTTAATGATTCTCTAGATTTCATTGGAATATGTAATAATGTCCACACTTGAATCTCTAACTTTATTAATTTGTGTTTTCTCTTTCTTTAGTTAGTTTGGCTAGAGTTTGTCAATCCTCCTTATTGTTTTCAAAGAACCAACTCTTTGATCACTTTTGTGTATTATCTTTTAGTCTCCATTTCATTGATTCCTTCCCTGATCTTTTGTATTACTTGCTGTCTGATTCTTTTTTAACTGGACCGTTCTTGCTTTTCTAGGATATTGAAGTATATTATTAAATTGAGATTTTTTTATACTTTTAGTGTAAGCACTCATAGACATAAACTTTCCTCTTAGAACTGCCTTAATTGTATTCCAAATGTTTTGCTAAGTAGTGCTTCCATTTGAATCTAGGGAATTATAAATTTCCTTCTTGCTTTCTTCAGTATCAACAGTGTATTGCTTATTCTCTATGTGTTTGTATTGTGCCTGTGCCTTTTCTTCCCATTGTCTTCTAGTTTTTGTGCACTATAATCTGCCAAGATACAAAAGTCTGCTTCAATCTTATAGCTGATAAGACTCAATTTTATCATCTATCTCTGTTTTTCTTTGGGGGGTTGGTTCCCCCCCCTTTTTTTTCTGAGACAGGGTTTCTCCGTGTAGCTTCGGCACCTTTCCTGGAACTCTCTCTGTAAACCAGGCTGGCCTTGAACTCACAGAGATCTGCATGCCTCTGCCTCTGGAGTGCTGGGATTAAAGGTGTGCACCACCACCGCCCGGCTGGGGGTTGGTTTCTTATTGACCATTGTACTTAGAAGCTCAATCCCCATTCCCAGGACCACTCAGCCAGGAGAAAACAAACTGCTGTATCAAAGCAGCAGCAGTATCAACCACACAAGACCACAGAGATTCATTTAAAATCAATTAGAGTCCACTAATGCATCACCAAAGGACCTTAAAAGCAAAAGTTACAAAGTAACTGGAGAAGGCTCTATGGAGTTAGAAATTATTTAGGGACAGCATGGAAGTAGCAGATGAATGAGATAAATGAAGGAGACAGGAAAGGGGTCAGGGGATAGTGAAGAATTAAGGGATAGTGAAGAATTAAGGGATAGTGAAGAATTAAGGTTAAATAAGTGGAAGGAGAAAGAGTCGTGGGGTGAAGAAGGGTGCAGTAGACAAAAGGGGAAAAGAGAAAAAGAGCAGAAAAAAGTCCCCTCCATTTCCAGATAATGGAAAAGTTAAAAACCAAAATTAGATGAATGTAAGAAAAAAAAGGAATACAACATTAAAAAGTCAGAGTATGGAAGAAAAACATGATAAACTGAAAATGCTATTAACTGTATGGGCAAGGAAGAAATACTGAATTCAATGAAAGATGAGTAAAAGAAAAAAATAACAAGGGAAAAGAAAAAAAATACTTTCCCTAAATTCGGAAGGAAGCATAAACGGAGTTAGATGAATTTGTGAAGGGAATAACAAATGACACCGTAAATGTACAATAAAGCACAAACCCTGTACACACATGGGAACCAAAAGGATGCATTGGAACAGACCCTTTGGGGGTCATTGAAAATAGAAAGCCAAGGATGAGCAGGAGTGGGTGTGGGTTGGCTCCTCCTTCCTATGGTTTACATGCTGACAAGTCTGCGCCGGACAAGGATCCCATGCCCATCCGGCTATATTCCCAGTGGCAGTTTTCCTTTTCTGAGCACCAGGAGCCTCTGCTGGTTACACATAGATTTGCAGTCTGTGTGCTGGGCAGGCTCCCCAGGTCATTCTTGAGAGGTGACTGAGGGCTTCAGTCAGCCTAGTTTCCCAAGTGTGTTGAGAGTCGGGGAATCAGTCACAGCACGAAGATGGGTACAGCTGGAGGAACTCTCCTGATCCTTTCAAGTGTGTTAGTCACTCTGTTGAAGACATATAGCTGTAGCTATTAGGTACCTCCCCAGAGGTTCAGGTTCTTGGGTGCTATAACAGTGAAGTGAAAGGAACCGCCATAATGTTTCTAGAGAACTAAAGATGCATAACAACTATTTCTATGGTTTAGGGAGGAGGTGGGTCAGGTTCCCAGCTCCCCCAATGGCTCTTCATAATAGAAGAATGTGAGCAACCTTTGGTCTTCAGGCAGGTGGATTTCTAGGAGTTTGGGGCCAGCCTCTTCCCCCAAGTGCTAGGATGAAAGGTGTGCGCCACTGAGCCCAGCTTGGAGAAAACTGTTATCTTATCTATCCCGTTTCTGCTTTAGGTTCTGCTGAGTGAAAGGATATGAGAACATAGCCACTAAAGTCCTATTCAGCTCAAAAACTCCACGGACCGCTGATTCAGAGTGCCTGAAAGTAAAGCTGTGTCCAGCCTCAAAGAATACTTGGCTTTCACATTCTCTCACTCAACTTTGCCACTGCCTTGAAAGAGCCCGTTGGAGGCTGAGGAACAGTAGCAGTACTAAGTCTGCACAGTGGTTGCAAACCAATTCTTTACTCGGCGGAGATCAGCAAAGCTAACAAGACCAGACCCCCCCCCCCCCCCCCGAGCCCAGAAGCACTAAGATACCCAGTTGAGAACAAAGGAAACATTCAGTCACTTGCAGAACCTTGAAGTGGAACTGTAGAAATGCCTGCCGAGGCATGGCAGTGCATATCTGTAGTTCCAGGACCTGGGAAGCAGAGGCAGAGGAATCGCTGCAAGTTCAAAAATCATTCTTGTCTACATAGCAAGTTCCAAATAAGCCAGGGCTACATAGGGAGATACTCTTTCAAACCAAATCAAATCAACAAAACAAGAATCCCCAAATAAGCCAGACATACAATGACAAAAGCAAAGCCTATCATTTGAAGCAACTGGTTGTTTCATTGTCTGGAGGGCCAGGCTCCAGCAGTTCAGGGCTCAAAGGGAATCTGCTTAGCACTTACTATGACTTTTTTTTTTAATCTGAGGGGGTTAAGGGAGAAAGGCCCTCACACTCACTCGGTGATTTCCTTCTTTATTCTCTATTCTTCTTTCTGTGTTCTGTATTTTCTTTTCTTATCTCTATCTAAAAATGTTCCTTCTGTCTCTCTTGATGCTTTTCTTCTTCTTCTAACTTCCTTGATGTTCTCCTAATTCT
This sequence comes from Peromyscus maniculatus bairdii, assembly GCF_049852395.1. Classification (NCBI taxonomy): domain Eukaryota; kingdom Metazoa; phylum Chordata; class Mammalia; order Rodentia; family Cricetidae; genus Peromyscus; species Peromyscus maniculatus. Next base: position 39,863,849 of record NC_134869.1, read on the forward strand.
CTCATTCTTGATGTTTTCCTTCTAACTCATTTTAACTCTTTATTATTTTAACTCTATCTTTATTCTTTCCCTTAGAGTATATATATATATATATGTATATATATATATATATATGTATGTATATATACCCTAACAAAATCTTTCAGGCAATATAAAAATTACAATGTGGCTACATTCTGTTTTTTTCAGGTGAATGATTACAATGAATACAAGTAAAAAACAGCATGTTTTCCATATCCCTTACATTATTAAACATTTTACGTATTACAGGTGAAAAACAAATTATTCTCAAGAACCCACATACATTCATATCTAGGCAACTTGTTACAGATTAACAGTGTAAGCAAGCAATTCTTATACTGGCAGGCTGCATTTTGTGGTTACAAAGAAAGGACCAATTGCTTTATTAATTATCTTGAAAGGTAATCTTATAAGGAATCTTAAAGGAATCACAAACCTAAACTTTTATTTTTGAAAAAGAATAAATCATCTCTACTTTAAATCTTTAAGGTACATACCCATTAGTAGTTTCTTTTTTTTTTTTTTTTTGAGCTAAGGATTGAACCCAGGGCCTTATGCTTGCTAGGCAAGTGCTCTACCACTGAGCTAAATCCCCAACCCCAGTAGTTTCTTATATCAGGAGATTGACAGCAGAAATGGGTACAAGGAATTAATCATCACCTTTGTTCATCTCTAGCAAGAAAGGCACGTCAGCTAATGATAATTGGGCTGCTTTGTTCTTGTTCTCTGACCTTAAAGAGTTCCTCACTTAACTATGTACCTTTCTAAAACTTAGATTGTCTTCTTAGGTTTTTCACCTCAAAGGTATGTAACAAAACATCTAAGTCTAACTTTAAGTTATTTTCACAGCTTTATTTCAGCTATGATGCACTCTGAAACCTGTGAACACATCTCCCAACATTAAGATTAGAAGATTTTAGACTAGCTGTGCTACTGGGGCTCAACTGTTTTTCTTAATTATTAACCTAAGCCACAGTCCATGTGGCTCTTCAATAGAAACCCATGTGTTCTAGCTGTGTGACACCTCCTTGTTTTATTTTTTATCATAAACACTATCTAAACTAACATTATTAATATCAATTAGACAGAACAGCTTAGGAATAAATCATCTTCATTATAATCCACAGGTAAAAGTGCGCCGTAGAACAGAAGGTCTCCATGAGATAAACACACTACACTACAGGCAGTGGGGATCTCCCCACACCCATCCACACCATGGCAGATACCAGAGAAAGATGGCAGCAGCCGACATGTAAAGGCACAGCAGAAGCAAAAGACACTCTGGAGTCTGTGGTCTCAGGGCCTTGCCTGTCCAATATTCACCCATCAGGGATTCACCTCCTGGTGGGCCAACACCCTGAAGTCAACTGCCACCTGCTGCCCCTCTGACATGGGCATCGGCATAGTTCTTCTGGAGCTTTACTGGTAAATACTCAGTAGGTAGGTCATCTGTAGGAACGCTGCCGCATACCTTGCATTTACCTTTACTCCTGAAAAATCATTTATTAAGTGGTCAGCCCCAAACACATATACATCTTAGTAACACCAAATAGACTCAGCAGGTTGTATTTATATATTCGTATGTGCATACATGTGTGTAGCAACATAATTAAAGAAGAAGAGGACATGAAGTTGAGAGGAGTTGGAGAGGCGGTGGGAGGAGCTAGAGGTAGGAGAATGTGGAGTGGAAGTGATGTAAATACAGTGCTCATGCATGATGCTCTCAAAAGAAAAATAAACATAAAAGAAATCGACAGTAACCACTGTATTGTGGACTTTTGAGACTTCAAACAGGGGTGTTCTTTTCTTCTTCTTCCTGTCTAGTTACTCATGGGACAGCATCTGAGCCTGAGATAGTGCCTATGATGGGAGTCTCTGTTACCCAAACTGTTCTTACACATTTCCTACAGATAGAGCATCGCAAACTCTCCAGACTGCCAATAGGAAGAAATTTCGGGAAGTCTCTTCCTGCTTTTCTTTTCCAGCTCCCTACCCCTCCTCACTGCTGCAGCTAGCCTTGCAGCCTCAGTCCAATACTCCAGGAAAGATGCATGCATGCTCCGATCCTTCTGGATGGAAGCATTTCTGTAGAGAAAGCAGAGCACGTGGTCATAAACTTCCAGAGAGAAAAGATGTCTTTGTTAGAGACTCAATTTAACTATCCAAAGCTTCTTAGATCCTCTATGTACAACAAAACACATTACAGTGTTGGTGAATCTGCAAGAATGAGAAAGAAATCTTTAAAATTTCTGCAGTGTGGAAAAGGGAAATTGATCTTTATTACATATTGGTTTACTAAATATTTCTTCCTTGGGAGAACCTATCTACTTGTTAGGAAATTGGATGGGCAAGTGGTACTGAAGTTATGAAAATTCTATTTAAGAAATAAAAGGTTTTGTTTATCTCCTCTGTGCCTAGTGCACACAGATGCTCAGTAAACACATCTCATTTTAATCAGTAGTGCTTGTCCAGCAGGATGTCGGTGGTGCCATGGACCCACACATTGTTACGGTGAATGTCACTCACAGTCTAGAAATGCTTTCACATTCTGATGTGTGTAATGAGGCGTGTGATGCTTAACTGACACATGGCTTTTCCTAACTTCAAAACCAGAAACAGCCTCTTTATTTTGTGGCTTTGTGAGAAGTGCACTTCTGTGTGTGAACATCAGACTCTGTTTCCAAAGCTTGGAAATGGCCGTGGTTCCCGGAACAGCTGCTAGGCTTATGGCAGGAGTAAATAGGATGCTGTGGCTGGCACCTCATTTTTTGATGAAGATCAAAAGGATGGAAAGAGAGTGTGTGCACTGCTGAGAAAAGGAATTTGGAGTCCGCGTGATTAAAGTCATTAAAGTGTCTGACAGGATGTTTTTCTGAGAAAAGAGACATCTAGTTCAAGGGTTCCAAAATCTGAAATGCCACAGGGACACCCAGAGTTCCTTCCCTCCCCAGCCACACAGACTTCTAGCCTGACCCTGTTACTGGCTTAGTCATGTGTAGCCTTTAAGTGGATGAGGTGATTCCAAAAGTCCATCAAAGCTCAAATGCAGGATAAGGTAGCTGAAAGTCTTTTATTTTCAGGATAGTCACACTTTTCCTTTTGAAGCCTCTGGATAAAATATTTGTAAAGGAAACACATTATAGGAATGTATTGGTTAAATACCTGACAAAATCCATATGAGGAAAAAAGGCTTATTATTTTGGCCCATAGTTCAAGGATGCGCTCCACCATGGGGTTGAGGGCAGGCTACTGAGGCCATTGGTCAAATTTGATCCATAGTCAGGAAAAAGTGTGGTAATTCATCTTGTTTCTGTATGCCTCAGGACCCCAGCTCATGGAATGTCACTGCACACACCTAGAGTGGGCCTTCCCACCCCGGTGAATGTAATCTAGAAAATCCCTCATAGAAATGCCCAGAAGTTTGTTACCTAGGTGAGTCTAGATCAGTAATTCTCAACCTGTGGGTCGCAACCCCTTTGGGGGTCACATGTCAGATGTTTCCATTACGATTCATAACAATAGAGAAATTACAATTATGAAGAAGCATTTTATGTTGGGGGTGGGGTCACCACACCATGAGGGATTGTATTCAAGGGCCTTAGCAGGTTGAGAACATTGTAGACCTCACAGGAAATAATGTTGAAAAGATGTGTTATTGAGAGGAGCTTAACGCAGGTGTATCTTCTTCTCTGGTCTTTTGTATGGCTAAGAGACTATATAAGAGACTTTTTTATTCTATTATTTACAACAAATTTTAAATTTAAATATATTTTGATTATATTCTTCCCCTACCCCAAGTCCTTCCAGATGAGACTATTGTTTCTAATAGTAACTTCTGGTCTCATTATGGCATGTTTTGGCAATGATCCTTTAAAAAGCAACTTTTTTTCTTTTGAGCTAGAGGAAAGGCAATCTTGGGTGATTATCGTTTTGATTTCCTTTGTCTTATCAACGGCGTATCTTTTTTATTAAAGAGATTGCAATGAAAGCATCTTTAACAGTGTGCTTTTCACTTCATTTGCAACCTGAGCTGTTTATTTTATATCGAGAGTTAGAAAGAAAACAAAGCCAAACCCTTTTTGCTATCAGCTACCTGCTGCGGTAGTTCACTGAAAGAGAACAGGAGAATTCCTGAAAGGGGCAGGAGGTTATGAATCCTTTCTGGAATAGTTTGAAAGCAAGCTCTAATGAGTCAATAATTTCTCTAGGGAATCAGGGTCACATTTTGTGAAAATGTTGGTTGCCTTCATAAAAAAAAAACAAAAATTACTGCTGAAATCTTAGCTAAAACCAACAAGAGCTGTCAAGGATAACCCAGATGGCACCCACCTTCCTTGATGAAAATGAGAGATTAAAACAAGATGCAAGTGGGAACACTCCCAAAGATGAAGCTCCTCCATGTCCCTGCTTCTGCCTGGAGTGTTTTCTACCAGAACAATCACCCACAGCATCACAGCTGAACCTTTTAGTGACGTTTTGTAGCTATAATAAACTACCCAAAGGTAATCTAGAGATAAATCAAGAATAAAAGGTATTGAGCTTGGTGTATGAAATAAATTTGTTCCAGCTAGTGTGCAGGTGCGTCGATGCTGAGACGCCAGGTCATGACACACACCCAACAGATGTGGGGCGTCATTCATTTACTATATGACTGGTGTGGGATAGTGTCTCAGCTCTTTGAAAATGTATGTCTACTCATTTTCAGTCAACAGATTTGAACACCCACTGTGTGCCAGAGGATCACCAGAACAGATAATTTTCCTGACTTTTTTCGCCTTCTCATTGAGGTTAGAGGTCACCCAACTGGGGTTCTCGGGCCAAATCTAGCTCATTGTCTATTTTTTTATCAATGAAGTTTCATAAGGACATAGCCATTCTGGTGTGTTATTTTATTACCTAGGGTGGCTTTTCCCATACAATGGTAGAGTCGTGATAAAGATTTCATGGCTCTGTGTTACTGACCTTTTTCGTGATTATGAGAAACAACCTGAAAGAAGTAACTGAGGAGAGGAAGTCTTTATTGCAGTTCAGGGCTTGAGGGGTGCCAGTTCATCATGGTGCAGAAGGCGTGGGAGCAGCCAGCTCCGTGGTGGTGGCGAAAGCGGGAGCCAGCTTGCTTACTCTGGCCAGGTCAGGAAGCAGAGAGAGATGAATGCTGGCATTCACCTGACTTTCTCTCTCTTGCTCCTTTATTTCAACCTGAACCCAGCCTGAGCCTTCAGGATAGTGCCGCCCACATTCAGGGTGGGTGTTCATTCCTCTGTTGATACTCTCTGAAAAATCTCCACAGCCAGGTCCAGCTCTGTGTCCTGCTGATTCTAAACCCATCAGGTGGACAATGAAGAGTGACAAGCACATTCTGAAAGCTTAAAAATACTTATGACTTGATCCTTGGCAGAAACAAAACCTCGGAAGTGGTAGTTTGAAAGAAAATGGCCCCCAAAAGGAGTGGCACTGCTAGGAGGCGTGGTCTTGTTGGAGTAGGTGTGGTCTTGTTGGAGTGGGCGTGGTCTTGTTGGAGTAGGTGTGGTCTTGTTGGAGGAAGTGTGTCACTGTGGAGGAGGACTCAAAGCCCCACCCAGTGACTCAGACCAACTTCCTATTGCCTGCGCGAGATGTGGAGCTCTCAGCTCCTTTTGCTGTCCATGTCTGTCTTCATGCCTCCATGTCCCACCACGATGGTAATGGACTGACCCTCTGAACTGTAAGCGAGCCACCTCAATGAAATGTTTTCTTTTGTAAGAATTGCCATGGTCATGTGTCTTTTCACAGCAATGGAAACCCGAACTAAGAAAACCGGTTTTGGTCTAGTTTCATTCTGAAGCAGTAAATCTGAGATGGGAATGGGAAAGACACCCGAACAGCTGGCTCAGACACTAACAAAATTCAGTGTCTGCTCCAATCGTTTTAAAGCATCTTAGTTATCTTAATAATTCTTAGGGTATGTGCTTGATAAAAGACAATTTTGAAGTGTTTATTTGGGGGACAGGTTGAGAGAGAGTGTCTTAATCATGTCTTAATCAACATGACAGACTAAATAATGAAGCATATGACTTCCAAATGATGGGATCAGAGCATCTTTTGGGGGGTTAGACCAAGAAATCAATGTTGGAAAAGAAGAACTACAGATAAGAGAAAGACTTTTGCCAGCCTGGCAGAATCTCTAATTTTTTTCTGGTTAAGGAGTCTGATGGCTATCACAGCCAGACCACTATCCCCTCGGAAACTAGTTAGCTGGGAGAAATGGAGATGCTTATCTGGTGAGATAGAATTCAGGGGCAGAAGGCATAACACTTTCCCTGTGTTAGTAAATTTCCAATTTAAGAAGCTCCAGCATTGCCTTTGTAACTCTGAGCTACTTGGAGAGGCCTAGTGTCTAATTTTGGGCTGTAAAGTAAAAGGATCACTGGGGACAATGTGGGACTTCAGGTGAATTTACAGTCTGCTTAGTTATAATAGATATATCTGCAACCTTTCTACGCTACCAGCCTACCTGACTATGTCGGGAAGGACATCAAGAAGGCGGCTAACCTTTTGAAATCATGTTCAAGTACCTCCAAAGACATGAATGTACTATTCTTGCCATAGATGGTGCTAAGCTAACTGTGTGTGAAAGGTTTCTTTCAACTAGTTTTTAAGCTGTTGGGGAAAACAGCTTCAGTGAGAATACTTTGTATTGAAAGAAAAAAAATGAGAAAATGAGCAACTTTAATTTCATTAAATCCTTAAAAGATGCGTGACCTCATTTCTTTAATTAAATCAGTTTCACTTGTTCATAGTAGGATTGAAGATATCGAACTTGGTGAAACATAAATTGTCTGGAATAGGGGTGACCAATTCAAGCAAATAACTTCATTTGATCCAGGAAAAATAAAGTCAATACTCCGAAGAGAGAAATAACATCCCAGCAGAGAGAATTTATTAGAAAATGAGAGACTTGAGTGGATTAGGCAGGTCTCTGGTTTCAGTACTTTTTTTGGCTGCATTGATCATCTCTCGAGGACCTTGACTTCACTTCATCTCAAGAAATGTTCATCTTCGTTTTAGAACTTTTTGTCTTTTTAAGAAAAACCAAGTATCCTGGCTGGCTAAAGTGTAGATAGAATTTCTGTTTTTTTCTTCACTTGAAAAAGCAACCAGGATTTGGAAAAAATTCAGTTGCTTTCTCTGACAATAGCTCAGTGCTAATACTGGGTTTGCATAAGAGCCATGAAGTAAAAATGTAGGTAGGTTGCAGGTAGACATAGAAAGATCACTTCCCCCTTTTTAGAAACTTACCTTATTGGTTCCTTCGAGATCTGCCATCCATCAGCAGCTCTGTTGATTGAGTAGACAGCTGGCACAGCCCTGATTTTGTATCTGTCCCAGAATCAGGTGCAAGGATCTTTCTGTGGAACTATTTCCCATAAATACGCGCGCACGCACGCACGCGCACACACACACACACACACACACACACACACACAGAGAGAGAGAGAGAGAGAGAGAGAGAGAGAGAGAGAGAGAGAGAGAGAAGAGAGAGAGAGAGAGAGAGAGCAGAGCATTCCCCATTCAGTACTAAGTAAATATTGAGTATCAGAATTCAAAGCCCCACAGGTAGTAAAGTGATGATGGTTGGAAGGAACTTGCCTCCTGCTGAAAATTAGACTCATGAGCTTAAATCTCAGTATGAGATTCTAAGTATTTAATTCTGGATCTATCCTGTTTCCCGAGTGAGAAGTGCCCTGGGTATGATGGGCCACTTTGTCCTTAGGAAAGGGGAATGTGGCTTGGATGATATAATGCTGTGTACACCCAGGACCCAGTTATGAGGCATGAAGAGAAGACTTGGAGAAGCTGGGGATTGCTATAGGCACATGTATCTTGTGAATTGGAGTGGGGATATTAAAGGGGATCCTGATGGGGGGCAGGGAAGGCAAATTATTTTGCGTAGTATTACAGTTTGACTTGGTGACAGTGGAGCAGTAACCCCATAGAGCTTTCTATAAAGAACGAGGACATAGTTGAGCATGTGCGACGGCTCAGTATACTATGTGCTTTCTGAGTAGGTTAATCCCGAATGACCTTCACAACAGCTGTATGAGATGTAGGATGCTTCAGGTCAGATGATTAAATAGAGGCTACAAGAAGTCCGGAAGTTTTTTATGAGACCATAAAGCAGGAAAATGGTAGGGCTTGTGTTAAAATGCAGCTTGCAAACTCAAAAGCCTATGTCTTTTCATTTCTTTTTTTAAGGTGGTAGATATTGAACCCAGAGCCTTGCAGACCACGTGAAAGTGCTCTGCCACTGATTTACAACTTCAGCCCTTCATATCAGGGTCTTGCCAGCTTGTGAAGCCTGGTCTCAAACTCGAAAATCCTCCTGTTCCAGCCTCCCAAGTGGTTGGGATTATAGGTATATGTGTCACACCCAAGTTATTGTATTTTTAATGATTAGATATTCTCTGCTTCCAAAATATGATATTTAGACAAATAGAAAGGAGCGTATAGAAGCAATTCCAAAGAATGGTGTTATGGAAACAAGCACCAGCTTTGAGTTAAAAATCCACAAAGCTCATGGCACAAGGAAGTGCAAGCTGGGTCTCATTAACCAAAGTTTAAACAGGAGGATAGATATAATATTTTCTTTAATTTTGCCAAATACAAGTAGACTATATATTGTAACTGTAATTTTTGCTTGATAACTGTTTGTTATATGTAATTTTACTATGTTAAAGTTAAAACCTTCTTTTTTAATTAAACAGAAAAGGGGAAATGCTGTGGGATAATGCTTTTGTACACTGGTTTAATAAAACACAGATTGGCCAGTAGCCAGGCAGGAAGTATAGGTGGGATAAGCAAATAAGGAGAATTATGGGAAGAGGAAGGCTGAGTGAGGAGATGCCAGCCCACCGTCCAGGGAGCAGCATGTAATGGCACACAGGTAAAGCCATGGAACATGTGGCGACATATAGATTAACAGAAATGGACTGAGTTTAAGTATAGGAGCTAGTCAGTAGTAAGCCTGAGCTAATGGCTGAGCAGTTTTAATTAATACAAGCCTCTGTGTGTTTCCTTGGGTCTGAGCAGCTGTGGACCGGGCAGGACACAGGAAAACCTTCAGCCTCAGAGAAGAGTCAGAGCCCCTGTGTCTTTGCTCTTTCTTACAGCTGCGTCTTGACATGGTATTCCTTCAAGGTCAAGATAAGGCACTGAGTTGTGATAAACCTGGACCTTTTACCTTTCTCACTACTGTGTCTTGACATGGTGTTCTTGAGGTCAAGATAAACTACCGAGTTTCAGAAAACCTCAGGCTTCGGCAATGAATTGTTTTGGCTGGGAATCTTCGCTTTGCAATGGCAGGCTCCATAAGAGTAAGGAAATCGCCTACTCTTTTCATCTGGCCCGTGGAGATAACCTCACATGGAAGAAAAAGGCCAAATTATGCAAACAAGTTAGTGCAGCTATAACATTATTTTTAGTTTTGCAATTTCCCCTTGCTTTTTACACTTACTTTCCATTCTCTCCTCTTCTTCTTCTGAGACAGAAATTACATCATCTCTGTAGTTTCTGGAGAGGGTTTCTGTTGTTGTTGTTGTTGGTGGTTTAGACAGATTATCTTTATATAGGACAGCCTCACCTGGGACCCACTGTGTAGTCCAGACAGGACTTGAGCTCATGGTAATTCTTTTTTTTTTTTTTTGAGACAGGGTCTTTGTGCAGACTTAGCTGTCCTTCTTGTTCTGTAGACCAAACTGCCTCAAACTCACAGAGATCCACCTGCCTCTGCCTCCCAAGTACAGGGATTAAGGCATGCACCACCATCGCCTTCCGGTCTCATGGTGATTCTTATACCTCAGTCTCTGAACAGTACAATCACAGGCATAGTTCTTTGTTTCTGGGAGCTATTCTATTGTGCTTGCTTGCTTGTTTGTTTTTTTGATACAGAGACTTATGTAGCTTGGGCTGACCTCAAGATCACTGTATAGCCCAGGATGGCCTTGAACTCCCTTACTCCCCAAGTGTTGAGATGACATGCTTTTTTTACCTTGTGCCGGCTGTGAAGGAGTGTTCTTAACACCCGTGAAGTAGAAAGGAAGCAGTCTAGGCAGCAGGAGAAAATGACTTGCTAGGCATTCATAAGCTGAGTCTCAGTTGGTCCCATAAGTCTTTCTGAGCTTATGACTGTGATGTGTGTAAGGCCAGAATCACAGAACCTTCTTGGAGGGAAATATGACTTTGAAAGAAATACATTCATTTGAGAGAGATACATTCACTTTGAGAGAGATGCATTCACTTTGAGAGAGATACGTTCACTTTGAGAGAGAGAATTCTGCATTCATTTTGAGAGAGATACGTTCACTTTGCCAAGAGCTGTTCCCAAGAGGCATTCATCTCTGGACCATTAGCAGGCAACTGTTGGTCTCTGTGGGCATAAAGTGGGGCTCTGGGTGAAGAAACTTCACAGCATTACGTAAAGTTAAACATCCATATTCCCTTGCATCTTCCACCATTCATTTCCTTCATTTCTTCTGCTCACAGCTCAAGGCAGGGCACTGAGGACTCTCATTTACCAAGTATCAGTTATGTGCTCGGCACTGTGGCAGGTACATCACCCGTACAATCCCATTTAGTCTTCAAAATAGGTTTAGGAAAAGGAGACTGAGACTTATGGAACAACTTTAAGATGATATGGTCAGGCCATAAAACTACGGCCTCTCACCCGGTGCTCCATCCCTCACTGCCCCCTTGAATCTTTTCTCTTTAGTTTCTAACAACATTACCATTTATAGTATTCTTTCAGTATGCATTTGTAAAATATGACTCATCATCTAGCTGTTTGGTCATGTGTTTATTTTATTTTAAAAGCTCTTTAATATATGTTGTTCAATTTTGTACGCAGCTGTATGACTAAAATCTGGCAATCATCAAGGATCTGTATATTAAGGTGAAGACAAAATCATTTCATCATGTGCATCAGGGACCCCTTAATTTAATTTAGAATCTCTTCATCAAAACGCTTTATAATATAATAAAAATATGTCCTTGAGTGGGGGCCAGTTTCTTAGGACCTCACATAAAGAGTTAAGTTTAGTTCCCTTTTTGTACTTTTAATATTAACTTAAGGATTTTTTAAAGAAATAATATAATAATACATTTCATGATTACAGCAAATTGGGGTGTGTTTTCTTCAAGGCTAATAAGGTCATCTCTACTTAGTAACAGAAAGTAGTTTCTTTCCTTGGTCTTTTATTCTTCTGTGATTTCAGTTGTTACTAAAAAGGACCATCAATATATATGTTGATATATATTGATTATATTGGTTGTGCCATAAGGTCAAACTTGGGTCTATTGCACAGTAATTAAATAAATATGAATTAGCACTGATATGGGTGCCAAAGGGAAGTAATGTTTCTTGGTCAAAATCGTTTTCTGTATCCTACAGAGTTGGTGGCAGTTCAATGATTTTTTTGAACCTCTACTAACTTTGAAACCCTTTTATGGTTTAGTCTCATAAGTTACCCACACACAGACGCAGACACATGCACACGTACTCATGCGCACACATGGACACACGTGCACACACACCTCATAGAATCTGGGGTTTCACGACAGCATTTCTATATATGCATGTGATGCGCTTTAGTCATTTTTATCCTCTCTGTTGCTCATCGCCCATCTCTCCCTGGCCCCTCCCCCTTCCATACCTCTAGCTGTCGCTCTTCTGTTGCCTCTTTAGCCTTAAGGTGCATCCCCACCTCATTCTTCTTGCCCTTTCTTCTTTCGCTTTCATAGCTTCTACTCATGAGAGTAAGGGGTACTGCTTGCTTTTGTCGGACTGGCCCGTTTCACTCCGCATGGCGGTCTCCAGGGCCATCCCTTTACCTGCAGATGGTGTCCTTTCCTTCTTATTTATGTCTATAAAACTGCGTCATACATATGCAATACATTTTTTTTTATCAATTCGTCTGTTGAGAAATGAGTATTGATAATGAAAGGACACTTTTCAAGTGAAGAAAAACAAATTGCCATTAAATACGCGAAAAAGTGTTCACCATCTTTAAACCAGTGGGGAAATAAAAATCAAAATTAATATTGAGGAACTGGACATGATAACACATGCCTGTACTACCAGGTGAAGACAGGAGGATCAAGAATTTAAGGACATGTCTGGCTCCATAATGTGTTTAAAGCTGGTAGGGACTATGTGAGAGCCTTTCTCAAAAACAAGAAAAACAAACAACCTACCCCCTCCTCTAACCGGAAGTTGAATGAGTTGTATCTTTCCCTAGCCAGAATGTCTAACATCAAGAAAACAGGCAACAAATCCTGGAAGGATAAGATTGGGGAGAAAAGATTATTCAGTACCTTAAGAATCCATACATTTATCCAGTTAATATGGAAATCAGCATGGAAGTTCATCAAAAAATTAAAAACATATTGCATTTAAACAAACTTTTAAAAATCAAATGAGTTTTTTTTAAATTGGTAAAAGATAATCTCATTTTTAATTAGTATTCTTTGGCTGCTAAATTTCCAAATTCATCTGTTAAGTCAATGAATCCTGCTGATGGAACCATCTATGAAATGCTGAAGAGCTTTGTTGCAAATCTTTACCTTTCTGGAAAGAGACACTTTCTATAGTTCACATTCCTTATAAAGAAGGATATGAGAAACAAACCCACTTATTAAAGTCTAGCTTGTGATGCTCAGCAGAGAAGTGTGACATCATTGTAGGCAAAGTCTATGACTCATGTTTCTTCCATTGGTAATTAATAGAAGTAAAGATTGGTTTCTGACCATTGGTTTGGTCCTAACATTGAATTTGCTTTCCTGAGCAAATCACCATGCTCTCCACTCAGGGCAGTTATTTCCAGAGATCTTTCTCTGTGGGAGGTTTCTAAAGGCTTAATTCAAACAGACTAGCTTCCCAAGATGTAGTAATAATATGACTTCTAACACCTAGAAATCTTTCTTGGTTTCTTTTTAGTATCTCACTAGTTAGGCATTTTCCATCAGTGCTTCAAAAAGAGAAAGTGTTTTTGAGTTTTGACCACCCTGATTAGTAAAAACATTACAGCACAAAAGGACTTAAATTTTGTATTCTTTAAAGATCAAGTAATTAAAAAATACCCTTTGTTCTTACTTTTATGTGTAGGAAAATGTTGAGGTTAATTCTCTGACCATGTGGGATAATTTGACTCTCAATCAGTAAATTTAAAAGATCTTTCATAACATAAAAGGCTCCAGTTCTGCCAAGGACAAATGACTGGCACTGAGATTCCTTTGTTAGCTTAAGTCATTGATATGTAAAACAAAAGAAAATTCTTTGGCAGAAAGCTGTGGAATGTCCAGATGGTTTCTATCTATTTTCTCATTGATCATATAATTAAAATCCCCTTTAATCATCAGAAAATTGAGATAGAATGCTTGTAATAGAACACTACTGTGCTTTGAAGAAATACTTCTTTGGTGGTAGGTTCACTCCTAATGAACTACTGGCAGCCTTTTGTAAACTTGTTTATGGAGAGAAGATACTCAGGTAGTCCACTTCAAATGAAAATACCTTTGTAGCATTATATTGGTTGTACCATAAGGTCAAACTTGGGTCTATTGCACAGTAATTAAATAAATATGAATTAGCACTGATCAAGAGATTTTTGGTCATGTTTCCTTTTACCTGAAGGGAGATTCACACCATTAATGGATTAAGGAGAGGTTGACATTATTTGTGAGGCTAACTACAAAGAAGACATCAATAGATTAGTCAGTATCCTCAGGTGTAGAATTTGTCTACTCAGGGAATTCATACAGGAATTATTTGTATTCTCTGAGGGTTTGTGTTTGATAATATTGGTCAACAGAACTAACACTTCTATGAATTCCTTCCTCCTAAATTCCACCTGGTGATCAGTAGATTCCTATTTGTCTCTCTATGTAGAAAATGAACATATGTACATGGTTTTAGTTGGTGGATGGTCTTCTTAGTTTGAGTGATGACTTCCAACTCCGTGGTGTCCTTGTATGATATCCAAGTTTATGTGTTTATGTATCTGTTTCTCCTGTTTATGAATGGTGTTAATGATAGTTTCAAAGTAGAAAAACCATACAATTTTACTGATTGACCCATAACCCCATTTTTATGTTTTTACCTGTGGCCTTTATTTTGGGCTAAGGAATGACTTCTTAGAATATAAATGAGGGGGAGAAAAAAGAAACATAAGATCTCTGTGGTGGTTTGAATAGGAATGGCTCCCATGAGCTCACGTATTTTAGTGCATGGGCATTAAAGAGTGGCACTATTTGAGAGGGATTAGAAGTTGTGGCTTGGTTGGAGTAGGTGTGGCCTTGTTGGAGAAAGTGTGTCACTGGGAGTGGGCTTTGAGGTTTCAAAAGCTCAAGCCAGGTCCAGTGTCTCTCTCCCTTTCTGCTGCCCATGGGTCCAGATGTTGAACTCTCACCTACTTCTCCAGCACCTGCCTGCATGCTGCCACGCTTCTTGCCATGATGACAATGGACTGAACCTCTGAACCTGTAAGCAAGCCCTAATTAAATGCTTTCTTGTATAAGAAAGAGTCCATGGTCGTGGTGTGTCTTCACAACAATAGAACACTGACTAAGACAATCTCTTTCCTAAACGTCTAGGGAAAAGGCTGTGGTAGATCCGATACCACCATGAACTGGGTTCTGGTTACTGGATTCAGATAGAAGGTGCGAAGGAAAGTTCTTGGGAAGGCTTTGTTTTGTGTGGCTCTTTGCAAGCCTATGTGATTCCTGCTGGTCAGTGACTCACATCACAGAACCAAAAGGCACGGGAGAACAGGGTGGAAAACACTGACCCTAATAACCGCTGTATCCATCGAGCTCTCTCATGCATTGTCTCCTTTAACCTTTCCAACAACACCCAGAGATGAGTTCCACCACTGTCTTTGTTCCATGAGTGAAGATGGGAATTAGGGAAGTCCAATATTGTGGAGGACTTGCAATTCGGTTTGGGTAATGGTTTCATAGGACACATCCTCAAATATTTGTTCTACATTCAATAGTGCCAACGTTGCATTAGCAAGCAGAGTTGCTGGCCAGCATCATAGCAGGACTTTGGAAGATCCCTGTCAGTACCAGGGAGTCTCTCTGCAGTCATCATTAGGAAGAATTGCTGTCTGATACAGTCATCTACTTGAATGATACAAAAATGTCTCAATACCTGCTTTGTATTTCCAAAGCAAGACTCTATCTATCTATCTATCTATCTATCTATCTATCTATCTATCTATCTATCTATCTATCTATCTACCTACCTATCTATCATCTATCTATCTATCTATCTATCTATCTATCTATCTATCTATCTATCTATCTATCTACCTACCTATTTATCTATCTACTATCTACCTATCTACCCCCTCTCTCTCTATGTATCTATCTATTTCTATGTGTGTGTAGTGGGGTGTCATATAGTTTCAGTTGGTATATAACTACTTTGTAGTTGTCTGTTTTGAGGATGCTGCAGTATGATCTATTTAGCACATTACTTTATTTAGTCTTAAATATGAGAGGGCATAGTTCATACCACCATAGTTCATAAAATCAAAGTCACATCCTTCTCCCAATACATATTCTAACATTGCTAAACTAACACGTCTCTTGCAATTGATGTTGCATTGCATTAAATTTAATTGGCTGCACTATTTCCTTTCTTAGTGGTACCCAAAATAACAGCGTGGCCCCAAAATTGATTTTTTTGATGCAATGAAAGATAGCATTTCAATTTTATGCAGGCAACTGTAGAATTTAATTTGTTTCTTGTAGGTTACTCAACTAAAGACTGGTTATGACATTTGATGGTTAATTGCTGAGAAAATCAACTTCTTATTCATTCTGGGCATGGATGGGCCAACATTGTCCACTTTTCCTTATAATTAGATTTGACATAAGACAAAATTCTGGACAAAGGAATGCAAATGGGCCACTGGACCCATAAAGAGCACTGGATTTTTTCTACTTTTATTTTCCCAAGTGTGCCAGCTGGATACTAATATGCAGGAAAATCCTGGGAACTGCATGATGGAGGTGATTGGCCTCCAATTGGGTGCACAAACAACTGTGTAGAATAGAGTTACTTTTTATCCTTCACATCTAGTCTGTTAATTGACTGTTCACAAAAGATAAACATATTGAAAATTTATGACTAAGGTGTTGTATATACATTCGATTATCTTTAATATACTGGTAGAATTGAGAGTCAAACTTTATCATTATAATTCTAAAAATCTGTCTTTTAAACTAGCATTTCTTAGTATTAACAGTGTTATAGTGAAGGAAAGGATTGTGAAAGAAGTGTGGAAAATAGTTGAGCAAATTTCTTGATAGATGACAAAGCTGTATTCAGTATTCACTATGAGTCCCATGAAACTGTCATATGTGGTTATGATAGTGCTCTATGACACTTTTAAAGACATTGAATCTTTTCTATGTGTTAGGAAATAGTTTAGCAAATTTCTTGATAGATGTCAAAGCTGATGCCAGCATTCACTATGAATCCCATGAAACTGTCATATGTCATTATGATAGTGCTCAATGACACTTAAATATATTGAACCTTTTCTATGTTAAGATGTCATATTTTATATAGGGCCATATTGTTTTCTTATTAATATATATTCATTTTTCAAGACAATGGGAGTCATTATGGCATTTTCAAACATGTATATCATTTGATACCCTCTGATTATATTTAGCTGCACTATTCTCTCCTCTCCACTCCTCTTCTATTGGTTCCCTTCTTTTCCTCTAGTACCCCTTCTATGTTCTTTAAAAAAAAACCCTAGATTCTATATGAGAGAGAAAACATGTTTGTCTTTCTGCCCTGCCTTATTCTGTTTAATAGGATGATCTTCAGTTCTATCCATTTTCTTGCAAATGACATGATTTCATTCTTATGTCTGATAAACTCTAGTAAGCACACACATTTTCTTTATCTACTGCTGACAGGCATCAGGGTTGACCCATTAATACAGCTGTGTGCACAGCTGCAATGAACATGGATGTACAGGTATCTGTGTTAAATTCTGATCTGGATTCCCTCCCTGTGAGTATATATATATATATATATATATATATATATATATATATATATATATATATATATATGTGTGTGTGTGTGTGTGTGTGTGTGTGTGTGTGTGTGTGTGTATTCAGAAATGGTATAGCTGGATCATATAGCAGTTCCATCTTGAGCTTCTGGGAAACCTAAGTAATGATTTCCACAGTGGCTGCCCTGATGTTCATTCTCTCAAACAGTGTATGAGGCCTGACTTTCCTCTCTTGCATTATTGCCAGCATTTGTTGTTCGTTTCCTTGGTGACAGTCATTCTGATGGCCATGAGACAGTCAACAAAAGTTTGGTTTGCATTTCCTTTAAGGATCAGAATGCTAAGCGTTTTTCATGTGTTTACCGATCACTTGTATTTCTTTCTAGAACTCTCTCCCCAACTTACTTGTCCATTTATTGGTGGTATATTTTGGTATTTAAGTTTATGTTCTTTGCATCTAGACATTAATTTCCTATTGGAAAGGTACCTGGTGAAGGTTTTTTTCTTTCCCCATTCTGTAGGCTGTCTATTGACTCTGTTAATTGTTTCTTTTGCTGAGCTGAAGATTTTGAATTTTATGCATTCTCATTTATTAACTCTTGCAAACATTTACTGGGCTATTGGAGTCTTATCAAGAAAGCTATTGGCTATGCCTGTATCTTATAGTGTTATTCCTATGTTTTTCTCAGAGTCCAGAAGTTTTGGAGCTTTATGTTTTACGTTATGTAGGGTGTTTGGTCCACTTTGATGTTCACACAGCATGAGCCATAAGAAATGAGTTCTGGTATTTTACATGCGAATACCTAGGTTTTCCTGAAACTGTCTTTTTAAATATACATTTTGCCACTTTTGTCAAAAATAGATTGTAGTTACATAAGCTTTTTCTGGGGCTGGGGAGTATCCTCTATTGTTTCATTTGTTTTTATGTTTATTTTTGTACTCTCCCATTTTGTTTCTATGACTCTGTAGCATTATTTGAAATCAGCTCTGAAGATACTTCCAGTTTGGCTTTTTTTTTTTTTGTCCAAGATTGCTCTGCTGGCTAGTTTTATGTCAACTTAATACACTCTAGAATCATTTGAGATGAAGGAACCTCAGTCGAGAAAATGCCCCCACCAGGTTGGCCTGTAGGGATTTTCTTGTTTAAAGATTGATGTAGGAGGGTCCCTCCCACTGTGGGTGGTGCTATTTCCAGTCACCTGGTCCTGGATGGTACAAGAAATCAAGCTGAGCAGGCCATGGGGAGCAAACCAGTAAACAGCACTTCTTCATGGTTTCCGGTTCAGTTTCTGCCTCCAGGTTTTCTGCCCCGACCCCTCCCTCAGCAATTTGCTGTCATCAGGAAGTGTAAGGTAAAACATCCCTTCTTCCTCAGCTTACTTGATCACAGAAATAGAAATGCTAAGACAGTTGCTTGGCTGTCATCTTTTTTCCCCCTCCTTCTGTAAAGAAGGCCGTCATTATTTTGAAACAGATCATATTGTAGATCACTTTTTTTTTTTCCCCCAGACAGGGTTTCTCTGTGTAGCTTTGCGCCTTTCCTGGAACTCACTTGGTAGCCCAAGCCGGCCTCGAACTCACAGAGATCCTCCTGGCTCTGCCTCCCGAGTGCTGGGATTAAAGGCGTGGGCCACCACCGCCTGGCTTGTAGATCACTTTTGATAACAGTCTTTTTTCACAATATTAAGTCTACCGAAACATGTGGTGCTTTCGATCTTCCAGTTCCTCCTTCAGGTTTTTCTTCAGTGTTTTAAAATTTTCATTGTAGACATCTTTTACTCGTTGGCTTGGTATACTTTTAGGCATTACTTTTTTTTTTTTTTGAGGCTATTGTGAATACCATCATTTTCTTGACTTTTTTTCCCCCCTCAATATGCTCATTGTTCGTGTGATTTCTGTATGGTGATTTTTTTTTTTTTTAATCCTGCTACTTTGTCAAACTAGTTCATCAGACTGAAGATTTTCCTTTTGGAGTATTTGGGTAAATCAAGTCTGTGAACGCATTATCTGCAAATAGAGATAATTTAATTTCTTCTTTTTCTATTTGAGTTCTTGTTTTTTTTTTTTTTTTCTCTTGCCTTATTGCTAGGGTTAAGGCTTCAAGCCCTGATTGAGAGAGGCATCACCCCTTTTCAGTCATTTTTTTATAGACATACTCTCAGCTTGCCCCCCCATGTAGTATGGTCTTGGCTACAGTTTTGACGTATATGATCTTTATTATGTTGAGGCATGTTTCTTCTCTTCCTAGTTTCTTGAGGACTTTTATCATGAAGGAATGTTGAACTTGTGAAAATGCTTTTCTGAATCCCTTCTGATGATCATGTGATTGGTGTCCTGAATCTATTTATGTGCTATATTACATTTATGGCTTTATGTATGTCAAACCATTCTTGCATCTCTGGATTGAAATCAGATTTATTTCTCTAATGTAGGGCTGATTTCCTTTTTGGCAAACACTTTGTTGAGATTTTTGCATCTATATTCATTAGGAAAATTAGTCTATAATATTTTTTACTTATGATTTTTTATCTGCTTTTAGTAGCTGTAATTCTGACCTAAGACTGAGTCTGGTAACATTCATTCTTTTCCTGTTTTATGGAATACTTTGAAGAACACTAGTATTAGCTCTTCTTTAAAGGTCTAGTAGACCTTTATAATTTTTTTCTTCTCTTAGTAAAGCTCAATGTAATTGGTATTTATATATTTTGCTTTTATTTTTTACATTTATTTTATTTTGAGAATTTCATACTTGAGTGCCGTGTGTGCAGAACCTCAACTCTACCCTAGCCCCCTCCTACTCTTCTAGGTTAGTGATGGGAGCTCCTGTCCACGTCCCCTTTCAGTGCTAGGACCCATCCAGCTCGAACCTATACACGTCCTAGGCATGCTGCCATTGTCTCTGTGAGTTCACAGTTCATCAGTTCTGTTGTGTCTGGAAGACACTGTTCCTTGGCGTGTTCCGTCTCCACTGGCTCTTATCATATTTTTCTGCCTCCTTTTCTGCACAGTCCCCTGAGTCCTGAGAGGAGAGATTTGATGAAGACATCCCTGTCTTGGACTGAGTGCTCCAAGGTGGCTCACTATCTGCCCATTGTCCAGTTGTGGTCTCTGTATTAAATGTATCTACAGCAGGGGGAAGCTTCTTGAATGCTGGCTGAGTGAGACACTGATCTAAGGGCACAGCAGAATGTTATTAGCAATCACTTTATGATCGCCATTGTAGACTAGAGGCTTTATAACTGAGTGGTTGCTTACCTCTTTCTTCTGGTAGCATGGAGAATACCTTCTGGTACTCTGAACACTTGTCAGTAAGAGTGAAGGCTCTAGGTAGACACTTGCCTGACTGCTCTGTGTTCAATGAGATGTGTAGTAGGTATTGCTTTCAACAACAGGGCCTTACCATCAGTTTTTATGGAGCAACCAATAGCCGTGGCAACAGCCTGCATTGTTTGGGTGTTTCTGTGGGACTCCTTTGGCCAATAACTCAATTAGATGTAATCCATTCCTTCTAGCCCAACCTTTTGCTATTAAGATATAATGTTTTCACCCATGAAGTTCGTACTTGACAGCCATGCAAGAGCTGAAAAAGAAGAACACTAAAGAAAAATCTCATACTATTTTAACTAAGCTTGGCATTTTTGTCTTTGGTCACATTTATAGCTAGTAGACTATATGTAAAATATTTATTTCCCTTAGTTTTGGGTTTGGGTATAGACTTTATATTCCATAGAGGGGATAAAACCGAATCACATGCTGCTTTTACTTGGAAAACAAGAAGCCGAAATTCAATGAACTTTATGTTGATATCCTTGCTTAGCTCCCCAAATAGCCACATGGAAAGAAGTTCATTAAGTATTTGAAAGAAAAATATAAGGAGCTGCAGAAGCACCAGGAAATGCTTAATAGAATTTTTAATTAACCGTGAAAACAGAATTAAAACTTGGAAATCTTCTTTCCATCCTTTCTAAATTTTGTCGTGTCTGTTTGTCTTAGAATGAACAATATATTGATCATCAAAACCAGCTTAGTGTCTTTTACATTAATGTCGGTTTTTTCCATTCTATACAAGAAAGGGTCCCTAACTTCCATGGGCATAAACGTCTTAGAATAGGCCCCCACACTTTAGTAGATAATCGTCAGACTTAGCATGACTGACTCCATGATGGAAGTACCACTCAGGCCATAAAATTCAATGTGTAAACAGCACCTCCTGCTAAAATGAAAAAAAAAAAAAAAAAAAAGACCGAATTCATCAAAAGTTATAGTTCTGGGAGATCTCTAAATGTCTAAATGTACTATCTTCCTTGCTTTTTTGGCTTCTATAGTTCTACTTCTGGCTAACTTGTCTTGTTAACTGAAGTATGTCAATCAAGGATATGGCTTTTGTGCTTAAAAATTCACCCTCAGAAAGTCTTGGAGTTACATTGGGATCCCAAATATGGAGTGTAGTTTCTGGCTGGCTAATGAAGACTTTCTATTGGCTTAAACCTGTGTCTGAGTAGTCTTCTCTGGTAGATACCCTACAAAATTCTCATATGGAAAAGTACTTGAATAGAATATGTTCTGAGTGCTGATATTTCACATAGTATATAATATATTCATATATTTATTTATAAACATTATATATTATCTAACGTATAATAAATAAATATTTATACACAATAATATATAATATATCATAATATATAATATATAATATATAACAAATTATATATATATATATGTACATGTTTGAGTTTATTTGGCCTCTCTTTAAATATTAATTGTAAAATCAAATAGATGGCTTTCTTTCAAACATTTATCTTTCATCACAGCTGGACCGAATACTTTTATTGTCAAATGACAAGGCTGTGTGTGTGTGTGTGTGTGTGTGTGTGTGTGTGTGTGTGTGTGTGTTTGTTTCCAGGTAGCAATACGTGGTGCCGCAGCTAAGAGGGAGGGACGTTCTCTGATTTTGGTCATGCTCTGAATGGTCAAAGGACTGATTTCCTTTTCCAAGAAACTATTCCAGAAACAAAATGTTTTTGCCTGAGCTTAAATGAAAAACAGATACTGAAAAGACTTTAAACTGAAAAATAATAGATTTGCTGGCATCAGGTACTGAAGGGGTTGCTCATTATTTAGATTTCTCAAAAAAAAAATTGGCTATGCTTCTTAGCATAGGGTCCAAAAATTCTCTGGAAATTATTTTCTATGTTAACCATAAAACTACTAAACAGTTTATTATTGTCAAATTCACTTAAAATGGATAACCTTGATCTCTAATAATTCCCTTTAGGGACTAGCCTGTGGTTAGAATAGATTTTAGAAGTCCATTGTTAAGCATCTCAATAAATCAATATAATGCAGGAAACTCTGATATTTCTGTGGAAATTTCCATGCTTTCGTTAGTCTTTGCATACTATTAAAGCTAGTGATTCCTGAACTAGAGAATCTGGGGGCTAACATTCTCTTAGTTTAAAATATAGTTCATGAATGCTGATGGAAAGAATCCTGCTGTGGACATTGTTTTCCTTTGTGTTCATTCCCTGTCTTCATGCTCTCCAAGTTTACCTTTCACTATCGTCAACGTAGATTAGTGTGTTATTCAGCCACACCTCTAGACTACTTACTTGCCAGGAGAACACTGCAGTCCTTAACTCTGTCTTACAGAGTCTGATAGAAGTGATTGCATAGATCATGTAGGGAGTCTACAGTATAGATTTTTAGCTGTAGGTAAACATCCACCCCTATTTGCCTAGTATTAAGGGTTTGGAACAGTTGGTCATACTCTTGGCTCAATAAGATATACTAAAATTGCATGGAAAATGCCTAGCCCAGCAACACCATAATTTATTAAATACATGTATCTAGAAGAGCTTAATGGTTCTAGCAGTTAGGGCTGAGTTTGTTGATTGAAAGATTGATTATTTAGTTATTGATCTTTCTTTTAAAAGATAATGGCTTGCTGGGTAGTGGTGGCACACACCTTTAATCCTAGCACTGGGGAGACAGAGCCAGGCGGATCTCTGTGAGTTCAAGGCCAGCCTGGTCTACAGAGCGAGATGCAGGACAGGCACCAAAACTACACAGAGAAACTCTGTCTTGAAAAACAAAACAAAACAAAAAAAAACAAAATGAAACAAAACAAAAAGATAATGGCTTTAAAGATAACCTGTTTATTTAGGATAATAGTAGATTACACTATATCTAAATCATAGAATTTATTGTAGCCTCCAAACAGCCTTAGTTCAGTAAGACTGAACACATTACATACCAAGAATCTCATAAAGGGATACATTTGGCCTTTCATATCCCAGGGTTCTGTGTCTGTATAATTAACCAATTAGCCAGCTTTGGAGTAAAAATATATAAAAAACATTCATGTCTGTAATGAGCATGTACAGTTTTCATTTTCTAAGCAGTATATCATAACAACTATTTACATAATACTCCCATCGTATTAGGTATTATAAACAACACAGAGAAGACTTAAAGCATGCAAGAGAATGTGTGTTGTCTATATGGAGATACTATGATGGGACACGAGCATCTGTAGGAGTCAGTATCTCTGAAGGATTCTGGAGCTGATCCCTCGTAAACAGCACAGGACAAATGTATTTTAAAACGGTTCGTTTTCCATTGGCTTGCGTTCTGTGTTGTGACGTTTACGTCTAGGGGTCACTAAACATGTTTCCACTTTGCTGTGAATTCGAGAAGAGTGATTTTGAAGTTCCCTATGCAAGCTTTTGCTGAGGATCCAAAGCCCAGGTTTTACATGCCTTGAAAAATAAATATCTTGTCAACACTTCTTACTCCTTTTTATTTTCCCAGGGCTGCGGCTTGTAAAACAGGCATGATGTGTATTGGCTTTCTCTTGGAAATGACTTGCTTCCCCTCATGAGAGGCTGTAATCCAAAGCCCCAAGAGCTCAGACTAGCCGAACATTGCTTGTCTTAGCATTTGT
This sequence comes from Peromyscus maniculatus bairdii, assembly GCF_049852395.1. Lineage (NCBI taxonomy): Eukaryota > Metazoa > Chordata > Mammalia > Rodentia > Cricetidae > Peromyscus > Peromyscus maniculatus. The sequence goes on from NC_134869.1 coordinate 39,887,888, forward strand.
TCTTGCAGAATATATTACATGGAGCAAGAACACCTATTGGATTCCTGGAGACTTTGAGCTTAGACGAGCAGTCTTAGGAGAAGACCCAAATTCCTAAGCACTGGTGGAGTGGTCCATCTTTCACACTTCCAAAGAATTAGTTTTGTGCAACAGGACTGAAGTGGATAAGCCTTGTTTTTCTACTTAAATAGTTCACTTGTTCTTTAAAATTAATACCTGAAAGCTATGCAAGAAATGCTTTTAACTTTGAAAGAGCAAATTTATGGGTTTTCTTCTCAGATAACGACAGGGAAATCAGGGAAAGTGAATTTTAATTTCTAACCATTGTTCTTAAGATTTTGCTTCTCGGTCATTTTATTTTTTAAAATGGTTAGTAGCCTTCTGAATAGCCCTAAAGAATGAATAGCACATTGCCTACACTCTGAGCAGTGGAAATCACATATTATCTTTGTTCAGAAACAGTACATCTTCTGAGTTTATTTCTATCAAATTGCGTCTCAGTCACATGTGCTAAAGTATTCACTCTCTTCTATCCTCAGTTTTTCAAATGGAACCACCCAGGAAGTCCAATTGTCAATGGTTAGCTAGTGTTTAGACAGCCGTGAACATGAAACGCGGGTCGCTAAGTGCCCATGACCAAATGTTCAGTGCCAGAGACATCAGATTTTAGAGATAGGCAAATGCAGGCTGAGGCTCTCAAGAGGCAATGTAGAAATATTGCCCCTCCTAATGAGGGTGTTTTCTCTGGCATACTGTTCCAAGGCAGTGGTAACAGTATCAGTTTTATACTAGGCTTTAATACTGAAGGAAAGGAAATTTGCATGGTCCCCATGGCTCCCAAGGGAGAACCCTCCATCTTTTGTTATACTTCATTCAGCAGAGGAATCCAATACAAGGCTCTGAAGCATCCCGAGTTTTCAGAATTTCTCCGGAGGAAGTGGATCTCCCTGTGACGTTCACAGACACTAATGGGGGAGGTGGTGGTGGTGGTGTTGCTGCTGTGCTTTGTGACTGCGTCCTGACATCTTCACGACTTCCCGGCTTATCTTTGAAGTTAAGGGAGAACTCGCTGTTCTTGGAAAGTGCCAGGATCCCGTGCTCAGCCTCCCGGGAGGGTCTGCGTTTGCAGTTCTTTCTGCCCGGAGTATTCCTTTCCCGAACCCCGGACCGGCTTCTTTCCTTCCAGCCCCAGCTCAGATGTCTTTTCCTCTGAGAGATGTCATTTTTTTTTTAAAATTTATCTGTATCTTTTTCTTTTTTATTATTAAAGATCACATTGTGTGCTTCGGTGTTCACAGCGGAGTGCTCACCACATGGGTCTGAGATTCACCGTGGGCTTTTATTCATTCGTGTTTTATTTACCCTCATCTCTAGAATGTAATCCCAGGTAGAGGAATTTTCCCCGCTTACGGCAGCGCTCCAGTTTCATACACGCCGGGTATTTGACACAGGCCTGGTGGTGAATGGACAACAGAAACCAGAGGAAAGAAAACAGGCTATTATATAGGACTTGCGTTATAAGGAGTTATTTATTATTTAAGTGAAAAGCAAACCCCCCCCCCCAAATCTACTTCTCATTCAAATATATGCCAATGTCAAGTGAGAAATTGCAAATTGCTTGCAAGAGACGTTTGATGGTGAATTGTATGGGAACAAAGGCCCAATGATAAGAAAGGCAAGCCCCATCCTAAACGAAGACATCGGTCAGAAACAGGCTGGTGCTGTCTTTTTACGAATCAACATTATCCTCATCACCATGTGCACACGTGTCTACTACACAGTGAAACTCTACCTCTCTTTTGAGGATACATGCAAGTACCAAAGCATTAGGTCATCCCTGCAGGTGGTGATGGGCATGAGAAAATTCATAAAAGTTGTGGGGGCATCTGCTGTGGGATGGTCTGTATGTCAAATTGCTCTGATTGGTCAATAAATAAAACACTGATTGGCCAGTGGCCAGGCAGGAAGTATAGGTGGGACTAACAGAGGAGAATGGAGAGAACAGGAAGGCAGAAGGAGTCACTGCCAGCCACCGCCATGACAAGCAGCATGTGAAGATGCTGGTAAGCCACGAGCCATGTGGCAAGGTATAGATTTATGGAAATGGATTAATTTAAGCTATAAGAACAGTTAGCAAGAAGCCTGCCACGGCCATACAGTTTGTAAGCAATATAAGTCTCTGTGTTTACTTGGTTGGGTCTGAGCGGCTGTGGGACTGGCGGGTGACAAAGATTTGTCCTGAGTGTGGGCAAGGCAGGAAAACTCTAGCTACAGGCATCATGACTAAAAGTCTTTTTTTTTTTTTTTTTTAAATCCCACTTTAATCTTCTAAAAGCGTACAGCTCAGCTGACACTAATTCTTGAGACTGTTCCACTATCTTGTTCTTCAAAGGCATCTCTTGCCGCTTGCTTGTTACTGTTTCCTTTGCTGGCTCTTCTTTTTTGGCCACACCCTTAGAAATTAAAGTTGCTTAGAATTCTACCCTTGGCCTTGTTCTTACTCATCTTCGACACTGCTGGCCTGCCTTCGTCTTTGCGCTTATGGTGATGTTTTAGCACCTGCTTTCAATACTGACCTTTCTCCCAGTTTCCAAGTCCTGAGTCCCGAAGGGTTAGTAGGCTTTTTAGCATACACCTTCCGTCAGCACTTCAGAAATGTCATGCCTCAAACTAAGTCAATTCTATCGTTCCTCCTACTGTCTTTACTCATTTTGGTTTCTGGCCACCTAAAGAGTTAGCCTTTGCTTTATATTCTATACCTTACAGGCTGCCCTTCTAGCTCCTTTCTATCCTTTCAATCCCTGCTAATTCAGACTTGCATCATTTTCCACGTTGGCTGCTGGAAAAACTGGAGCGGTTTCTTTCTGCGATCATATTGACTCGTTTCTGTCTACTGGAAATACCTTATCTTTTTTTTTCTCACCTGAAGAAATTTCTAATTTCCTTTGAAGGTATGAAAGTTCTGAGATCTAACCCCCAAACATCTTGGTAGCTCATTGCCCTCTCTCTATACACTCAGCCGCACCCACCCCTTGTCTCTGAATGGACGCTTTCCAGACTTCTCTTTCCTGTGTCTGTGTCTCAGTGCCTGGGCCCAGTCTGCTTTTTTTTTTTCTCAATGGACTCTCTACTTTTCTCTCTTTAGTTTGTATTTCTCCACCCCAGCCCCATTAGACCGTTTTTTTCTCAATGGATTCTCCCCCTACCCCTCTCTCCTGTTTCTGGAATCAGACTCTGCTTTCTGTGTATGAGACGTTCTTGAGTCTTCCTAGAAATAAACCCCACTCACCATTTGAGTCCCAGTTTTTTTTAAATGGATATTTTTTTGTTTGTTTGTTTTTTCGAGACAGGGTTTCTCTGTGTAGCTTTGTGCCTTTCCTGGGACTCACTTGGTAGCCCAGGCTGGCCTCGAACTCGCAGAGATCCGCCTGGCTCTGCCTCCCGAGTGCTGGGATTAAAGGCGTGTGCCACCACCGCCCGGCTAAATGGATATTTTTATACAATATATTCTGATTGTGGGTTACCCCCCTAACTCTTCCCAGTTCCTCCCCACCTACCCTCCCATCTAGGTTTATCCCCTTTCTCTCCTTAGACAACAAACAGGCATAATAACAAATAATAACAAAGGAATAATACTAAAACAAAAACAACCAAATAAAAGTGCCAAAGAAAAAGCACAAGAAACCCACGTAGATACAGAAACATGCATGTTCCCACACTCAGGAATTCCATTAAAACCCCCAAACCAGAAGCTATAATAGACATGCAAAAGACCTGTAAGGCAGCGAAAACTACCCACCCTGACTTAACATTATGAGACAAAGAACCTCCACAGATGTCACTGAGTTCATTTTGTGTTGCCGTCTACTGCTCGGCTGCACAGGGCAGTACGTCTTCCGAGTGAGACTCCCTTGGAGAAAACTAAACTTTCATTTGCAAGTGGCTATCAATTGGAGATAGCCTCTGGGCTAGGGAATGGGGTATGTTCATTTCTTCTCTTGCCTCTAGGGTTCCATCTGGTGCAGACCAGTGCAGGCCCTGGGCATGTGGCCACAGTCTTTGTGAGTTCATGTGTATATCAGCATTCTTGTGTTTAGAGTGCCTTTTGTTTTTCTTGGTGTCCTCCATCCCTTATGGCTCTGACACTCTTTCCACTTCCTCTTCTGTGGGGTTGCTTGAGCCCCGAGGGGAGGGATTTGATGGAGAAATTTTATTTAGGGCTGAGTGTTCCAAGGTCTCTCACTCTCTGCATAGTGTCTGGCTGTGGGTCTCTGTATTTGTTTCCATCTGCTGTCGGAGGAAGTTTCTCTGATGATGCCTGAGCAATGCACTGATCTATGATGTAGTGGAGTGTTGTTAGGAGTCATTTGATGGCCATGTTCCCTTAGCAGAATATAGTATTTGGTTTTCCCATAGCACCCTGGGCCATCTAGTTTCAGGTTCTTGGCCACCCATGCATTGGGTATGGGTGGGCTCGAGCTCATGGAGTGGGCCTTAACTCAAATCAGAGTTAAGAACACATTTTGTTCCAATCTTAATGTTTGCTATGGAGTCCCTCTTGACTGCAATAGCTCATGGTTCTTTCTCCATTTCTTTAACTCCACTTTGTGTTAGAATGGCTTTTCTTTTTCTAGACTACAAACTCCGATCTGATGAACTGACTTCCTGTCCACAGCTTCCACCTCCTACAGTGTCTTTCCAACAGGAGACAACACATATTCCTTGAAATGATATCATATTGCATGTCTTGGGCTCTGAGTAAAGTTGTAATTCTAAGTAATCAGTGGCACACCGTTAGCTATACTCATAGATTGGGGCCTACCCCAATTGTCATCAGAGAGGCTTCAATCCAGTTGCTGATGGATACAGATGCAGACCCACAGCCAAGCATTAGGCCAACCTCAGGGAATCCTGCTGGGAAGAGGAAGGACTGTAGGAGCCAAAGGGGTCACAGACATCATAAGAGGACCTATCAACTAACCTGGGCTCATAGGAGCTCACAGAGACCGAACTGAACCAGGAAGCTAGCGTGGGATTGACCATATGTGACAGCTGGGTAGCTTGGTCTTCTTGCAGAATTCCCAACAGCAGGAGCAGGGACTGTCTTAACTCTTTGGCTGGCTTTTGGGAACCTAGTCCTCATACATGGTTGCCTTGTCCATCCTAAACACAAGGGGAAGTGCTTAGTCTTAATGCAGCTTGATATGCCATGTTTGGTTGACATCCATGGGAGGCCTGCCCCTTTCTGAACAGAAACAGAAGAGGAATAGACTAGGGGGGTGGGGCAGTTAGAGGAGAGGTGGGGGAGGGGAAATTGCAGTCAGGATGTAAAATTAAAAAAAAAAATGTTACTCTAGTGGTCTTCACAGGAGGCCACTTGTGTTATTCATGTTCAAGCATAGGCTATGGAATCTCATAGACCCAAGCTTACGTTCCAACATTGCCATATACTCCAATGTGAAAACCTGAGTAAGTTATTAAGCTTGTTCAGGGATTGGAATATAATAATACTTCATACCTGAGAAATACCAGAGTTGGCTTTGATAATTTGTGGCACATGAGTGCACAATGCTTAACTCAATGTCTGACTTAAATTAGGTTTTTAAGGAAAACTGCTATTATTGTTTTTGTTACTATAAGTCCTCAACAGTTGGGTCGAATCCTAATACTTACTCATTTCAGATACTAGCTAGAGAATAAGCTACTGGCTCCTACATGTCTTTGGAAACAGAATATTTATGTCTCATAATAGACCTGAACTTCAGTGCTCTAATCTCTCATTATGTCTACTGTTTCTCCAGCCTTTTGCCCATGGTCTTTCATAAGAGCAAGACAAAGTACGAACATCAGTCATGGCACCAATAATTCTTGCTAATTAAATGCAAACAAAACAATTGTGTTCTGAGGTGGATTCCAAAAATAAGATACTAAAGCCACCAATATTGTTCCTTTTATTTGTTTTTGTTTGTTTGTTTGTTTGTTTGTTTGTTTGAGACACAGTCTTACGGTATAGCCCTGGCTGTTCTGGAACTTGTTATATAGACCAGGCTGGCCTCGAACTCACAGAAATCTGTCTGCTTGCATTTGCCTCCCAAGTGCTGGGTTTAAAGGTGTGCACATCATGACCAGCCCTTTTACTTCTTTTTGACCAATTATTTAAAGCTAAATTATTTTAGGTTTCTAAAACATGACACTGACTTTATGGTTGTCTTAAAGCCAAAGGTAAAACTGCAAATTAATTTCGGCAATGAGTGATATAATAGATCTTACTCAGGATATTTGGACATTTTCAAGAGAAGCAAGATTTTCTTTTGTTTTTATTTTTTTACAGTTTCTAGGGAGAAGGATAAGAGAGAAAGGAAAGGAGAGAGGGAAGGACAGGAAAGGGAGGGGGAGGGAGAGGGAGGAAAGGGGAGAGAAGAAGATGAAGAAGACTATGCTGTGCCTCTGAGTGAACGTAATTTTTGAGTAAGAAATTGGAATGAATTGATGTTTACAAGGCAGTTAGAGCTTCACGAAAGCAAGCTGGTGTTACATACACATACACCATGCCTATCAGTTTATGTGGTATCATCAGTATTCTCTAAAGGATTCTAGAATTCAAGATGATATTGATGATGTTTGGGATATGAGTTTGCACTCAGAAGAACACTGTATCTTGGAGCTTCCAGGGAATTCACAAGGTTGCCTGGCTAAACCCTGCCAGTCTTGGCATCAAAGGATGCAGCTTGTTCAGCTTATTTGGTTTGTTTATCTGACTTCAGGAAAGGCCCTCCACTGGCAAGACCTGCTGGCTGAGCACACGTGCGGTGGTCTTTCCTGTGAAAATCGCTTTCACTCCTGAACACTCTAGCTGTCTTTCGGTCTTTGGTAGTGGCTGTTTTGATGTCTTCTTATCTAAATTGCAATGTCCATTGTTGCCCATTTGTACATGCATTGAAAAATGGCTGTTATAAAAATGATGTGTGCACCTGGAGCCAGCAAAAGCTACCTAGATGCAAATACACAGGAAAGCAGTTTTTCTTTTCTCCTGCAAATACACAGGAAAGCAGTTTTTCTTTTCTTCTGCAAATACACAGGAAAGCAGTTTTTCTTCTGCAAATACACAGGAAAGCAGTTTTTCTTTTCTCCCATCTCACCTGTTGTTCAGACGAACCTTTGTGGTCACAGGATCTCTTGAAATTGCAATTGTTACTTTTTGATTTGCTCTTTGGAGATGTGACACACAAAAGTGGCTGTCCATATACAGTGTATACATGTAGGTGTGTTTGCAGACAAGTTCATAGCCTGGCACCATTTGAATCAATGGTAACATATCCATCCTTCCCAGAGTTCCCCTTCAGACCTTTTATGATTACTGTTAGTTTCGCTTTCCTTTCTGGTAAAAGTACTTATCACAGCAGCTGCCCTCTGAGCAGATTCTCAGCAGGTAACACAGCATTGTTAATTATAATCACGCTGTAGACAGCAAGTTTCTGAAGCCTATTTTGCATGGTTGAAACTACAATCCCACCTCATTTCCCCCCCTTCAGCCCTCACACCCAGCCTCCTACTTTCTGAAACTGTGGATGTGACTCTAATAAAGTCATTCAATGCTATTTTTCTTCAGTTGGCGTGTTTCATTTCCCACCATAACCTTCAGGTCCATCCATGTTGCTGAATGGCTGAATAATATTCCACTGTTTGCATATTTCAGAATTTATTTACCCATTCATCTACCCATGGACATTCAGTTCATTTCCATATCTTGGCTCTTGTGAATAATGCTGCAACTGATGTGGGAATGTTGATATCACCTTATGATGCTGATTGAATTGTTTTGTCTATAGTACCCCAAGTTGGGATTGCTAGGTCAATGGCAGATTCATTTTGAATATTTCAGAATAACCTTCTTACTGTTTTCCAAGATCAGTACCAGTGTATTTTCTACCAAAGAAATACAAGTGGTCCCTTTTCTCCATATCAAGACAGCATCTTTTCTTTTTGATTACAGACATCTTGACATATGTGAAGTGATGTTCCAGATGGTTTTGATTTCATCTTTCCAGATGATTAGTAATCCCAAGTACCTTTTCATGTACCTTATGGGCCACATGTTCTTTGGTTTGTGTGTCCCTGTGTATGTGTTGTTGTGCAGATGTGTGGTGTGTACATGTGCACACATGGGTGTATGTAGAGAGGCCAACAGTGGACAGCATGTGTCTCTCCTCAGTGGTTCTCCATCTTTGTTATTTTTGAGAGAGGGCATTTCACTAGCCAATGAGCTTTTGGTCCCTATCTGTCTCAGCATACCCTTGCCATAAGGCTGGGACTAACGGCATGAAGTACCATGGCCAGGTTTTTGCATGGGTTCTAGGGTCCGTGTGCATGCATTGCAGCCCTTACTGACCAAGCATCCTTCCAACCCCTGCACATCTTTTGGGAGAAATGTTCATTCAGTGCCTCCGTGGTTGTCTAAATTGGGTTATTTGTTGGCTTTTTTAAAAAAGATTATTTTGAATTTCTTATATATTAAGGCCCCCATTCCTAAATACATAATCTACGAATATTTTATCACTTGTCATAGGTTGCCTTTTCTTTTTTGAACTTCTAATTTTTTTGGTTTCTCGGAGGGTCTCACTATGTAGCCTAGTCTAACCTTGAGCTTCTGATCCTTCTGTCGCAGCCTCCTGGGGTTCCAACTGTGCATTTACCAAACCTAGTTAAACACAATTTGAATTTTTCTTCATTGAGTGGCCTTTTGAGCTCCGTGAGCTACTTAGTAGGATGTGTCGCTGGATACGGAAAATGATATCCCAGTCGCTGCCTCCTCCTGCCTCCTCTTCCTCCTCTTCCCCACATCTAGACATTTCTGATGTTCTCATCCCCTCAGGGTTCTGGGTGAGGCCACAGAATGGGCCCATTAGTCAGTGTCTTCCAAGGCTAAGGAAACTAGGCACTAGCTTTGGGCCAAGGGAATGTCTCTTAACACTAAGCCCTGTTGCCTTAGGATGAGCAAATATGCGCTGCTTTTCTTTGGAGTGAACACTCTAGGATTTCCTCCCTCTACTGAATTGTTAGGACCACTTATCTAGACTTCCAGGATTCTCTTGCCCACGGGTGGTTACCAAAATTAGTGTTTCTAGGTGGATGCATGGACTGGAGTATCTTATTTCACCTTCTTACTGATGAAACTTCAATATCCTTAGAAGCTATTGAAGATCCTAAAGATCTTTTTTCCTAATTCATCACCATTTATCATTTTAAAATTTAAACTTGAAACATTATACATTTTCCTATTAGCTCACTTAAAAATCAAAACAAGTTATTGTTGAAAATCAATTTTAAAAAATTTCAGTGGTAGAAGATTGGCACTATTCTGCAGTTTTTTGAAAACTCTTTATCAGAATTTATGAATTAATTAATACATAAGAGCAGATTATCACTTATGTTTCTGTATGTGATCTGTTGAGATATTTTTCACATCAGGTAACCTCTATAAAACTCTATTGCATGAAGATGACAAAGTGAACTAAAAGAATAAACATAATAATTAAAAGGTATTATGAAAATAGTTGAGACCACGTCTGGGTTCTTGCATCACATTTGGAGTCTTTCTGCATCAGAAAAAAAACCATCATTGGACTGTTGTTCCTGGGTCTGGCTTTGTGGTGTTACCCACTCTGCATCCAACAATGCGCTTATTCATTTAGTTGTCGCTTTGTAATTAATTTGTGTTTATTATGCTTTATTCTGCTTCTCATTCATTTCCTGCCCTTTCCTTGATTATCTTTATACCCTCCCATACATCCTTACATTCCCTCCTGATCAGTGCTTGAAACTAGCTACGAGCAAAGAGTCTGCATGTGAGAGAAAAATGTTGTGTTTATGTTTCTGAGTCTGGCTTAGTTTGCATAACATAATGATTTCCAGTTTTACCCATTTTTTTTGAAAACCCACCATTTCATTCTTCTCTAAAGATTCTTTTGTGTGTGCGCACTACGTTTTTTTTTTAAATTCAGTATTTTCATGTTAGCATGCAGAATAATAGGATTCATTGTGAAGTAGTCATGCCTGTATTATAGTTCTAATGGGTCTCCTTGCCTTCTGCCCTTCTACACAGCCATGGGCCATCTTCCTACTGGTCTCCCCGGCCCCAATCCCCAGTTCTCCTTCACCTTTCATTGCCTACATATTCCATCATGTCCTTTTCCTTTCCTTCTTATGTTCTCTTTCTCTACTCTCAGGGTTCCCTTTCTAATTTCATCATCATCATCATCAACGTCATCACACAGGATCAAAAAATCTAGGTTCTGAATATGACAAAAAAAATGTAGTATTTAGACCAGGAGTGGTGGCATACACCTTTAATCCCAGCACTCAGGAGGTAGAGGCAGGCAGATCTCTGAGTTTGAGGCTAGCCTGGTCTACAGAGTGAGTTGCAGGGCAGCCAGGCACACAGAGAGAAACCCTATCTCAAAACACCATACCTCCTCCAATTAAAGTATTTATTTCTGAGTCTGATTTCGTTCACCTAACAGTAATGATGTCTAGTTCATTTTTTTTCTTATCAGCTGAATGGAATTCTGTTGTGCACATGGACTGCATTTTCTTTATCTAATCACCGGCTGGTGGACCTCTCAGCTGGCTTCCTTTCTTAGCTGTTGTGAATAGGCCACCAATAAACACAGGTATGCACGTATCTCTGTGGTATGTTGACTCAGAGGCCTCCTCACTGACTTCCATAGAAGCTGCACCAGAAAAAGAGAGAATAGTCAAAACCATCTATCTAGTCAGTGAGATTCGGGCTAAAATAAAACTACTGAACAACTGAAACACAGAAGTGTAAATAAAACAGGAAAGTAGCAAAACAAAATACATGACTTGCTATTTGTTACTAGTTTGGAGGAGTGTTTCTCTCTCTCTCTCTCTCTCTCTCTCTCTCTCTCTCTCTCTCTCTCTCTCTCTCTCTCTGTTGTTTTACAGAGAGGTCTGCTTCTCCCAGTAATCCTTATGAGATCAGTATGTCCTCTCTGATTGACAGCAGATTCCACGTGAGACCCAGCTTCCCCTGGAGTCTACAGCCTTCTGTCTGGTGTGCCAGGGTTATACTTTCTGCCTTTGAGGCTCTAAACGGGGAGAGTGGAAGGTCTTTCTGCATTTGTATCTACACTGGTGCTCTCTTTCCACCAGATCCATGATTTCCTGCTTCCCCCCTCAGATCCCCATAGCGATTTTCTGAGAACGGTTGTGTCTGTGGTGAGCCTGTAACAGCTTCAGCATCCTCCTGGTGTTCCCATGCTATCGCTCATTTAGTCATTGGTGGGGTGGGATGCCAATACTAAGGTCATGGCAGCTCTGGCGACTGATTCCAAGGTAATGCCTTGAAGGCTGCACCGTGCAGAGAGATGAGGGTTCCACTTTACGTGACAGGGCATAGAAGACCAAGAAGCAATAGGGGTAATGCTTACTCTTTGTGACGGTAGCCATCCGGCCCAATGACTTCTCAGATGTCCCGTTAATACCATTAAAGTAGCAAGTGAATACCAAAAGGATGTCGGGAGCACATCTAGTCACTAGCAGGTAGATAGCTCTGTTTCTTCACAGCATGCTTTTCCGATTTAACACGGGTACCTGTGTGTTACATGTGTCAACCCCTGCAGGCAGTTCTGAAACTGGTTCTTGATCCTGCCTGGTGTGGTCCCTCTTCCTCGAGCGTTCCCTAATTATTCTTCCTTCTGTTCTTCATTTATCTCTTGCCTGAGATTGAGATGGCTCTGGAAAGAGACCTTGAATGATAAGCAACTGTGTCAAATCTCGACTGATGCCTCGGGAACTGTAACTATGAATGTTCTAGAGTCAAGTTTTGGCCTCAGTGAAGCAGCACGTTGATTTTATTACTCAGGTCCATCATCCTTGTCCCCTGCTCACACCCCCAGAAGACAATATTTGAGTTTCCTGACTCCCCACGGGGATGGTGGCATGCTCATTAATATTTTTATCTGTGAAGCTAATTGGTGAAGCATCCCACAGAAGAGGGTTTCAAACTATGTCTTTAGGGAACCCGACATGCAGACCTGCAACCTTGGCTCAGTGTGAGAGAGGTATGGACTCCCCTAAAGGCATTGGAAACTCCAGGGGTAGCTCTCTGGAGCATGACTGTGCTTTTGAACACAGAGAAAGGTTTCTTCATATTAATTACAATGAAATAATTCCACGTGATGAATGCACATGCTTTTAAAAGAAGCGGTCTATATCGACATTCTTAATGGTTCTAAACCTTCATGACCAAACCATGAATGTATGCCCAATAATATTTTTAGGAAGCATTTAATGAGCACCCATATGGCTGCAGGACATTAAAAAGAAGCCAAACAAATGCTGTGGTCCCGTTCCATCAGCCACAGCTTGTTAAATCTCCCATACGACTTCATAACCCGGAGATTGCTCCACTGCCCAGAATGAAAACCCATTTCTAAGGGAACTCCTGGCATCACTTTTAACAGTGCTTCGTGCATGCATGGCCACACTCTGAGGCCCTGTGAAGGTCAGAGAGGCAGCAGCCGGTAAATACATAAAGCCTTTAGCCTCTGGAGACCTGACTTTACAATTTAGATTTTCTTTGTTCACAAGGAGAAAAAAAAAAAAAATGACTTAGGTTCATTCTTGTTCCTACTCAGCCTCATTAGAAACATCACCACAGCATTTAACTTGGTTTCTTCCGACAGGCCTAGCTGAGGTGTGCTCTGTGGGAACATGTGTACCCAGCACCTGCCTGGACCTGTGTTTCCTTTGGGCCAAGCACGATTAATCCTTCTGTCATGAACACTAAATCCTCGAGGCTTCTCTGTTTTAACTTAGCACCAACTCAGGAGACATTTTCTCTTCAAAGGTTAGAATCTGCCAAGGGTTTAAACGTGTGCCTGACTGGACAACTGTGGGCTGGATTGGGGTCCGTTGGTGAAAAGCTTTTTTTTTTCATCTCTCGAGGGTATTCTCGGGCCCCCAGGTGCTTGTATATTTAATGTCATCTCTGTTGTAGGTTTGAAGTGAGGTGTGAGCGTTTAAGATTTTCCCTCTGAGCGTGGAAGGGAAGCTTGAAACATGTTGACAAGTTCTGATCTTTCTACATCATTAATGCTTCCAAACTCCTGGACCCAGCGCTGTTGGAGATCTGAAACAGATCGTTTCCACATGGGTTTTGCTACTGCTGTAGGGTACCACGAGCCCTGCTCAAGCCCAGGCTGGGCCTCTCTCCCTTGGCTACCATCAGCTCCCTCATCCTCTCGTGCCTCTGACCAATTTGGCCACAGCTCTTGAACCCAGCACATGGCCCGTTTCATCTTAAAAGGGCCTCCAAATTAGCCTCAAAAACTCCTAAATTCTCTGTAGGAATTTTCAGTCTTCCTCTGAAGTCCTGTGCTAAATCACATGTTGTCATGAAATCAGGCCGTAGAGTCAGGGTAAATCGGGAAGTAGCTCAGGAAGCATATTTTTCAGTATTTTAAAGACTATGACATGCCATGACAGGGTTTTCAGGTGAGGTGTAAGCCATCAGCCCCTCTTTTGATCCCTCATGCGGCAAGAAGACACATTTGCGAAGTGAGTGAGGATCGTCAGAAAAAGGAAAATCCCATACGCGTTCCAATTTAGAGGCCACAGGCTCTCTGTGGCCACATTCTTCCACTCTCCATATGTTTACAGAAAGCGGTAAAGACACGCAGTGTGGTTCCACCGGCAATCTTTGGAGGGGCTTTGTCTGTGAATGATATTTTCAGATTCCCACAGCAAAGCGGAAGGCGGACTGGTTACAGGGGACTATGATACGAGTTCAGCTTACATCTCACTTCCTTCCTTTATCCGTATCCTCGGGGAGCCCTCTGAAACTGCTTTTTCCTGCCCTGAATTTATGTTTGTGCCCCACACTTCTTTAAGAATGTTGATTGGGCATCCTTTAGTGGACAGTGGTCTGTTCTGGGGGGGGTGGTGGTGGATGGGAGCAAGTGTTGAATAAGGCAGAAAAATGAGGAAGTAGAGAGTATCTGCTTTCAAAGAGTTGACATTCTCCCTGCATTCACGACAGGAGTTGTGGAGGTTGGCATTTCACCTGCTTGCAGAGCCCGCCATGACATTGCGAATGCCCCTGTGAGAGTCAAGAGCCCTCCCTGCGTTATAGATGAAGGGTAGTTTATTCGCAAGAACGGCCACTGCACAGACAAATTCCCGCTGTGTGGGTGTGAAGGGGCCAGATGATGAATTTGTATATGGGATGGAAACTTTGCGTTAGGAACTTGTCTTTAACATGGGCAGTAAGCATTCCACTCTTTGTTTAGAAGGGAGATTATGCCTGATGGGGGCACCTGCTCCCATCAGGCTCCGCCGCCATCCTCGTCTTCTAAGGCTATTAACTATACAAAAGGAAGTTTGGAAAAGGAGCAATTATTACTTCAGTGTAGGATGTGCAGGAACATGAACCGCCCACGGAACATTCATTTCCAACAGTTCGAAGCAGTAGCCTGAGACTTTGGAATGGAGACAGCTCTGCTTACACAGGTGAGAAGTGATTGTTTTTTCCAGGCTTCCCCTTCTGGTCCTTGGGGACGTGACTGCTAAACTAAAAAGGTCGTGTTGTCAGGTTGGGCAGAGAAAGAGTGTGGCCGAGCCTTGGAGGCCTCCAGGGTGAAGGTTCCGTGGACGGCTCCTAGAGCACCCCCAGTCCAGTGACGGCATGAAACATTAGGTGCGTGCCTCACAGTCAGAAGCATCAGGCGGCTGGTGTCAGCCAGGCCAGCCCTCAGAGTGACCAGGCATCCACCCAGAGGCGGCTGAGAGACTTGGAGGAGAGATGAGGGCCGGTCATGGAATAATGCTGTCAAACTTAAACAAAGTCCCTGTGTTTGAATGGAATTAGCTTAAATAAGTGTCTCATGTTGGCCAGGATTTTTCTTAGTTAGGCTTGGTATATAGGGATTTAGAAATAGCCATATGGAATTTCTTGAAGGTTGGTAAAAACAAAATGTGCTTGTGAGCTGCCTGCCAAGTTTCAGCCTTAGTTAATTTTTATGGATGAGCTTGAAACTCCTAAAATACAAACGTATAAAGAAGTGCTGATGTAGACACAAACCTAACCACAAAAACGTGTAGGGAAGCCGAGAGAAGCGCCACGGAATTTTGCAGAGCCTGTTAGATAATGGTGTGTTTGATGATACTAAGTTTGAATAGAATGAAATGAAGTAAAAACAAAAACAAAAAACAAAAAAAAAACCAAGACATGAAAAACAAAACAAAACAAAATACCGCTCCCCCTCAGAATTGAAAACAACAGCACCCAAAATCCTGGTTGGAGGAATTTATAAAATGAGTTAAAAACACTACGAAGTCAGAAATACAAGGACATATTTTATATTTCCTGCCTATCTAGAGGAACAAATGGACCCGATGCAGATTGTCTTACAGTTCTTTAAGCCATGCTGCTAATTCTGTTTCACCTTTACCATGAAGTGGCTGTGCATTTTATTTTCTAGGCTGCTTCAGAGAAAATCTACTGTTCGTTTTGTTGATATTTTTTAGTTTTTTAGTTTTAAGCATATTGTGAAATCTTGATGTACACATGCTGGAAAAGAATGTGTTTAAAATACCTTTCAATGGTTTACAAAGTTTTCCATGCTTTGTTCTCTTTGATCCTACTTGATTTTAATAATTGCACTCAGGAGAGAAATGACCATCTCCATTCAAGAGATGGGGGAAATGAAGCATCTTCAGGGACTGCCTAAGTCTAAGAGTAAGCAGCAGGGAAGGAGAGTGGGTTGACGGAGTCTCAAAAAATGCTGCAAGCTGATTCATCCTGGAAAATGTAGTTAAGTCCATGGCTGGTCTGCAGGGTGGGATGGCAATTTCTGGCCTGGATTGTCCTTATAATGAAGTTACTTCCGTTTAAAAGCAATGAAAATGTGTGAACAAATGAATACACCACCCAATAGGAATGTGAATTTCTACACACACACAATTGTAATAAAGATGAAAATTCTGATAGAATATTATATATAGTATATATATATATAATTATATATAAAACTATATAAATAACTATATATAAAATAGTATATAATTGTGTACTAATTATATAATTATGTTTGAATGACTGATGCTCTCCTTATGTAATAATATCAGCTTTGGAACAGAGTAGGCCTCAATTTATTTGGAATAATCAGTAGCCCCCATAACTTCATCTTTAAATATTCTGAAACTTTTTCTTAAGCACATTCCTTCCAATCTGATTGCTAATGAAAAGAATAGCAATTAATTTTTTATACTGATAGATATTACTTTCCTAAACTCTAATACTTTTAGTTGAATGAGTTGTATTACACGTATTCAAGATATTTATCTCTTTTAATATTTATATTATTTTTATTTTATTATTTTTAAAAGAAACTTCAAAATATTGTTCATTGATGAAATAGCTGAACATTTTGCTCTTCGTTTTACTTTTTGTGTGAATAACTTCAGTATGTTGTTGTCTACTATGAAACATGCTGCTAAAAACTTTTTAAAAACATTGTGTGTCCTGCAACATGACTGATGTTCACAGGAACTAGCAGAGACTGGCCGCATGCATAAGGCCTGCATAGATGAGAAAGAATCCCAGAGCTCAGAGGAGAAAGTAGACAAGTGCTCCCATGTGGTGGTATTGTGTTCCCCAAAATATTGTGTACTCTAATAAATTTATCTGGGGTCAGAGAACAGACAGCCACTAGATACAAAGGCTAGAAAATGATGGCACTCACACCCTTAATTCTAGCATTCCAGAGATAGAAATCCCTCTGGATCTCTGTGAGTTCAAGGCCACATTGGAAATAGCCAAGCATGGTGACACGCCTTTAATCCCAGAAAGCCAGCCTTTAATCCCAGGGAGTGGTGGTAGAAAGCAGAAAGATATATAAGGCGTGAGGACCAGAAACTAGAAGATTTTGGCTGGTTAAGATTTTGGCTGGTTAAGCATTCAGGCTTTTGAGCAGCAGTTCAGCTGAGACCCATTCCGGATGAGGACTCAGAGGCCTCCAGTCGGAGGAAACAGGACCAGCTGAGGAAATGGCAAGGTGAGGTAGCTGTGGCTTATTCTGTCTCTCTGATCTACCAGCATGGACCCCAATAACTCGCCTCGGGTTTGATTTTATTAATAAGAACTTTTAAGATTCCTGCTACACTCCCACCCTCAACCAAGACGCTATCTCCAATTAACACCTACCCACAAATGAAAATTACTACTTTTTCCAAGGAAGCCTCACTGAGTGTACAAACCATACTTCAGAGCAGGCCCCATGCCGAAGAGGACAGGGACAAAACACGATGAACTCAAAAGTATTTTTGGAGAGTTTGGGTCTCATATTTGCTTTGCTTTGGCATTTTTTTTTTAAATTTCACTGTTTTTTTTTTTCTTGTGTATCATGGTTTCTGATTTGAAGTGTTTATGGATCTCGTTTGTGTGTGTCTTTGTATGTATACCTTTCTTGTATTCTTTCTTACTTTATCTTTATCTTTTTTTGTTAGTTTTTAAAATTTTGTTATATCTTTGTTAGTCCTTTTTATTTGCCCTGTTTATATCTTGAGAGAGAGAGACCAAGGAAGCATGGAGTTGGAAGGGTGGGGAGAGGGAGAGGATCCGGGAGGAGATGAAGGAGGAGAAGAAGCTGTAATCAGAATATATTGTATGAAAATAATTTTATTTTCAATAAAAAATAAAAATTTTTAAAAAAGGTGTGTCTGTTCATGTGTGCTTGAACACCACCATAGCGCACTGTAGAGGTCTGAGGATAACTCAGTCCTTCTCTCCTTTGGTTTGAAACAGGGTCTTCTGTTTCTGCCACATAGTACTCATCCCAGCTCAGCTGGTCCTCGAGCTACCAGGCTGTTCTCAGGTCTCCACTTTCCATCTCCCCATAGGAGTCCGAGAATATGAATGTTCATCTAGGTGTGAACATGGGTCCTAGGACTCAAAGTTGGGTCGTTACTCAGCCAGCTCCCTAGGCTCTGACATTTCCGATAAAAGTCCTTTATTGTAATTTTTCTTTTTCTTCTTTGTTTCTGCTTTTCCTAGTACTTTCGTTAGAAATGCAGTGTCTGAAAAAACAGATATCTCACACATAACCAGTTAGTCAACATTGCATCTGCCCCCATAAGCCAGTCTTTATGGTGCTTGGTTGATCTTTGCTCAATTTTAAGCACTGAACCAGGTCAACAACACCATTTCCGGTCACTGAGATGATTTTTGTTTTTCTTCTTGGCTTTCATCCAGCATGCTGTCCTCGTAAAGATGCGGCAATGAAGTCTTTCCCGAGTCACCGGCACATGACCAAAAGGAGTTTTCACGGGCCATTAGCATGGAGGAAGCTGGCCCAGGAAGTTCTGACTTGCCAAAGTTCAGATGAGTCAGTGGTGGTGCAGAGATGGACCGCAGACAGCCTGTTTCTGGGACTCTCTGTCTGCTTCTTCTTTATCTTAGGCACTGAGCATAGCCCCTGTGAGCATGCCTTCCCCAGGTTAGCCCCTGTGAGAGTGTGCTTTCCTAAGGTTAGCCCTTGTGAGTGTGCCTTTCCCCGCAGCAAGCCAGAAACAATGCTGTGTTCAAAATTAAAATGAACATGGGATAAGAGTTTGTTTCTTTGCTTTAAAAAAAAATACTTAAATATTTTTTTCATTCTTATAGTTTTGTTTTCAGTTTGGATAAACTGACTAGATTAGAGAGATTTACATCTCACAAAAATCCTATGCTGTTTATTCCTGCCCCGAAGTTATATAGGAGCAGAGCCGGAGCTAAGAGGATGTAAATATAGATAACAACTCGTATGTTTATCTGAGCTCTGAAAATTATAAAGTTAATTCATGTTGGTTCTGTTCACGAATGTCACAAGGACAATAATGTATTCTACAGTTCAGTCTTTCTTAAGAAAGTACTAAGTAGGTGCATAATGACTCCTATTTATGGAATAAACATTGATTTTTCAAGTAAAAGACCACTTAGAGGAATAAATGTGATGTGTAAGGAAGTAGATACATATGCAGAGTGCATTTTCCTTGTCATGCTGGCAAAATGTCTTTTGTGCTAGTATCATGTTGCAGGCCTATCAGGACCACTACGGGAGGTTGAAAATAAGTTGCTCTTTACCCCATATATTGAAATTAGCCCTGTATAAAAGGAGATTGGGGAATTCTAGGGGCTCGACTTCCGATTCACTACAGACAGATGTAATTGGAAGTGGCTTTGTATGGGAACACTTACTAAGGCTACCGGCGTGGCCTCGAGTTTAGTTTTTAATCTGTAGCCTATCTGTTATGTATGCATTAGGAGCTAAGAGTAGTTTTCATGCTTTTTAAGTGGTTAAAAGAAATAAAAAAAGGATACTTAGGACACATCAAAATGATAGGGACTTTGAATCTCCCCATTCACAGATCACAGTGATCCACTAGTCTCGTGTGTACGCATGTGTGTGCTTGCTACTCATGGCTGCTCCCTTGCAAGAGTGACCAAGTTGAGTTCACATGCACTCATCATACACACGTATGTGCATCTGACATAATGTTGAGTTCACATGCATGCATAATATGCATATGATGTAATATTATGCATGTATAATCTTGTCCTGGCTTTAAAGCCAAATTCTTCCGTACAGTGCCATGTTTTATTTATTCCTGAGATGTCAGTTTTTAGGTAAGTCTCTTAGGTTGTGGCTATGTCACAGCAAATAAATATTTATCAGGAAATATGCTGTTTCCATTTTGTGGGAAGACTGTTTAAGATACAAGAACTACTACCTCTCCAAATCTAAAATATTTACTATCCATTTACAGAAAGCTTTCTCTGACCCCTGGACTGGAGAAGTCTTTTAGTCTATTTTCAATGGAGAATTGCATATGTATTATTTTTCACAATGTGCTTCCTGACATTAATTGATTCATTTATTCATCTGTCTAGTGATATATTCAATAAAGCCGTTCTTAAGTGAGGACACTGATCCAGTATGAGGGACAGAGATGTGTACAAGCTCTTTGTTCTATATATAGGATATTACATGAAAAGATTGAACAACGTTAAGACAGCAAAATCCTAAGGACTTTTACAAAGGAATCTTATTTGACAGAGAGCCATAATAAGCTACACAAATTCCATCCTAGGAAGAGTGCTGTTATACAGTTTGTGAAGTGCATGTCACCATTGTCACCTTTTCTTTTTACTCTGCACCAGCATCCAGAACTTCCTTCCCCAATGCACCTGGCTTTACAAATTCCCCCACTCACTTGAAAGGAACATGGTGTGCCCCTGTCGGCCACTTTTGGAAGTTCAGCCGCTATCCCGAAAGTCTTTTCAGGTGAAGATCACGGGCTAGGGCTCAAGTGGCGTTATGTTGATCTTCACATTCTACGGTAGATACTGCCTCCCTGTTTTATAGATGAAAAAAAAAAGGAACTTCAGAGATGTCAAGGGGAGTGACATGAAGTAGTGAGGACAGGTCTTAAACACAAGGCTGCCTGTTTCCAAAGCCTTCTATGGTGATTTAGTAAATTGTGCCTTTTGTTTAAGCCATTTCCTCAACACGCTGTTGCTTTTACAGTTGTTTTTGTTTTGTCGTTGTTGTTTCGTTTTCGTCTTTCTTGAGATGTCCGCTTCGAGGTAAGTCTCTTAGTCTGTGACTGTGGGACAACCAACACATGTTTAGTAAGAGCTAGGCTCTCTCCGTCTTTGTGGGTGGCAGAGACTTCGTACAGGAACGATTCCATCTTGCATTCCTTTCTTGTTTTACCTTTGTTTCTAAATCGTGTGTGTTTACTTGAAGAAGGAAAAAATTTTCCATGTGGTCAGTGAGTCATTCTAGGTTTTAGCCACAGGGCAGATAACTGTGAAGTCATGAATGGCAAGAGCCTTAGGTCAGTGACAGAAGAAGGAACCTGTGTTCACGTTTGACCCTTCCACTTTCTGAGTGTGGACCTTTGCCAGCCTTAGTTAGCTCCCCACACATCCTGGCTGAATGTTGGTACACTAAAAAAAACGATACAGTCTAGGGATCTTGACCGGCTTTGTTTTCTCTGCCAATTAAAGAATTAAAAGGTAGGGGGAACATCTCTCAAACATACCAGGTAGCTGTGGAGAGATTTTTGAACACGGCTCACAACAGCAGATGGACTCAGCCGTTGAAGAACAGTGTTTATTAGGGATGAGGAGGCACCCTCGGCAGACATAGAGGGAAAAAGACCCTCTGCAAGGCTGAGCAGGATACTCGGGAAGCTGAAAATCCAGGCTCTTCTCAAGAGTGTTTTGTGTTTGTTTTTTTTTTTTTTTAAATCTCTGAAGAGTTTTTATCCCTTAATTTAGGGTCGGTCAGTTTGAAGACAGAGAAGATGGCCCACAACTGTTGTGTAACCTGTCCTGATCCAGCCTTGAACTTGTTGAGCCGGTCCAGAAGCAGGGCGCCTGCCTGTTGGCAGGAGAAAAAAGGTCTTTGTTTTCAGCTGCCAGGCTCATTCCAGGTCAGGAGGGTGAAGAAGCAGCCGGCCATCTTATTACCTTGTCATGGTCCCTGGCCAACCTCTCGTCTCTCAAAACTACCTCAGAATCCTCTGAGGCTGGAGCACTAGGAACAGGGTTGTTCCCCCCCCCCCCACACACACACACATCATTTCAGAACAGTTTTTTTCCAGGCTCTGTGTGAGTTACTGGTGATGGTGAATGTCTCTTATCATAAGGCAGTTTATTGCCTTTTTACTTTCTAAAATTTAGATGATTAGAAACATATTCCCTGTAGCCGAGTGACAAAATGATCTTTATCTAATTATGTGTGTGCTTGCGTGTGTGTGTGTGTGTGTGTGTGTGTGTGTGTGTGTGTATGTGGTGTGTTTGTGGATGCATGCCTGTGTGTGTGTGTGTGTGTGTGTGTGTGTGTATGTGGTGTGTTTGTGGATGCATGCCTGTGTGTGTGTGTGTGTGTGTGTGTGTGTGTGTAACCCTGGGGCTGATGTGATGTTTTCCTATACTGCTTCTTCACTTTAATTTTCAAGATTCTTTGTTCCTCCTCCTCCTCTTCCTCCTCTTCCTCCTCCTCTTCTCTGTCTCTGTCTCTTTCTCTATCTCTCTTTCTAAACTGAGATATGAAGGTTACCAATCTGGCTAGCATCAGGGGTCAGCCTGTCTTGACCCCCCCCCCCCCCCCGAGTTTTGGGATTGCAGGCAGGCATATATCCACCTCTATGCCTGGAGTTTTGACATGAGTGCTGTGGATCGAAGTCAAGGCCTCATGCTTACGTGACAAGCCTTTTGCTGACTGCGCTGTCTCTCAAGCTCTCTGACTCACACAATCCCCAGTGTAGGAAGACAATAAGAAATGGACTGAGGGAGGATGAGAGCTTAGACACCAGGGCAAGCTGAAACACAGTCTGGATGATGCACAGTGACCCATGGAGGAGGTCCTCAAAGTGATGTCTGTCCTGGGATGATGACAAGGAACCTGTAAAGGACTCACACACACAGGAATCTAGGTCAGAGGCCAGGTAGATGATAACATCATAAAAGAGAGGAACAGAGCACCGGGAACAAAGACATGATGAAATCGGGAGTGGGTAGTCACAGGAATGTCTGTACTCAACGCCAGTGTGAGGTCACTAATACAACTGAGTTACTAAATCAGGGTCCTTTCTCTTAGTTGGGGGACAGGAATCATGGCTCCATAGAGTAGATATTGGAACTATTTGGTGATTAAATAAAAATAGTGGCCAAGTGGTCCTAGGCATGGAGATTTTGAGGCAAGATGTGAACATTTTTCTCATTCAGTTATCAAAATATTCAAAGGGGGTCTTTTCTTCTTTTTCTGTCTCTATCCCTAGGGGTTTCATCTGGTCAGCATAGGAACACAGTATTTGGTTTCTGGAGCTTTTTCCAGAGGGCAGACATCTTGCTCAGACACTCCAGTTTGTTAATATCTATCTTAAAACACAGTATCCAGAGATGAGCACCAGGTACAGATGTGGCATAGTGCTGTGGACTGCGTCAGGTCCCCCACTGTTGCCTCATGTATTTGATCACCAGCTCAAATCATTTTCTAATTAGGTAGTATATAATCAGAATCTCCGGCTAAGGTAGCTTAAGACCGCGTTAGCTTTTCTAGCAGCCAAACCGTAACCTCGGCTCCTATGACATTTTCTGTCAGTAAAATCTCTCAAGTTTTATCACATGAAATACTACCGAGCTAAGATAAATTTGGCGCACTTTGGGCAACTGAGTGTTTGGACCTAAGTGAAGCATTTTATATTTCTTTCTGATGAATTGACTCTTGTCAGTTTTGGCCCAACAGAGACAGTATTTTTAAATTTTTAGTTGTTATGCAATATATTGGGTTAACATTTTCATCTTTGTGCCATTTAAAAAATACTACCGAGCCTTATATACCACCATTTAAGCCATTGCTAAACAATTTTGAAGTAACAGAAGTAATAGGTGTGTATTTCCTTGAACATCGTTTCAACAGGACATCAGGCCATTTGTTTTGTTTTGTTTTTTTTTTATTCTCTGGGGCACCTGTTATGTATCAAATGCCACATTATGACCCGGGGATAAAAATGTGAGCATGGTCTAGCATGCTCTCAAGGGATTCAGACGCTAATGAAGAAGGCTAACCAATGAAGAGACAAAAGTGCTGCTGTGTGATGTAGGCTGTCCTAGAAGAATGCATGAGGGACCATGGAGGGGCCATGACTTCGTGAGATAACCACGGAAGGCTGTGAATCCGTTTGGACACAGGCAGACCTTCATACTTTAGAAACACTTCTCTCACGTATTTCCAATCTTAGAAGTCTTTTGTACATCACTCTTACGTAACACCAAAATTTACCACCATTGTGGTTTTTTTTTTTTAATTAAAAAAAAAAACATTAAAAGGCAGGCCATGCTATGGTATAGGACTGTTTATCCTTTATCTCTTGTGGATGCTTTTACCAGCTTGCTCAGGCACTCACTGTACTGCTTCTCCATGAAAAATATTTTTTACCCCTTTAAGAAGAGCTTGATTTCATTTTTAATTATTTGTGTGTGTGTATGTGTGTGTGTGTATGTATGTGTGTGTGCACATGCGCGCGTGAGCGCATGCCCGTAGAGGAGGTCAGGTCCTCTGGAGCTGGAGTTACAGGTGGTTTTAAGTGGCCTGGTGTGGGTTCTGGGAACGGAACTCAGGACCTCTGCACGAACAGTATGTGTTTTGAACGGCTGAGCCATTTCTCTGGCCCTGACTCTTTTCTCTCTCCATATATTATCCGCAGTTTCCTACTCCCTCAGTTCAGCCGCAGAACCATGTCTAAAGGTACTTCAGTCCCAGATGGCAACAATTAGCTCTGTGTTCATTTCAAATCACAGTCATGTTTGTGTGTGTGTTTCTTAAATGCTAGTGCGGTCACCCCACCCTGATGTCCTGTCCAGCCTATGCCGGGTCACAGTGCCCAAGCTTGTTTAGAATCCTTCTGATCTGGTCCCTCACACAAAGCCATGTGACCGGAGAAACAGGTTCGTCTCTGTCTGCCCCACCCACTCAGCATCAATTGGACCCAAAAAGCCCTCGTTTCGGGATTGTATGGAAAATATGAGTTATGTTTATAGACACAAGTGAGTTCTGAATTAATTTAAAAGTAGATTTTTTTGAACTGTAAAATGAGGCTAGAGAAATGTAGAGAGCTATTTAGAGCTAGACGTTGGGCTCCTTTGCTATATGCAGCTGGGGTTGGTCCTAGTTATAGTATGTGCTCAAGGACAAAAGAGGCCGGTCTGTTCCTGAGGACCCAGACTAGCTATGACCCCATAGAGGCCAATTCAACTAGGAAACACTGAGGGAAAATACTCCTTTCTTCTAGAGCATTGAAAAACCATGTCCTCCTCTTCAGGCACCTGGATTTTCTCCTCAGCTTTACTCAGTGTCACAAATTTGGAAACGAGGTGTATTATGGGTTTAATTCTAAATTTGATGAATCAGGTTTGCACCCCTCTTTCTGTGTGTCTGTGTCCCGACCTTCCTATGTGCCAGTGTTCCAAACTCTGAAGGGATGACGCGGTTTCTTCCTGGTTGGAGTTCTGGGCAACGAAGAGGTGTATAGGAAATGCTCGGGCTAAGAGGCCGTATAAAGACCTTCTTGGCACATGTGAACTACTTCATTGTGAGAGCGAGGCTAAGGCTTCAGAGATTTGGATGGCAGTAGAGATATGTATGAAATGGAAACCACTGGGTTCTCCTCTTCCGCAGCTTCAGTTCGACGATGTTTCTCACCGTGTCTGTGTCTGTTACTCACGCATTGGACCAGATTATTTTTATTTTTGTTGTTGTGCCTTCCTTTGAGGTGATGGTGGGCCGGGCTGTGCACAGTTCAGCCACATTCTAGAAGAAAAAAGACCGTAAGTCATTTTCTTCAGTCCCAACACTACATCGTTCCATTTATCTTTTCCTGGGAATTGTGAAATGGAATTCAGAGAAATGCCCTTGGTTCTGGCTGGATCTTGATATAATTTAAACAGATGTGTTCCTTAGACACAAGGTTAATGTTTTTACACAGTCGACAAGGTAACTGTCGGAAACAGGTGAAGTGAGGTGGTTCCATGAGAGAATTCAGGGATCTGCATTTGTGTGCTAATCCGCTTGCTATGTTTAATCCAGAATTCTGCAGCTGAGAAGGAATTTTCATGAAGAATAAATGGCGTTTTCAACAAATATTCTTGGGGATCATTAAATAAAATGCACGGTGCTAGGAAAATGAAATGTTAGAAAGATGATACTCGCATAAAATTAATGTGCTAATTGCTTAGAAAGTTTCAAGTGAATTTTCCTATTTTCCAGACGAGTTGAATCTTTTTTGTTTTCCCCTTGGCAGCGTGGTGTAAAAATGGACTCTTTGAGCCTTTTGATGACAAGTTGTTGGATTACAAAACACATTGATTTTAGATTTGTGACCTGTAAGAATTCCATCTGTACCATTCACTGGGGACAGTGTCACTGATGACAATACCAAATGTTCCATAATTATTTACTCTCCCAGTTGATAAGGACAAACAACACGGAAAGAACAATTTGATATGGAGAACTGAATCGACAATTTCATTTCTCGGAGTAGCTTGCGTGGGGGGAAAACGGTCTACACGCTGTACAATTATAGTTAATTGCTTTTCCTCCTTGGTAGACGACAGAGATTTGCAAAGGAACTCTTTTCAGAGGGCATTCTTAGTAGGCAAGGGCTAGAAGTAAACAGCACAGTAATATCCATAATTCTTTTAAGACATTACGGTTCGCCTTCATTCCAGTCCACATGAACAGTGTCAACCAATTTCTTGCGTTGACACTGTACCACTTTCTGCATGCCGCGGTGAGGTGAAGGAAGAAACCCCAGAGAGCTGAAACTCGAGTCACTGCTCCGATCTTAGGGGACCAATTACGTAGCTTCGTTTGGCAGCTTTTGCCGTGGCCACTTAAGTGTCAAGGCTTTGATATCCATTTGTAACCATAACCTTGCATTTTAAAAACGACTGCTTGCTTTGGCAGCCATCCTAACCTAATTAGGAACTAACGCAGACTCGTGCGTTTCTTGTAAACACATCAGCCCGAGGTAAGGGCTAACACATGCTCTGAGCCTGCCTGTGGGTTTATCTTTTCCTCCTTCCTGCAATGCTCGTTCGGGCCTGGATTATATTCAGCAGTACTGCTTTTCCTTTGATTTCCCAGTTTTGACATTTTAAATTGATGACTTTCCTGCTCTTTCCGCTCTCTGGCAGGAGTTTTCCCCTTTTTCTTTATTTTACTCTTAACTGTTATTTCGTTTTAGTTTTACAGCTCTGTCCTTTAAACGTGTACAGAAAGACAAGCCGGTCACCCACTGGGACCGAAAGGAACAAAGCTTAACGGTGACGCTGCAGAGATAACAATTATTTCTTCCATGAGTAACGTATTAGAAATTTGATTCTTTAAAAACAGAAGACTTCATCTTGGAGGAGAATTCGCTCATCTCCTGTCAGGCTCTGGTTGAAACCAGCCCTCTGATGAACACACGGAAGCAGACATCTGTCTGCCTCTAAACAGCAGTACGCAGGGTGCTCACCAGTGGCTGTGGCGTACAGTTCTACCACAGCCTTGAGTTGCAGTGAGTGGGCCCTGCACTTTAGATGTTGAATGACCCCAATAATGAGATGTAATCATCAATTTCATCTGTGGAAAGAGTGATACTAAGAGTAGCTGATGTGAAGAGCTTACTAGGCACTTGCTCAGCAGTTCTCAACCTGTAGATCACAACCAAGACCATCGAAAAACACAGATGTTTACATTACGATTCCTGACAGTAGCAAAATTGTAGTTATGAAGTAGCAACAAAAATATTTTTATGGTTGAGGACCCCCAAAACATGAGAAATGGTATGAAAGGGTCGCAGCAGCAGGAAGGTTGAGAGCCATTGATCTAGACAATTGTTGTTTGTTCACTGAAAGGTTGTCCAGATTTTGGCTTTTAAGATAAAAAAACAACAACTCTCTGTCCAGTATTTAATATATTACTCATAGAATGTTCGCAGCAATACAGTGGAATTGGAAATAAATTCCAACACCATTTGGGGAGGAGTCTATGTTTTGATACAACCACACATGTAGAGTTCTGGGTCCAAATACTATATTATTAACTACCATGTTTGATTGTCATCCCATTAGTTTGACTTTTTAAAATAGTCCTCTAGAAACAAAGAATGAACTTTCATTGCATAAAATGGAGATGAGTGGATATTGCTTTTTGGTAAGTCTTTTGGCCAAGAGAAATCGGTATTGGGTATTGGTCTTTTCTATACCTTGTCTTACTTCCTGGTGTACTGACAGGTTTTGGTAAATGGTAACAGGTTGGTGTGATTTTTCTCTTAAGCTTATCCACTTGTAAATGCTTTCCAATTAGTTATTTTACCAAATTTGGAATTACAGATCTGGTCAGCACTGATATAGGCCTAACATATAGGTTTTGTGGCTGTTAGCCTTGGTGTTGGTTTCATCGAGTGGAGAATGATAAACAAGTGATGGACACGAGAACGAAGATAATGAACGTCAAGTGATGAATCAGAGAGCGTTGCTTTGGCCAAAAGGTCTTTGGGATTTGGCTGTTGAAATAAAAACGTGTTCCCTAAGATAGAAACTTTGATGATTCATTTCAGATACCACCTCTTTTTTAGTATATAAATGTAGTGACAAAATTATTTTATAAGTGCTGCTTTTCCTGTATTTCTCACAATCCGACTAGTTGTGCTTTTTTTTATTAATATTTGTTTTTATTTTATTTTATAATTTTAAAATTCCATCAAGATTTTTTTCTCTGATCTATGTGTTATTTAGAAGTGTGTTGTTTAACTAACAACTATTTTGAAATTGGACATGGTGGCATAAAACCCATAATACTATCACTTGAGAGGCAGAGGCAGGCCAACTGGGAGTTGAAGGTCATTTTTTGACTACACAGCAAACTCCAGGACAGTCTAATGTTGCATGGATTAAAATTTTTGGAAAATTGAAAATACGTTGCAAAAGTGGAAGAAATAGTATTTTAAAATTTCAGATTGTCTTTTATTGATTTCTAGTTTGGTTTCCTTATGGAGTGGGTATGGACATTGCTTGATGTCGAATCCTAATCTTTCAAATTTGTTATGTTGTTTTTTGAGCCCTAAAATATGATAATTCGATTGACAGATTATGCAGATGTAGTGCAGTTTATTTTGTCTTTGTATTTATTTTGACCAGTGCCTGCTGAGCACCTGGGAACTATGGTTTGGTGTAAGAAATTAATTTAGAGGGAATTCTCAGGGATCATTGTTTCAAATTTTCTTGCTACTTTGTCTCTTTAGTTTTTAGTTTCATTTAATAGATATATGTACACACACACATACACGCACGCACGCACGCACGCGCGCGCGCGCACACACACGGTTGATCTAGCATTTCTTTTTCATCTGTAAAGTATTCCATGACTTAATGATACAAGTCAACTTGCTGTTTCAACATTGCAGTCCTTGATTTAGAAAAGCTGTATTCTGTACTGCAGTTCTGGCATTTTTAGGCAAGTTGATTCCCTTATCAAGTTCATTGAACAGGATTAGAGGTTAGTAAATCTCCATTATTTTTAATCTAATTTCATAAGAACAGAGGAAAAACTTAGGCAAAGTTTATCTTCTCCTCTTTTTATTTTAACTTTCTACTTCACATGTTGGAAAATGCTACATGTTGGAAAATGCTTGGAAGGACAGTCAGGACTGAGAAGAGCTGGAGAAGCATCATCTGAGAGGGCTGAGGACAAAGCCCATCCACCGGGGGTTGAATCTCTGCTCTGCTTCTTCTGACATATATCTTGGGCAAATTATTGAGATTTTTTTGGTGCCTCAGTTCATTCAATTTATAAAATGGAGTGAAGTATGAACCATGGGACTATTGTGGAGAACCAATCTGTAGTGAGCAAACACAAAAAGTATGAAGAATACATCCCATAGCTGTTATTAGTTTACATCCCTGTGCCCACAAAAAGGAAGTTTTGGCTCTTTCTTTCAACATATGTCAAAATACCACATTATATCCTATGACTATCTAGAATTATTACGTGTCGTTTTTTTAAAAGTTCGAAAGTTCATCAGATGAATTAAAGCACAGCTTCCTATTTATAAGCCCGCTGTTTCTTACTCCCGTGACTTGTGCTGTGTCTTGGGGAGAAGGGTGGGGGTGGGGATCAGTATTCTGAGCACTGTTCTCCCTCAGCTCTGAGTTTATAGAGCACACACCAGGGTCTTATTCACCACTAGAGCTGCTGCCTCTCCATCTGATGCTCTCTTCTCCTATCTTCCACTTCACGCACCTTTCCTTGGGAGTGTCGTTGATGAGCTGCTAACCTGACTACATGGTCGCTGTCGGTGCTTGGAAGCTCCGATCACCTCCATCCAGCCACATAGCCAGGCTCTGTCCCAGTGACTGGACGCGCACTCACTGCGTCGACTCCACCAGGGTCACTGTGGCTGCCTCCATGTCGGCACGTTTTCTTTCAACGATCTACTGTTTCTTCCTCTCGTCTGATCTCATTTAGGGAACCCCAAGTCTACAGACTCGGTATAGTTCTGAATCTCAATTGCTGTCCAAATGTAAATTCTTCCCCATAGGACCCCACGAAGGCCAGGGCCTCTGGTCATTTCGTGTCCAGAAACTTAGCCCATTCAGCACACACAGGGACCCTCTAGAAGGTGGGATGGGCTGACTCTTCAAGTCATCCCAAAGATGCTTAGCGGGCAGGAAGCCCAAAGTGTTTTTCTTACACTCACGTTCACAACAGCTGCTGGAGGAGTTTCCATGTGAGTTTCGCAGTGTTTGGAGGGAACAGAAAACCCAGACCTGTACAGCTTAGACCCCCAAACACATATTCAAGTAAATTTGTTTTCCCTGACACTACCATGAATGAAAAAAAAAGTCACAATAAAAATTTAAAAGCTACTGTTATATATAAAGTCTAGACTGCATTCTCCAAGGTTTAAAAAGAATGTGACAATATTAATAATTAACAGAAATTAAAAAAAACAATAAAAATCATTGCTTTCATGACATAACATGTTATTCTGTGGAGTTCGAAACTATGGCCTTACGCATGCTAGCAAGCACTCTACCACTGAGCTGATTCTCAGTCTTCTCAACATTGCACATTAATGAAGTAACTTTTGTTCCACACACACCATTGAGATTGGGGGTGACTGCTGCCAGATAGAGTGCTAGGAACTAGGACATGGTGACGTGTATCACAAAGCATCTCTCATTGCCACAGAACTTCTATCTTAGAAGTCCACTAGACTATGTTGTAGAAGATTTGAAAATCTAGACATTCAACATTCAAGACGATGGATTTCCCTAACATAGAGACGCCTGTGAGTGACAACTGTCTGTTTCAGGACCAGGGACAAAAGAATGTTTGGAAGTTTCAGGGAAGTCAGATACACCCTCTGTGAAGCTATATGATGGGGGGGGGGCGGGGAAAGGACTGTGATAGCACACATAAGCAGTTTATAAAACGGAATAATATTTGTCAGAGGTCACATGAAATTTTAATGTATTAAGTTTCAGAAAACAGAGGAAGGCAGGATCAGAAAGAAGACTTGTCTTGACCACGGCACATGCAGGTGGAAACTGATGGGTAGGTAGTTCAGGGCCTCTGCCTCCGGAGAAGAATCTCAGGCATCAGTCACGGTAAGACCATTCCTTCCTGCTGGTCAGAGAAAGCAGGTCATCTGAGGGTCACCATATCTGCAGGGAGGTACCTCAGAAACAGTACGATGGCCAGGAGCCCTGGCGGATAACTTCAGAAGCTCTGGTTTCTGGCTGAGCTTTGGGTTCTTAGAAAACGAAAAGAACAACTGGTTTAAAATGATTAAAATTCTTACAGAAAGTATGCGCTATCAACCACAGAAATCTCTTGCAGATCAGGGTTTATTTTATATGAAAACTACCCCCCAAAACTGATTGGATTTGGAGGGATAATATATGTTTTCTTTCCCAGTTTCCACCTTTGAAAAGGAAAACTCTCGGTCAAGTTGAGGGGGATCAGAACAGGGCGTGCAATCTCTATTTAGACCTAGGAAAAGCTTAGCATCTCCTTGTGATATTTTAGATGTGTGTTTTGGGGTGTGTGTGTGGGGGTGTTTGTAATGTGGCAAAATGGCATTTAATAAGTAAACTTTTAAGAAAGGAGTGTCAAGAAGTCCAAGTCAGCCATACCTGCTTCAAACTACCCACGTTGCTGTGTCTTCAAGTCTTTGTATCTCCAAATTATAAAGTTTAAAAGTCACAAAAACCGCTGGGTGGTGGTGGCGGCGGCGGCGGCGGCGGCGGCGGCGGCGGCGGCGGCGGCGGCGGCGGCGGCGGCGGCGGCGGCGGCGGCGGCGGCGGCGGCGGCGGCAGCAGCAGCAGCAGCAGCGGCGCACGCCTTTAATCCCAGCACTCGGGAGGCAGAGCCAGGCAGATCTCTGTGAGTTCGAGGCCAGCCTGGACTACCAAGTGAGTCCCAGGAAAGGCGCAAAGCTACACAGAGAAACCCTGTCTTGAAAAACCAAAAAAAAAAAAAAAAAAAAAAAAGTCACAAAAACCTCTATTGACATTCAACAAGTATTGATAATAGTACTAAAGACAATCTTTTAAATGTATTTTTAAGCTTTCTTGCTATTCTCTTCAAGGAAAAGATGGTTAGATTTTAGCACAGTTTAAAGAACACTTACTTGGTATCAATCTCTTAGATAAAAAGTCTTCTCACACTAAAAGTTTATCCCTGAACTTAATACTCAACCTTCTATTCCTATAAAATAGAAATAAATGAGCAATCTTGGCCTTCCTTGAAAACAGTGCTACACAGTAACTTAAAATGCTTACGAAAGTTCTGTGATAATTCAGGAAGCAAAGAATTGACTGGTTGGGCTTCATTTTGAATGGTCATGAATTTAGTTTGTTTAAATGTGTCTGTGGAACTTCTGCAGGTGGTCAGGATCTAGTTCTGAGCACTGAGAAGCGAGCACTTTTTTTTTTTTTTTTTTTTGGTCAGCTGAATGCAATAAATAGGCAAAATCACTGAGCTGAGAACATTTACGGTGGAAAGGCGAAGGAAACAAAATCCATTGTTGGTCTTCAGAAGTTACGATAACATTAGGGCCATGTCTGGCAGAATGGGAACAGATGGGAAATGATTAGAGCATTGTGACAGGAACCACTGGAGCAAGGACAGAGAGGCCAGAGGACCCAAGCAGTAGCCTAAGGGGGAAAGGGGAAAAGCAGGGATGATTCATGGAGGTTATTCCGTGCAAATTCCCTCTGGGATTTAATAGGTAACCGAACACGGAAGAGAGGCAGAGCACAGATGTGTGAGAGAAAACACTAGAAGTTGCTGCATCTGGCAGGGGTGCTCCGGATGATTTTAAGAGGTGGATGTGAGGCTGAGGGTACGTTCTGAACTCAGAGGGAAGTAGAAGTCTGACGTGCAGACAAAGGCCGTTACAACTTTTCCAGAGCTCCTCCTAGGTCTGGTGACTCAAGCCATTGACCGAGCGTGAGGCAGGACAAAGGGCACATTTTTAGCAGGTGATGTGCGTGTGTGCGTGTGCGTGTGCGTGTGTGTGTGTGTGTGTGTGTGTGTGTGTGTGTGTGTGTGTTTGTGTGTGTGTTACCATCTTCTTGGCTTCGTCCTTCACCCTTTCTCCACATTCTATTTTGGTTTTATAGAATAGCATCCATCCATCCATCCATCCATCCATCCAACCTTTCCATCAAGCCTCAGTACCTCTGCCACTCTTTCTTCCCTTGGTACCCTACCAGGCCCTTTATCTTCCCTGTCTCCCCCTTGTTAACGTCTACAGATTTTCCTCTTTCTATGCTCTCCTTCCTCCGCGCCCCCCCACATCATTTTTTATGAATTTAGGTTCACTTCTTCTATAATTGCAAACTCTCTTATGGATTTTATACATTTATTTTGAGACAGGTTCTCACTATATAGTCCTGGCTCTCCAGGAACTCACTCTATAGACCAGTCTGGCCATAATTCCCAGAGATCTGCCTACCTCTACCTCTTGAGTGCTGGGATTGAAGGTGTGAGCCACCACACCTGGAAGGCATTATATTTCGTATTGTAACTACCTACTCTCTTGATTCATCTGCTCCTTTTTGAACTGAAGACTGTAGGGACCTAGGGTACTTGGTTGATCTCTGTATATCTAGCAGGTAGTTAGTTAGTCTATCAGTTACTTTTCTGTTGCTGTGATAAAACACCACATCCGAAAGAAAGTTGGAGAAGTAAGGGTTCATTTGTCTTATCCTTCCACATCACAGTCCACATCCAAAGGAGCCAGGGAAGGACCCCCAAGTGGGAACCGAAGGTGGAAACTGAGGCAGAAGCCCTGGAGGAATGCCGCTTACTGCCTTGTTCCTCATGGCTTACTCAGCTTGCTTCTGTATATAACTCAGAACAGCCTGCCCTGAGGTGGTATTACCCACCGTGACCTTGGCCCCCTCTCATCAAGTGTTAATCAAGAAAATGTCCCATAGCCCCACCTAGGTAATCTAATGGAAGCAGTTTCTCAACTGTTAGCCACACTGAATAGGTGCTCCATAAATGATGGCTGCATGGCTCACTGGCCAACTTAACAATGTCTCAAACACTTACTTGATCATAGTCACATTCCCAGTATTTGATTGCAGAGTGAGTAAGATTCAAAGGAAATCCTGATCCTCTAGCGCACTCTCCCTCTCTGTCTCTCTGTCTCTCTGTCTCTCTGTCTCTCTGTCTCTCTCTCTCTCTCTCTCTCTCTCTCTCTCTCACACACACACACACACACACACAGGCACACAGAGACACGGAAAGAGAGAAATGTAACAATATTGTTATAACAAATAGCCGCAAAAGTCTCCATGCTTTAGATGTAAATGGGGAAGAACATGAGAACACAGGGCGATCGCATGGTGCATTAGTTAGGGAAGACTTCACTTCCGCTGGAACAACCTGGGAGAAGAGAACACGATGCTTGGACAAAGACACCAGAGGAAAGAATAAGGCCAAGAATGTCTGAAGAGCAGTTTACGGTTGTTCTGCTGTTGGGATATGAAGTATTATGCTCTTTCAAGTCCTTCCTCAGACCTGAGATCTAAGTAAAGACTAGAAGTCTGAAGGAAGGAAGGGAAATTCTATTTGAAGCCATGAAATACAGACATCATAGAATTGTTTCAGTAATGTTCTATTGTCAGAAAAGATTAAAAAGATAAATCAGCATGGGCTCCTGGGAATTACATTGTGGGAATTTTGATTATTAAATAACTAAGAATTAGTCCAAGAGGCATATTTGCAGTCATTCCTTGCTAGAGATAAAAGAGGATGATGTAAGCTTCAACAATAAAGTAACGTGTGATATATTTTGGAAGAAATAACTGGAAAAAAAATAACAAGAACTTCTGGCTTGATGTTCCAGGAATACAGTTGAACAGGCCAAGATTTTATTAAAAGAAAAAAAGCATGTATTACAGAAATGAGAAGACGAAGGGTCAGGGGAAGGAGGCACTGTGATCTTTTAAACTGGCTGAATAAAATAGATTATGGCAATAGAAACATGCATAAAAGGCATAGGAGATGGGTCTAGGAGAAACCAGATGGAGAAAATTCCTTCCTCGGAGCAGAGACAAGTCAATGCTGATAAATGAAACCATTGCAAACCTGCCCTTACAAGTGAATTTGGGAATACCACGTTGCTGGTTGACTTGTGTTCACATGGTTACAATATGAGGAAGAGCATATCCAATGCGAGGATAAAAATCTTACACTTTAGGAGGAAATGTATTTGTTCTAGACTTTTAACACACAAAGAGAAAATGAATGGTGAGTAAAAGATGGGACAAAAACAAAGGTAACCAGATTTGATCTTGCCTATATTTTGCCAAACTAGATAATAATCTCTTAAAAGGAATTTTTTTTTTAAACAAAGAAGAACAGTTGTTGAGGGAATTACACAACACATGGAAGAGAATCTCAAGTATGATCAACCGACTTTACTTTGAAATAGCCTACTTGCTAGGAGGTACTAGCTATCCTAACGTGCTTTTGATTCTTTTAAACTTTTAGCTGTCATCATGGCCCTTAAAGCCATGGCCTCTAACTAAATTCAGCAGGCACCGTCATGTTGATGAGACATGGATTCCAAAAATTATGTTGTTTATATCAGGAGACAAAGAGTTTTCTGAAAGTCAGATTGATATATAAAAAGAAAAGAGAAGGAACTAATGAAAATAGATGTGATGACTGCTCAAAAAGGAGAATGAAAATCCCGGGTAAAAACACTCCAAGATCAGATTTAGAAAGCTGACAAAATGGGAGAAAATGTTGGAGAAAATTCTGATATGCTGATGTGTTTCAGTCTAGTGGCTGACAAAATATTTAAGCATCTTTTTTTGTTTGTTTGTTTCTATTTTTAACAGTAGAAAACCACTTTTCTGGAGCTGAATTGACATGAGATAACTAATCCAAATAATTAAGTTTTCTATGACTTTCTCTTATGTTCTCATCATATTTTTATATCTCGTGCACACACAGACTTTTGTATCGTGCCATAAGTAGAATGTGCTTTCAATATTCTCAATTTCTGTATGAAAACTTATCATTGATTATACTCTGTATTCACCAGGTCACGTGCTCTTTACAGCGGCTCTGTCAAAGTGTGGTACCTTACTTTTACTGCTTTATATGAGAAAATAGTAGGAGAGGAGACGCAACTCACCCCAGCTGCTCAGGCAGTAAGTGGGTGATGGATCTGAGATTTAGACCCAGGGAGTTTCAGTTAGAAGTTCTGGCATGTGTACTGAGACCATATTATCTTTGCCTTTTGAAATATCAATCTTGGTGCCGGAGAGATGGCTCAGTGGATAAAACACTTGTTATGCAATCATAAGGACCCACCTAACAATCCAGGAATCTCACAAATGCCTTCAACTCTGGTTCTGATGGATCTGACAGCATCTCTCTCATGCACAGGTATGTGCACCCACATATAGCTTCATATAGGCTCACACAGACACAGACATACACACCCCAAAATGGAAAAAGAGAAATACCTGTTATGTACTGACTGCCCATGAAACTCTTTTTCTGATAACAAAGAACGCCGCTGTATTAGGCACAAATGATCAAAAGATCTGCTTTTGGCTTAACTTCTTATGTCTGTTTCTGTTGAAGTAGCAGATCAAGAGGAAAAAAACTTCTCAGCATTGCTCTAATTTGATAGATTAATTAAACCCTAAAACCAAACACAAAATCCCCAAAGCACTTATTAGCCTAAAAGTACACTCCAATATAATTTTTATTTACAACAGAGCATTCTGGGGTAGATTATAGCCCATATCTTGCAGGGCTATAGAAATTTGTCAAAACAAATCAAATTGTACACTCAAACTTGGTGTATTTTGTTGGATGAAATTGCACTGAATAAAATATATAGAAATCCATAAAGTTGTTTTCTTTCTTTTTATCTTTGGAAAATTAGGCCTGGGAACACAGCTCAATGGTAGGGCACGTGTCTAGCATTCAGGAGGCCCTGGATTCACTCATCAGCAATGAAATAAAAAGAACAGAAATTATAAAGAGGTAGCCATGGGGTCACTGGGGAAATCTAGATAATGTACATTCCAGAAGTCAACAACACCATTGATCCCTCTTGTGGAAGTGGTGTGAAATGATGCCCTCTAGTTTGCTGTGTGTTGTGTGCTTTGTATGTGTTTTGTGATATGAATGTGTCCAATGGGAAAATAGGTCTTCTACGGAAGTCACTATATAGACCAGGCTGGCCTCAGACTCATAGAGATCTGCCTGCCTCGGCCTCCCGAGGGCTGGGATTAAAGGTCTGCGCCACCACATCTGGTCCAAGATAGACTTATAAGAGGAAGATTAGCAGCATGTACCCCAGCCTTTGCTCTTGAAGTTGGTCTCACAGTCATGGTGATGTTCATCATTTCTGTGCTCTAGTATCCATCCTGGATTCGACCTGGAATTTCTTGTTTAGTTGCTAGTGTGGGTGGCATAACCTAGATCCTTATCCCAAGGGGGTGCTTGAGCCTTGGTCACAATGATCTGTCTAGGTCCTGGCTGCTGTATGTGTACATACACACAGCATCCAGTCCATAAAAAGATGCAGATTCCCAAATGACACGTTACTAAAATACCTGTGAGGTGATTGGGTATCCCCCCCCACCATGTTCCCTTGGTGTAATGGGATGGCTATTCTCACTGTGTACTGGTCTCTTTTCACAAGCTGCTCCAAGTACAGACACAGCCACAGCTCAGCATTATTGGATCCCCTGGTGAAAGCATCTCCACTGTGCTAACTAGCGCCTTAGGTCATTTCTGTAAAGTGCAGATAGTATAGTATTTGAGCTTTGCAGATAAGAGTTCCTTCTGATCCTTGACTGCTTCATCTTTGTATGGCATCATGGTCATGCTTTCTTTCAAAGGACTCTTGTACTTATCCATCAGGTTGGTGGCTCTGATATGTGATAAGATTAAAGGATCTTCTGGCCATGTGTCCACTGCCTAACTCCTTTTGTTTTTAAGTGGGTTCCTCTCTAGGATACCATGTGGGATCCAACCTCAGTGGGTCAAACATTCTGCAAACATCTGGAAGCAGTCTGCTGCCTGCAAGCCATGATGTAGCCAGCACCATGTCTGCTTGCACACCGCCATGATGACAATGGACTGAACCTCTGAAACCGTGAGCAGGCCACCCCAGTAAAATGTTTTCCTTGTAAGAGTTGCTGTGGTCATGGTGTCTCTTCACAGCAATAAAACCCCTAACCAAGACTGTGGTGGAGGCAGGAGGGTCTAGGATAGTTGCTGTGGTTCTTACTTGTCATTCTGTCTGTACCTGATGCCTGTATCTACCGTTTCCATCTTGCTGTGGCACGTGGTCATGTCCACTCAACTTGTGACGTCTGGATCTGAAAGTGCACATCTTTGGATAGACGAACAAGTGCCGTGCAATCTCACATCTTTTATGGGGGAGACAAATCCCTCAAGTCACGTGCTCGTATTGTTTCATCTGTATGATTGGCAGCCAACTACAGTTCCTGGAAGCAGGAAAGAAGGAAGGAGAGCAGAAGGGAAGGCAGAGGAAAAGACAGAGGGAAGAAAAGTAGGAGAGAGATAGGAGAGAAGTGGGGCAGGGGTCAGGTAAGCAGGATCTCTTTTGCTTAGTTACAGCTTCTTCATTTCCATCCCATGCCTAACTTTGTATGCGCTGTAATTATTTTTCCACTGCCTCCTTCATATATTCAGTTTTCCTGTTATTTGGAAATGCAAACACCCCATTTAGCTGTTTCTTTTTAGCTGTATTCTTCAAAAGAGAAGAAAATTGCATGAGATAAGTAAAAAATCAGAAAATCGAACCAACGGTGAGTCATTCTTCACTGACGTGTGGACTCGTGGATAGCCACTTTCCATCCTTTTGACATCAGTATTGGGATCTCGTTTTGTTACTAAGCAAAGTGATGAGTGTGCTGAGGGCTACTGCATTTGAGTGAGTCTTCAGCTGTTTCAATTACTATTATTTTTAGGATAAATGGAGAATTTATGTTATTTAATTATTTTTGACAATTTCAAACATTATATATATACATATATATACACATATATATATGTATATATACATATATATATATATATATGATTGTGGTCAGAGTCACCCTTTTACCCCCTAACACTCCCATACTCCTAACAACCCCCTTCTTTCCAGTGACTCCTCCCTGTTCTTTTTATTCTTTTTTCTTTTTCCTTTTTTTTTTGTTTTTCAGAGACAGGGTTTCTCTGTATAGCTTTGCGCCTTTCCTGGAACTCACTTTGGAGACCAGGCTGGCCTCGAACTCACAGAGATCTGCCTGCCTTTGCCTCCGGAGTGCTGGGATTAAGGGCGTGTGCCACCACCGTCCAGTCGACTCCTCCCTGTTCTCGTTGGCTTCCTGTTGCTCTGATAAACATCACGACCAAAAGCAGCTGAGTGAGGAATGGGTTTCTTTGGCTTCCACTTCCACATCACAGTCCACCACTGAGGGGAGTCAGGGCGAGAGCTCAAGTAGGAACCCGGAGGCAGGACCTAAAGCAGAGACCTCGGAGGAGTACTGTTTACGGGCTTGTTCAGCCTGCTTTTGTCTACAGCTCAGGTCCACTTTCTCAGAGGCAGGATGGCCCACGGTGGGGTGGGCTCTGCTACATCAATTATTAATTTAAAAAAAAATGCCCCTGGGCGAATCTGCAGTTCCTTCCTCCCAGATGACTCTCGTTCTCAATAATTCACAACATGATTCAACCTCATGTGTATGAAGTGATTCATGTGGAATTTGTCCTTTACGACACTTCACTAATTTTCTGTTTGCCACATTTCTAGGTGAGTTTCATTTTCTGACTCTTAGGATTTAAGAGTTTATCTTGCTAGTACCATTGTTCTCCGTTGACTGTAATCAGAGTTGACACGTAGACACCTGCTAGGTTGTCCCCGTTAGCAGAGGGAGGAAATGACAAACGCCTTCACCATGAGGAGAGTGGGCATGACATACTTTAAGACTTTTCATAAAGATGAAGGTAGCTAGATTAAAAAATAATAAAAATTTACATCTATATCTATCTAGGGCTTAGATTTTTAAGACTAGCTTACCAAATTGTAGATTTCCATAT
The DNA here is from genome assembly GCF_049852395.1 of Peromyscus maniculatus bairdii. Classification (NCBI taxonomy): domain Eukaryota; kingdom Metazoa; phylum Chordata; class Mammalia; order Rodentia; family Cricetidae; genus Peromyscus; species Peromyscus maniculatus. Next base: position 39,928,108 of record NC_134869.1, read on the forward strand.
GGCGTTTTTGTGCATGCTCCATTGGATGGATTCTCCCTGCTCAACAACCTTACTTTTCCTTCCTGTCCTGTCTTCTTGTCCCTTCACTCTGCTCTACTGTTTCCCTCATCCTCACTTAGAGACTTTTGTTGTTGTTGTTCAATCCTGGTCTTAACCCATATTTTCTCTCACCTGGATATGCACATTGAACAGTTATTTGGTTTTATGTGTGGTTCTTGGTTTGGCAAGGGAGAGAAAATATAAAAAACACAAAACCAAAACCAAAAAAACCTCTTAACAGTGTTCTCAGACAAACAAACAAAATCATGTTTCCAGACAGGAACTTTTAGAAAATGAATTTTTTTTTTTTACTTCGGAATTATTTTATTTTCCCTTCATAGATAAAAGCTGAAAGAAAGAAAATATGAATGACTTGGTGAAGCCCTGAGAACAAATTTTCCCTCCTGAATGTATCAGTTAAGTTTGAAACACATTCCATCACTACAACTCAAGTGCCAGATATACTGTAGTGAAATACAGGAATGCAGCCTTCAGTAAAAACATGTGATTTGTGGGGCTGGAGAGATGGCTCAGTGGTTAAGAGCACTGGCTACTCTTCCAGAGGACCCGGGTTCAATTCCCAGCACCCACATGGCAGTTCACAACTCTGTAAACTCCAGTTCCAGGGGATCCAACACCCTCACACTTACATGCAGGCAATACACCAGTGTATATAAAATAAATATAAATTATTTTAAAAATATATGTAATTTGCAAAAGTCTATTGTTACCTTAGATGCATATTAAAATTTTATTGATGTTAGCATTTTCCTGTTAAGAACATGCTTGTACAGATATTAGGTAAATCTATAAGAAGATAGAGTTTACAGGTGGTCTTTAGTGATCTTTCAGAAAGGCTCTAACAGTAAGAAGAAGCAGGACTATTCAGAATGCTGAGAACAAATTAAAAGATACACACTGGGTTGTGGAGGGGCCTGGAGAGATGGACCAGTTGGTAAAGCATTTATTGAACAAGCTTGAGGCCCCGAGTTCAGAACCATATCATCCATGCAAAAACCTGGCACACATCTGTAACCATATCCCTGGGTGTGTGGGTGTGTCTGCGTTTGGGTGCTAACAGGAAGACTGCTGGAGCTCATTCGCCAGCCACGCTAAGCAGTCAGTGAGCTACAGGTTCAGTGAGAGACACTGTGTTATAATATACAGTGTGTGGGGGCGGGGTGGGGTGGGGTGGGGGTTGGAGAGGTGGCTCAGCCGTTAAGAGCACTTGCTGTTCTTCCAGAGGACCTGGGTTTGATTCCCAGCCCTCCTGCCATGGCCATCTGTAACTCCAGTTCTTAAGGATCAGAAGCTGTCTTCTGGCACCCACACACATGGCATACAGACTACACACAAATAAAAATAAATCTTAAAAATACCCCCACTAAGATTAAGAAATATATAAATAAAGTGAAAAGTTACAAAAGAAGATGCCTGATGACATTAACTTCTGGACTCTATATACATGCATGCCCCCACCCACTTGCACACACATGCATCCATACACAAACAAATAAACAGATGCATACACAACACATGAACTATAGACTCACAAAAAGAATTGTGGCTTAAATATAGAATAAAGAAAGGAGAAATGAAAGGCTGACAAAGTGGTCAGAGAGCAGACTGGGTACCCATGGCTTCCTATCTGTAGCCGGAAGTTTTCTCCAGTCCTGCCTGGCCCGAGGTCCCATGTTTCTCTGGTCCCACTGGCCCCACGGTCCCACAGTCCACTTATAAAAATAATCACTCAGAGACTTACATTAATTAACAATTGTATGGCCTATGTCAGGCTTTTTGCTACCTAGCTAGCTCTTATAGCTTAACCCATTTCTGTTAATCTATAAGTTGCCATGTGGCCGTGGCATCAGCAGTCTGCTGGCATCTTGCTGCTCCTTTGGTGGCAGCTGGCGACTCTCTCTTCTCTCCGTATGTCTACTTGGATTTCCCACCGCCTCTAAGCTGCCTTGCCATAGGCCAATGCATCTTTATTTATCAACCAATCAGAGCAACACATATTCACAGCATACAGAAAGACAACCCACAGCACCTATCAGTAGAGCTGGAATTGTTTCAGGTAGTCTAATGTACTCTACTAATAAAATAGGATGATTTGAGTCTGAAGTATGGAGTGGAGAAGTTTTAAATTTTCACAGCCAGCCCAAACCATTTCCTTAACTACTGTTTTCTGACTTTAACCTCCAATAGACATGACTTTTGCCAAATGTTTTGTTTGTTTTTGCTTTTCATTTTTGTGACTGTGCAGTATAAGTAGTATAGGAAAAAAAGATAGAAAAAAAATCTGAGATGTGGACAGTTACTGTGACCAGGAGTCTCCTTGTCTAGAAACTGAAATGGATGCTCTAGAAGATGACTGATTCAATGAAGGGAATCTGGCTGCTGGCTGTGTTTTGGCCATTTGTAACATTACAAAACACGTTAACTAGTAACCCACTCGAGAAGACAGATTTCACCAAAATATAGATTTCTAGATTCTCTTGAAAAACGAAAATGTCCAGTAGGGCCTAGTTGGGCAAACTGGGAATGTTCTCTTTGGCACCTGCCAATTCCAGTCAACAATCCCAGTATGCTACATTTGGTTACTTTGCTTGCTTAGCCCTTCCTTGTAGGCTCCCTAATTTCTCACCCTTAGTCTAAAGCAGTGTTTTCTAAGTATGATTTATAGTGTTCTAGTTCTCGAGGGAACCTCATGGGAAGTATAGTGAGCCCAGATGGACTCTCTACCCTCTTCCCACACCCCTTTTTCAGAGTCCAGTTGCTGTGTCAGTGTCCAAAATGATACGTGGAGCACCAATTTTAAGTTTTCCTCTAAAATCCCTTGCAGAGCAACAGATTTTTTTATTTTTAGTGTCAGTTTATAAGTGTGTTTCCTGCATGTATGTATGGGAACTGCATACATACCCGGTTCCCATGGAAGCCAGAAGAAGGCATCAGATTCCCTAGAACTGGAGTTACAAGGGTTGGAATGCATATAGGTACTGGGCATCAAACCTGGACCCTCTGTCAGGGCAGCAAGTGCCCTTAACCAATGAGCCCCAGATCAATTGTATTTTAACCAGGCAACGATGTTAAAAGGAAACATCAGCCTCCCAGCCTCCTATGTGTCTAGGTACGGTCATAAGACTTACAAAGATGTGATAGTTGTGCCTTTAGGATGTGCTTGATTTAGGGAGGTGTCGCTGAACAATCTTGGGCCATATGGAAAAAAAAATCATACCAATGATGACAGAGCAACAGTCCCTTGTGCAGAGATCCCTATTACCAATTCAACTACGTCTATACTTGAGAGAAAATTTAGCTTTCACTTTGCTTAAACTAATATTAATATGGATCTTTATTATTATACATATGTAAGACTATCTGAATTATGATAGCCATTGAGCTCCTTTCCCATCCAAAATTCCATGAGCATTTAAAAATAATTTCCAAAAAGACAAATCTGTGTTTAAAACTTTTGGAATAACTTCATTGAATGCTTTTTTTTTTTTTTTAATTGTCTGCGTAGAACTTCACTTTGTCTTTGGTCATTCATGTGCTTGTGGAATTTTTATGAAATCATTTATACAGAAATGTCAGCAAACTATCATACATTGAACAGGGAGTGTGTGCTCTGTTTGCCTTTAAATCAAGTGTCCTAAGTACCCATTTCAGTTCCATTTTACTTGGAGAACGAATTTACCCCCAGAGAGTGGAGTCAAATGTGCAAAGGAAAGGATGTGAGCTTGTTCTGCCTGAGCTATGTAGATGGCTTCAGCGGAAAAAGATAAAGTTACTGGCTGAGCCACCCAAGAGAGGTCTTTGAGGTAGGCTATTTCAAGCTCAATTTAGAATGTGATGATGATGGTCCCTGAGGCTTGGATTGCAAAATGTTATAAATAAGTACAGGATTCCCTATTTTAAGCCTGAGAAAAGAGCAGCTTTTAATAGCAATTCATTTTATTTTAGTTTCTTAAAAATTAATGTACATAAACAAGAATTATTATTATAATGCACCAGTTTCAAATTCTTGTAGCTAACTGACAGAAATCATGGATTATTCAATATAATAAAAGAAACTCAAGACAAACAAATCTTGGACAGCACTCAAAAATGTCTCAGAATGTTTTTTGGTGATTTTAATGTCCACCTCTCCCCCTCTCAAAACTTTTCATAAATATTCACTTTACAAGTTCCTGGGAAAATTTCAAATCCTAAAGTCTGAAACTAAGAGGAGAGTTGGAAGGTTACAGCTGGTTTTGTTGAGATTAATGACATTCCCACATTGGGTCAGCCATGTGCACGACCATTGGAAAACAAAATTCTTTCTTCCTGTTGAGTATGGGATGTATTTGAAGTGATATGTGCATCTCACTATGATAAAACACTCATTGAGCAGAAGCAAATTATTTTATCTGAAAGAGTATTATGAACTTGTAACTATGGTGCAATAATTTCCAAATATTATCAGTTATTTTTATGAATAAAATATAATTATTAAACATTATATAGATATTGACATATAGATATAGTTTAAGCAGATAATTCTTCCTCCCAGAGCCATAGTCATTTAATAAAAACTCCAGTGCCAGGAAAGGGATACCTCCTTTCAAGTTGTTGGTCAGGGCAATTCAAAAGCACCTTAGACAACATAGGATATTCCCATAGACCGGGGTTGCCTGCCCATACTTGAAGAAAGTATCTCATTGATGAAGACATCACACACTTTGGTCACAGGGAGAAATATGGCTGTTGCTGACCTGGAAGACTTCTTGAGAACTAGCTTTCACAATGCCAGACGATGCTCTGCAAGCAGCCAAGGAAGAAAAACAACAACTCAACTGTAAAGCTTGGTAACCACAACAACCAGCCCAGCCCAGAAAGATACCCCCAACAGTGCAATAGTGGCATTTCTGTCAAGGGGGTAACCAACAACTATCTAATTGGATGTCAAGTTCCACTTGGTAGGAGGAAACTCATGCCTAACACTGTAAAGCTAGCCAAGAGTCCATGCTGGAATAATAGTAGACACTAGAGGAGAACCCACTACAATCATTTGCTTAACTAATATGGTTGCAAATTGCTTTCTAAATACTTATCCTTACACCCATAAATAAGTGCAGCTCTCTCCCTCGGTCAAAGCAACTTTTTTGCAGCTGATGGACACTAGTAGAGAGATCTCCAACTGGTCAAAATGCGAAAAGTAAGTGACTGTGGAGTTCTCAGCCCCAGTTGGTACATCTATAATACAACTCTTACACCTAAGGCTCAGGGAACGTCATGGAAGGGGAACAAGGGGAGCAGAAAAGTTCTAAGAGGGCTGGGGCAATGGCTGCCAGATAGTGTTTTCTGCACATGACATGAGGATTGCATGCATGAACTCTCAGTAATGTGGTTGACTTACAGACCTGCACAAGACCAGGCCAGCTGACATGCCAACATGGATGGGGAAAAAATTTCCCAAGCCACCCTCCCTAGATGAAGAACTACGAGCTGCCAGTGGCTGCGGAGGAAGGGAGATTGTTTCCTTTAGGGACAGGCTCTCTGTTAGGTGTCTTTCAGTCCTAAGTGGTCAGCCCTAAACACATATGGGCAACACTAATTGGACTCAGCAGGTTTCATATGTATATGTACTATCATTGTTTTATATGAGTAATATATATATGTATATATATTACACATATATTATAATATACACATATATTACACATATATATATAATACACATATATTATATATATGTATATATATACATATATATATGACAATAATAACTCTAGAGGAAGAGGTCATGAATTTGAAAGGGGTTATTGTGGGGAGACATGGGAAGAGATGGAGGGGGAAAGGGAGGGATAGAAATGTAAACAGTATACTTACATGTTCTAAAAACATAATCATCAAAATTAATTATCATCTAGAGTATTGAGTTTCATTATGGCATTTTCAAACAAAAATACGTGTTTTTTTTTGTTGTTGTTGTTGTTAATTCTTCGCCCACATCTTGCCCATGCTCTGCTTCCACCTTTTTCCTTCTCTCCCCGCCATAGCCGCCTTCTTGTTGGCATGTCAAGGTTTCCCACCTCCCTCCCTCCCTTTCCTCAACACCTCTTGCCCACTCGTGGGCTCTCTCTTCTGCTTTCATAGCCTGTACCCCAACTCAGCCCACGGATGTACATACACTGAAATACTATAAGCTGGAATTTACATGTGAGGGAGAATATATGAATTTTGCTTTTCCTAGTCTGGGTGGACCTTGTCTAATATAATACCTTCCAGATGCACGCGTTTCCCTCCAGATTTCCTTACTTAATAGTTGGATAAAATTCTGTTATCTACAAATGACACATTCTCACTAACTATTCTTCTGTTGATGGACATGTAGGCTGGTTCCATTGCCTTGCTATTGTGAGTAGTCTAGTAAATATGGATGTTCTACCTCCATGGTAAGATATGAAATCCTTTGGTAGTATTCCCGGGAGTGGTGTATCTGGGTCATATGGAAATTATATTCTTACTTTTTTTTTTTTTGAGGATCCCCTACACTGCTCTTGGTGGCTGTACTGGTTTACTTTCTCACCAGCAGTGAATAAGAGTTCCTTTCCCCCAACATCCTCACCAGCATTTGTGGAGTCTCCTTTCTTGATGGTAGCCATTCCAGAAATGTCACCAAAATCCTCACTTTAAAACGACTTAAAGATGGTTCTTTAAGTCAGAGAGATGGTTCAGCAGTTAAGAGTAATGGGTGTTGTTGCCGAGTAGCCAGGTTAGACTCAGTACCCACGTGGTAATAATTCAGACATCTGTAAATCCAGTTTGCAGGGGATCTGATGCCCTCTTCTGGCCTCTGTGGGCTATGCACACTCGTGGCACATAGATGGCACATAGACATATATACAGGCAAAATACCTGTACACATAAAACAAAAGTAAAAATAAAATCTGCCTTCAAGTAAAATAAAATAGACTTATGTGATAGAACTCTCATCCAATGACTGATGGAAGCAGATACAGAGATCCACAGCCAGGCCCCACGTGGAGCTCCAGGAGTTCAATTGGCTAGAATGAGGAGGGATTACATGAGCAAGAGATATTGAGACTATGATTGGAAAAAACACAGGGACAAATAGCCAAACTAGTAGAAACACATGAACTATGAACCAATAGCTGAGGAGCCCCCATGGAACTGGATCAGGCCCACTGGATAAGTGAGACAGTTGATTAGCTTGAACTGTTTAGAAGGCCCCCAGGCAGTAGGACTAGGACCTGTCCTTAGTGCATGAGCTGGCATTTTGGAACCTAGGGCCTATGCTGGGACACTTTGCTCAGCCTAGGTGAAGGGAGGAGGGGACTGGACCTGCCTCAACTGAATCAACCAGACTGAGCTGAATCCTCAGGGGAGTCCTTGCCTTGGAGGAGGTGGGAATGGGGGGTGGATTAGGGGGAGGGTGGTGGTGGGCGGGATGAGGGAGGACAGGGGAATCCATGGCTGATATGTAAAATTAAATTAATTATAAAATTAAAAAAATAGACTTAATGAAATAATGAAGCTAGTCTCATAATGGCTGGGTGGAACAAAAATTTATCTTTAAAATATAAAACATTCAAAGCCATATTATATTTTTATACAAATTATATATATATATATATATATATATATATATACTATAAAACAAAACAGGAAACTGTTTTCTATGTGGGTTAGAGCAGAGTAATTGAGTTAGGAGTTATTTTAAAGACATCATCTCTGTATCTTTTGGCATAAGTAAATGTTCAGGTTCTATTCTTTGTTTGAATCTCAGAATTGAAGTTTTTATTCTCAAGACTTATTGAGAGAGAGAGAGAGAGAGAAAGAGAGAGAGAGAGAGAGAGAGAGAGAGAGAGAGAGAGAGAGAGAGAGAGAGAGAGAGAGAACCTTAATATTTCTGTCTAATTTGCAGGGTAAGGAAGTGAAATACATGTTGAAAAATTTCATGTCTTACAGGAAAGTGGGTCAGCTAGGTCTGTAGGTCTCATTCTGAAATAAATGCATTTATTGTTGAAGTTTCTTGCGTTTGAATACGCAAAAGTGCTTTACCTCTAGGTCCTGGAAATTTGCATTTAACCTGTGTTAACCTCCTGGAATTTACATTATGTTTCTATGCAGATGACTATAAAGAGAAGGAACCTTCTTAGATCGAAACAATGGTCTTATTCTGTTCTTTCACATTAACTTTAGTAGTTCTTTTTTTTTTTTTTTTTTTTTTTTTTTTTTTTTTTTTTTTGGTTTTTTCGAGACAGGGTTTCTCTGTGTAGTTTTGCGCCTTTCCTGGAGCTCACTTGGTAGCCCAGGCTGGCCTCGAACTCACAGCGATCCGCCTGGCTCTGCCTCCCGAGTGCTGGGATTAAAGGCGTGCGCCACCACCGCCCGGCTAACTTTAGTAGTTCTTTTAGCCTCTTCAATGTTTCCATTTGTCTACGAAAGTCATAGAAATATAACTTCACCACTTACTGCCTGGGAATGCTGTCATGAGACATTATGGTTGTGACAAATACCTCTCAGGCTTTAAAAAGCAAACAAAAATCCCCTCCAAAGGGCAGTTAGTACTTTGAGCAAACTTTTAAAAGGGGTTTCTAATGTAAAATAAAATGTTTAGTTACTATGGGTGCCCGTAGCAGCTATGAGAAGCTCTTGGAACTTGGGGTACAGAGGGCGGAGTGAAGTGTGGTTCTGGCTGCTGCACCCTGAATCGCAGCATGCATTTAGATACTTTCATGGGTCACTCCACCTTTCTGGGGCATGGAAAAAATACTAAGGCAATGTACTTCTTGAGTGGAAGGACTCTTGGTGGCAGACACTGGCCAAGGACTCCTGATAGTTTTGTCAAACCATCTCACCATCATTGAAACTTCCTATATATAGCCTTCCATTCCTCCTCTTTCCTTCACATTGGTCAGATCTGCATCATTACCTGACCCACAGCCCTCCAGTTTCTCTGCTCCATCACTTTTTTTTTTTCTCACAGGTGTTTCCCCCATTAAATCTCATTCCCCACCAGTCCCATATTGGTGTCTGCTTTTATGCAGTTGGTCCCTTTGAAATTGCACTGTAAGATTTTCCTGTGGTTTTGTAATTTGGTAGCTGAGTTTCCATATCAACCTGGAGCATTCATTAACCTGATGCTGAACAATAGCCTGTTTCAGAGCATGTAGCAAGACAGGCCCTTCTACCTCTTACACTTTTTCCTTATGGATAATAGGGACGGTACTTTAAGAACCACATTTGATGCTGTTTTTATGATATTGTCTGTTCCCAAAGAATGTGAATTAGTACCCTCTTAATAATAATCCGCAAACAAGCCATCCTGCTTACATAGCATGGTTTTGAGTCACCGTGGCTACTCTTTCTTTCTGAATCCTCCCCAAACACCTATCAAAATATCAAACCCAAAGTTAATGGAAAGTGTTTTTATTCCTCTATAACAGGGGTATAATGGTTAGAACAGCCCACATAACAAAATACATGGGACATTTATGGATAATTCAAGCTCTGTTTCGATTATACTAACTAATAGTGATTCCTAATAGAACCAAAATATTTTTAGACTTTTTTTATTTATAGTTTTCATGTATTTAATCACACTGTACTTGCAAGTCTATATTACTTTTCCACATAGAAACATACTTTCATTGCCTATAAATCAGCCCCATAAATTTGCATAATACTTTAACTAGAAAATACATTATGTCTTATGTATTGAACATTTAGATTGTTTATAACCTCTGTTGTTGAAAATAATGCTTCTTTGTGTGGTTTGATGAATTTTCCATGTTTAGATTGAGCTGCATTTCCCACAGAAATCGTGAGACTGCACCTTTCACTCTACCCTTCACTAGTTGTACAAGTGAAATCATGTACTGTCTCTTCATGACGGGCTTACTTCATTTTATACAATGATTTTAAGTTGGTATATTTCAGAACTTTCTTTTTTTTAAAAAATAAACTAAAAGTAGTCTTTGAAAATTTCATACAGGTATACAATGTATCTTGATGATATCCACCTCTCATTACCCCTCCAGCTCCCCTCAGGACCCCAGATTACATCTCCTCAACTTCATGTCCTTCTTTAATATTTATTTGTTTATTTAACCCACTGGGTACACTTAGTGTGCTCCTGTGGGCATGGAGTCATCCATTGGGATGTTTGGAACCAAAGGCCGCACTTCTAAAGAAACCTGGCTCTCACTCTCCCAGAAGCCACCCACGGACAACATCGGGAACAAGACAGGGCTGTCTATGCTCCACTTTTACTCAAGGAAGTAATTGAAGTCTTGGAGCAACGAGTCAAGAGAAGGAAAGAATACGAATGGGAAAAGAAAGAATCAAAAGTATCCCTGTTTATAGATGAGATGATCCGATACATAAAGCTGAATAACATCCCACTGAATGCATACAGCACATGAGCTTGGTCCATTCATCTATCGGTGGACTTTACAGTTGCTCCCTGAAGTTGTTATTGCTAGAAATGTTAGGGTGAACACGAGAATACTAGTATGCATTTGAGATGATGATGTCTTTTGGATAACTATCTGGAATGAAACCACTGTAGCATACGTGACTCTATTCACTGTTTGGAGGAACAGTTCAACTATTTTTCACGAAGAACCTTTTATGTTCCACCAAGAGTGTGCAAAGTTCCTTATTTCTCCATACTCTTTCCTCTTGGTTATTGTCTTCGATTTGTTTTTCTCTGATTAGTGCCCATGGCTACTTGTGTGTCTTAGGGAAAAAAAAATGTGTCTTGCAAGAGTAAGTTACTGTCTTATAGGGCTGGATTAGTTACTTTGAGTGTAGTCTGTTATAAAGCAAGGTTTCCCCTCATTTTTGTCTCGTTGTCTGTGACCTTTTTGACTTCAGCCGTGAAGACTTCACCATGAGCTAAGCCATTACTGCCACTATGATCTTGCATTTCTGAAATAGGAGACAAAATAAATCTCCTTTCTTTATAAGTTACTATCTTAGATATTATGTTATAGTAACAAAAGATAGATTAAGATTCCAGTTTTCCCCGAGACCATTTGTTAAAAAGATTATCCCTTTCCCTATTGTATAGTCTTGGTATCCTTGTGGAAGATCATTTGACTATTGGTATTTGGGTGTATTTCTGGGCTCTGTATTCATTCCATTGGTCTGTTTTCATGCCAACACATTACTGTTAGTTACCATGACTTTTCAGCATATTTTGAAATAATGAAATGTGGTGCTTTCAGCTTTTATTATTATTTTAAAGGCTGATTCTGCTCTCTGTAATCTTTTGTGGTTCTTTATGAATTTTAGAATTTTCATTTATTTCTATTAAAAATCTCCAGTGATTTGATTCCATTGCATCTATAGGCTATTCTGAGTGTGTGTGTGTGTGTGTGTGTGTGTGTGTGTGTGTGTGTGTGTGTGTGAGAGAGAGAGAGAGAGAGAGAGAGAGAGAGAGAGAGAGAGAGAGAGAGAGAGAGAGAGAGAGATTATATGCATGGGTATGTATTCGTAAGTGTGAATATACATGCACACGGAGGCCAGACACCTATGCTCGATGTCTTCCTCAATCACGTTTCCATGTTATAGTTTGGACAGGGTCTCTCACTGAACCTGAAGCTTACTGATTGTCTAGACTGTCTGGCCACCAAGCTCAGGGATCCTTTTGTCTCCATCCGTCTCCTCAGTGCCAGGATTTCATGCATGTACCCCACTCCCCAGGCATGCCGTGGGTCCTATGGTCCAGCCCCCACGTTTTCGTGGCAAGCATTTTACCCACTGAGCTATCTTCTGAGACCTGAGGATGAATTTTTCAACAATACTCAGTTTTCTCATCCACAGAAACACAGGATGCCTTTCTGTTTGTATGATATTTTATTTCTTTCACCAACATTTTATATATTATAGAACGTCCATCTTTTGCCTCTTTGCTTGTTTATTCCTAAATGTTTTATCATTTAAAATATTTAGGTGTCCTTGCAAATGAGATTGTTTTGATCATTTCCTTTTTAGATAATTTATTTTTAGTATTTAGAAGCACAAATATTTAGTATTTTAGAAGCACAAGTGATAGTTTGTGTTTTTTTGAAATTGAACTAGCTTTATTAGTTCTCATAGCTTATCTTAAATGGGGTGCTGTGCTTTCTGTATCCAAAACTGATGTAGTCTGAGTATTGTGCTTCTTTAAAATCCACAGGTTGACATTTTAGATCTGATGGTGATTATCTGAAAAGGAAAGGGACCCCAGGAAGCCATTAGATCATGAAGTGTAGGCTTGAAGAATGGGACTAATCCCTCTCTAAGAAAGACGGAAGGGACTTTGCTCTTCTACCATGTTAGAAGACAGACCAAGTGCCATCGATGAGAGGGCAGGTCTGTACCAGACAGTAGCTTTTGTGTCACCAAGATTGAGGTAACAGAACAGCATATCTGTGAGGAATACATTTATTTTGTTTATGAGCTTCTGGTGTTTTGTTGTTAGTGCAGCTGATGCACTAAGACAAAAATTGCACTCTCTGTTAATGAGGACAATTTCACTCCCTTCTTTTCAGTTTTAATGTTGTTGGTTTTTATTTTTTTGTTTTTTCTTTTTCGTGCTTAATTACTCTGGCTAGGATTTCCAGTCCTAGGGTTGGTTGAAGTGCTGAGAGCAGACATCCTTATCTTGCTCCTGATCTTAAAGAAAAAGCTTTTAATGTTTTATTTTTGGATATGATGCTAGCTGTGGTGTTTTCATACACAGCCTTTGTCCTGCTTGGGTAAGTTTCCTCTTCCTCATCTGTTGAATGCTTTTATTGTTAAAGGGCTTTCATTATTGTCAAATCTCTTTCTTCAGCAAATGAGATAATTATATAATTTATTGCTTTTATTCTGTTAATGTGGCATAATATATTAATGGGTGATTTTAATACTGACACATCTGCAAACTTCTTTGATAAATCCCATTTTGCTACGATGCAGGATCCTGTCAATGTGCCGTTGGAGTCTTGGTGTTTTGTAGAGATATTTTGCACTAATATCCACCAGAAATAAAGGGTTATTATTTCTGTTGCTGTTGGCATTTCTTTTCCCGGATTTAGTGTCAGTGTAACACTGGCCTTCGAAAATGAGTTTGGGAGTGCTCCCTCCTCTTCCAGTCTTTGGAAGAGTTCGAGAAGAATTTGGCATTCATTCTTTGAATGTTTGTGGAATCCAGCAGCGAAACCATCTGGTCTCCGGCTTTCTTTGCTGGGAGGTTTTTAATTACTGATTGAATTTCCATGTTAGTTATAGGTCTGACTTTCTACTCCTTCCTGATTTAGTGTTGGCATGTTGTACGTTGTTAGGAATTCATCCATTTCTTCTAGGTCCTCCAATGTGTTGGTGTACAATTCTTCACAGTGGTCTCTAACATCATTTTCATCGTTCAGCTTTAGCTGTGGTACAGCTTTCACTTGATTTTATTTATTTAAATATTCTAGTTTTTCATATTTTTCTAGTTGTTTGCCAATTTTCTAACTTTTTAAAATAACAAACTCAGTTTTGCAGTTTTTCTAATCTTAGCTTTATTTTTATTCTAGTCTTTCAGAATTTTCTCATTCTGCTAATTTTGAGTTTAGTGTCCTCTTACTTTTGTGGCTTAAAGAAGTGATAAATTATATACTTTAGGATTTGATAAATTATATACTTTAGGATTTGATATGCTGCATTTTCATTTTTCTGAAATTTGTTTGGAATTATTTGCTCTTGTGACCTACTATGTTATCTATCTTGGAGAAATACTAGTGTGCACTCAAGAAGTATGTGCATTCTGCTTATATAGGGCACTTATATAATATGTTGTTAGTAGTCAAGGTAACTGGAGTGAGGTGGCATCTTCTTATAACTTTGGTTGGCATTCCCTGATGGCTAAAGTTATTGTGCATTTTTCTCCAGGTGGTTATTAGCCATGTGTAGTTCTTTGGAGAGTCTGTATTCAGATCATCTTCCTGAATTTTCTTTGGTTACATTTTGTTATTGTTCTTGTTGGTTGTCTTTATTTTTTGATTATTTACATATTTTTGATATAATTCTGTCATACAAATATATGACAGTTTTTCCTATTATACAGGTTGTCTCTTTACATATTTAAAAACTATTTTGTGTGTGTGTGTTTCGCCTGCATGTATACCTGTGCACTGCATACATGCCTAATGCTGGTAGAGGCCAGAAGAAGGGCTCAGATCCCCTGGAATTGGACTTAGAGATGATTGTGAGCCACTGTGTGGGTGCCAAGAATGGAAGCCAGGTCCTCTGGAAGAGTATTTAGTACTCTTAATCACTGAGCCACCATTCCAACTCTTGTAGGTTGTATCTTCACCAACGTTGATGGTTCTCTGTTATGCAGAACTTTGTTAATTCAATGTAATATCATTTATAAATTCTTGTTTTTAAAGTCTTTATATAGGAAACTGTTGCCTGTGCCCATATATATATATATATATATATATATATATATATATATATATATATATATATATACATATATTTCCCTTGTATTTTTTTTCTATTAGTTTTGGAAGTTTAAGTTTTACATTAAGGCTTTGGATCTATTTTTATTTGAGTTTTATGCAGGATGAGAGACAGGAATTAAATTTCTGTCTTCTACTAGTGGATATCTTTTGTTACCATCACCATTTGTTGAAGAATCTCTGCTTTCCCTAGTGTATAGCTTTAACCCCTTGGTTAAGAATTATTCAGGTGAAGGTAAGCAGCTATTTTTTCCCCTGGGCCTTCCATTTGGTTTCCTTGGTCAATGTGTCTGCTTTTATGCAAATACCATACTGCTTTGTTTTGATACTTTTACAGTATATTTTGAAATTATGCACTGTTATATTAACTAGCACTGCTAATTTTCCTCAGGATGGGTTTGGCTGTTCAGGAGTCTAGTTTTTCCATTCGAATTTTAGGAGATTTTTTCTAGTTCTGTGAGGAAATCCATTGGTATTTTGATGGGGATTGAACTGAATCTGTCATTTGCCTTTGAGAGCATGCCATCTTAATAATATTCATTTCTCAATCCATGAACATAGGCCTTTTTGCCTTTTGATATCTTCATTTCTCCATTTTCAGTATGGAGGGTTTTTCAGAATCATAGGCTTATTTTTAGGAGTTTTATTTATTTCTTGCATCCATCGTGAATGGTCTTACTTGACTGATTTCTTTCTCAGCAAGTTCATTACAGGTGACTAGGGAAGCCGTGTGTTTTTGTTTGTTGGTTTTCTATCTTCTGCTTTACTGAATTTGTCAGTCTTCATAGCCCTCTGGCAGAGTCTTTAGGATGTTTCAGAACCACATTGTCTGCAGACAAGAGTATTGTGACCTTCTTATTTCCTATATATTTGCATTTTAAAGTTCATTTTTAGTGCCTAATTGCATGGGCTAAAATGTCTAGTGTATTACTGGAAAGGGGTGGAAAGAGTAGATGTAGAGGTAATCTTCCAGCATTCACCCCAATAACTGGCCTCAGGTTTGATTTTATTAATAAGGACTTTAAAGGTCCCTGCTACATCTAGACACTTGTGTTTTGCTCTTGATCTCCAAGGAAATTCTTGCAGTTTCCCCCCATTCACTGTGTTGTTTATGGCTTTGCCATACATAGTCTTTACTGGGCTTTTAAACAGGATCCTTCTACACCTAACTCAGCCATGGTCATTGTTAGTTACCAAGATAATTGGAGTGAGACTGCATCTTCTTGCAGTTCTGACTTGTATTCCCATCTGGCTAAAGTTGGAGTAGGAATAACTTCTCCCTAGAACTACTAAAACATATCTCCACTGGACTGGGAATTTATGTCGGTGGCAAAACACCCACTCTGTGTGCCCAAGATCCTGGACACTGTCTCCAGAATGGTACCGTTTTTTCTTCCAGGCTAACTATTAAGACGGCAAAAAATAAAAAGGAAAAATAAAAATGTAAGGTCAAAAAATATCAAGATTGCTGGGCGGTGGTGGCGCACGCCTTTAATCCCAGCACTTGGGAGGCAGAGCCAGGCGGATCTCTATGAGTTCGAGGCCAGCCTGGGCTACCAAGTGAGTTCCAGGAAAGGCGCAAAGCTACGCAGAGAAACCCTGTCTTGAAAAACCAAAAAAAAAAAAAAAAAAAAAAAAATATCAAGATAAAGGAAAATAAACCTATGAAAAGTAAAAATGAGAAAAATACAGAGAAGAGAGCAAGCAAGCAGACAGACAAAAGCATCAGCAAGACCTGAAGTCGGAACAAAACCAGGAACGAACCCTCCACTGCCAGAGGCTTAGTGAAGTAGTTCGTTGGTTTGTTACCGCCCAACTTAAAGGTCTTCCTCGTCTGTGTGCCCTAGACAGGGTGATGACTAAGATTTCCACTTGTCCCTCCTTTCACTTGTGGTGTCTACCAGACGACCAGCGGGCTGGTGTGCAGCTGGAGCTTGTTGACGCTGCTTTCAAGCTGCCTTCCACACTGAAATGAGCTAGCAGGGGAACGCGGAGCTGACAGGCAGAGACTGTCTCCAGAGCGCTTGAGTCTGTTCACTCCGGGGTGGGCAGAGGCTGGGACTGCGCGCTTTGTGTGCGGACACCTCTGAGGGCAAGTGCGGTGATGGAGCCAACACAACGTTCAGTGCTGGGTAGGGTTGGGATGCTGGGATCTGCTGTTCTCAGCCCTGGTGCCTGCCATCAACTGGGCTCCTGTGTAAAACAGCACACGACTCTTCTCTCTCCGGGGGCTGCGGGGACAGGTTAGGCAAAGCATTGATTTTAAAGGGCAGCACTATCTTATCTCCTCCATTCCGCGTCACCATTAGCATTTCCCAGGCAGAGAACTCTTGAGGTTTGGGCCAGAGTCCTTCTTCTGGAGACCCTAGACCGTCTAACGACACAGCTACGGACTGAGGCAGTACAGTGGCATGGTTGTACCGTGCCAGTGAGGGGAAAAGGCAGGGTTTCTGGTTTCCAAAGCTTCTGAAACTGGGCTCTTCTCAAGATGGTTGACTGAGGGAAAGATGCAGCAAACTTCTAAAGCCGATTTGCCATTAAGAGAGTTGTCTTCAGGAGATAAGATTCAGCACTAACAGAGCATACTGGGCCCTGTGTTTTGCCTGCATCACAGACTGGGGGATGCTCCCTCTTCTGGCCACATAGCCCTGGTCCTGGGTACTCTGGATTCTCTTATTTTATCACCCCAAAGCTCTCAGTTTCATCAGGTCTCTGTGTTTCTACTGTCGAACTTCGGCCATCACCTCCACATGGTACTCCACATCTGCTGTTTGGATTGTTTCACGGACAGTCAGGCAAATGCTGGTGCCACTGTTTGGAAATCTTACCTCTCTGAATCTCCTTTAATTTTGAGAGATAATTTTTCTGGGTATAATATTATTGGTCAGCAGATTTGTTTTGTTTCAGCATTTGGAACCGTATCAACCTGCTTCCTGTGGCCTTCAAGGTTTCTGCTAAAACTCCTTTGTGACTATTGTTGGACTCAAATTAGTTACTAAATAATATTTTTGGTTTCTTAGATCTTAGATGTCCGATTTTTTCCATAATTTTGGGAATTTCTCAGCCTTTCTCTTTCTCTCTCTCTCTTTCCTCTTTCTTCTTTTTGAGACAGGATCTCTCTCACTCTGTAGCTCTGGTTGTCCTAGAACTCACTATGTAGACCAGGCTAGCCCAGAACTCACAGAGATCCACCTGTCTTGGCCTCACTTTCAAATGCTGGAATTAAAGGCTCGTGGCAGCTGTTATTTCTTTGGACAAGCTTTCTGTTCCCTTTTTGTATTCTCTCTCTTGTCCTTGAATCTCAAGTCTCTCTGTTGTCTTTAATTGTTTGTTTTTGTGTTTTTTCCTGGATGCAGGAGCCTTTCAATGGTCCCTGAATTTCTTATATTTTCTTATGAGTTATCACTAAGTTGTTGGTAGGAAAGGAGGGTTCCAGGCTTCCTGTTCTGCCATTCCATTGGCAGTATTTTATTATTAATGTACTAAACCAAACTGAAGTGGTTAACAAAGTTTGATTGAATGTAAAGGGGAGAAATGAGCCCAAGGAGGAGATGGAGGGGGGCCCTGGAGGGATTTGAAACATTAAGAAATTGGCTTTTATCACAGAATTTCAGGGGACCATTTAATGGTTGCTTAGCAGGAGAGGAAAACAATGGGATTTACTTTGGGAAAATTATTCTGGTTGACGTGTGGGGAATGGTTGAGTGGTAACCAGCTAGGGCATCTTGCCAATTAAATGAGTGACTTCCTCAGGGAAATCAGTTGAAAGTCAGTGGCCGCTGGATGGGCTCTGTGCTAGTGGGCACATTAGAATCCACGGAACTGAGAATGGGAACCGGCACAGGCAGAGGCAGGTTCCCAGGCTACTCACCCAACTGTGGCCTGAGGGTGCTGCCTCCTGAAACAGGAAATGGAAAGGCAAGCAGGAAGGTGTCATCTCCAGATAAAAAATTTTAAAAAAGAAACCCATTTGAATGTATCAACATTCTTGACAGTTTGTTAATTTGAAAGATGAACAAATTTTCTGTTATCTTAATTTTAAGTAATTTTGAAATGGCCTTGGCTTCAGTTAAGTAAAGATTTGTGGTCTTTTGGGGGAGGGAATTTCCAGTCACTAAAAAACAAGAAACAGCTTATCTGCTGGGATTCCCCAGACATTGGGTCAAATTACCAAATTCTAATAATCCAGAAGTCACATCCAAGATTTAGTTGATAATAAAGACAAAGATGTTTTCAAAGAACAGACAGTTTCTTATGACCTCGGAGAACTGACACGAAGAAGTGCTTCAGAAGTAATGTTGAATATTGCCAGTGTGGAACAGGGTTACTAGAATTTCTCACAGTGGCTCCAGCAAATCCATGAGTCTATGTATTTCCTTTTACACCCTTAGAGTTTAGAGAAAGGAAATAAACAGATACATGTTAGTTTATTTTCTGGTGTGGGGCAAATAGGTACATGAAAAAAGAATCTGGGACTCTTCGAATACATATTTAATTAAAAAATGATAGAAAAGACTCTGAAAAAAGTTTTGCAAACACAAAAATTTTAACAAATTTATGCTTTGGTGTTGTTTGGGCTAGCCTACGAGTACTAAACATTCTGTTTTCTAAATACTAGATAGTTGTTTTTTTTTTTTATAACTTTCTTGATGGACCATTGCTGTGGGATGTTCTGTATGTCCTGTGGGAGCCCTTCTTGGGTTCTTTGTGGCGTTACCCAGCAGGTCCGCATAGAGGATGATTAGGACCATGTGCCTGAGTGCAGGTGTCTGAGATGGTCTGCACTTGGCTGTGCTGGGGGATGGTCTGTATGTCAAGTTGTTCTGATTGATCAATAAATAAAACCTGATCGGCTGTGGCTAGGCAGGAAGGATAGGCGGGACTAACAGAGAGGAGAAATAAAAGGACAGGAAGGCAGAAGGACTGACTGCCAGCCGCCGCCATGACCAGCAGCATGTGAAGATGCCGGTAAGCCACCAGCCACGTGGCAAGGTATAGATTTATGGAAATGGACTAATTTAAGCTATAAGCACAGTTAGCAAGAAGCCTGCCACGGCCATACAGTTTGTAAGCAATATAAGTCTCTGTGTTTACTTGGTTGGGTCTGAGCGGCTGTGGGACTGGCGGGTGACAGAGATTTGTCCTGACTGTGGGCAAGGCAGGAAAACTCAAGCTACAGACCATTTTCAAATATTATTTATTTGTTTGATTCATTTGTTACTGCGTGCATATGATGTGTGTGGGGGGCACTTGGGTGGAGATCAGAGAAAGCTATGGAGTTGGTTCTCTCCTTCCATTTATGAGTAGGTGCCAGTGATCAAATTCAATCTCTAGCTTGCCTGGCAGGCACTTGACCCAGAAACCCATCACACTAGCCCATTACTGGATCATTTGAAAGATAAATAAACCTCTTCAGAGTATCATACTCTTAGGTATTAAGAACTAGTGCATGATGTATGCTTCTGAAAGAGGGTACAGCAGTTTTAAACCCCAAACACGTTGAAATAGATAATTCTCTCTCGTGTGTGTGTGTGTGTGTGTGTGTGTGTGTGTGTGTGTGTGTTTGTGTGTGTAAACAGGACTGGAGTATATATAGTCACATGCTCTTACAGCATACTGATATGGTTTAATTTTGTGTTTCCTGAACTTCAATATTATATTATTTTAAAAATCTAATAATAATATCCTCATAATATTATAATATTCCAGTTTAGTACTAATTCTGTGAGTTATACAAACAACAAATAGCTTCAAAATATGTCATACTAATGAATATAGACCCATGATGGAATCTGAGTGCTTAGCTAGATCTCATATCTCTTGTTTCACAAGAACAACGACAAAAAAAGAAAAATTGGGGTATTCTGTTAAAACCAGAGGAGACTCGCATATAGGGCATTTGTTTCCCATATAAGGACCCTCTACATGGTTTACACACCCAGCTTGATGGTTCCTTATTCTACCAGAAGTCATGCCATGAAAATAGAACATTGTATTTGCCAGTCAGATTTCATACTTACACGTATTTCATATCTAATATATATGTGTGTATCCATATATATTGAAACATTGAGAAACCCATTCTTGCTAAGTTTGAGGGACAGATGATAGAATGTTGGGCCCTGTGCAGACCTCAGATCTCAGCTCCTGGGGAGACTGAGGCAGGATGATCAAAAGTTTGATACTGCCTGTGTTCCAGAGAGAAGTTCAAGATCTATCTGTGAGCTTCTGAATAATTTTTTTCTCAAAATGAAAAAAAGTTAATTGTGATAGAGTGCCTGGTTAACATTTTGGGGGCCCTATCTTCAATATTCAGTACAGCATAGAAAGGAAGGAAGAGAAGAAAGAAAGGAGGAAGGAAGCAGGAGGGAAGGAAGGAGAGAGGGAGGGAGGGAGGGAGGAAGAAAGGAAGGAAGGAGGAAGGAAGCAGGAGGGAAGGAAGGAGAGAGGGAGGGAGGGAAAGAGGAAGGAAGGAAGGAAGGGAGGGAGGAAGGAAGGAAGGAAGGAAGGAAGGAAGGAAGGAAGGAAGGAAGGAAGGAGTTAATAGGAAAATAGAAACAGGAGTCTTACAGTTCACAGTCCTGAGCTCAGAGAACAATTGGCCCAAATCTCACATAGAAACTGTAGGTGCCTTAGTTTACCTTATCTGGCGGTGATAAAACACTCCGACAGAAGCAACTGACTTTATTTTACTTTCGGAATTTTGCAACTTTATACTACTTCAGAGTTTAAACCAAAAACGTCACAACTGTTTTGGTAACCTTTTAGTAAGTGACAGAAACGTCCTGACAGAGCCCAGTCTCCCCGGCTTCATAATTGGATGTTTGTTAGTGGAGTCTTGATGGTTACCGCTCAAGACTTGGCGGTTCTAATTTTTAGTACGTGCATCCGAACAGTTAGTTAGTGTTGCCAGCCTCCATGAGTGTGATTGCCTAATGCGGTGAACTATAAATCCCGTGGAAAGGACGCCTTGGTGACTGAAGGGGTTTTAAGGGAATAGACATGCTGTTGAGAAAAAGGTTCAAGCTGACGGAGCACTTAAAAATGTGCACGCTAAAGACAAAACTCTTTTATGTGAATACCAACCAGGGAAAGGACCCTGGTGTGCAGAAAAGAAGAAGAAGAAGAACAAAAAAGATCTTTTCTTGTTTTTGAATGAAAAGAATGGGACTTTCAAACACACAAAACTCAGTTTTGTTGTTGGCTCCTCTGGCGTCCTGTACTGTCTCCTGCAGTCTATTTTCAATCGTCAGAGTCTTGGTGTTGCTGACCATCTCACTACAGCATTTTGTTTACCGCCTCGGTGACCCTATGCCCTGTTGGTTACCTGCCTCCCCTAGTCTAGTCAAAATTTCCAGTCCCGAGTTACCTCATCCATCACTGTGGGGAAGCAACTGAGCAAAACAAGCCATGCTAATGAGTAATTAGTCGAGTTACCTCCAAAGTGGTATTTACATTTTTTTTTTAAAAAAGCAGATGCTTTTCATACGCAAATAAATCTAAGATTTAATGTCATCCTGATGAGGAAAAACAGTAAAAATCAGTTGCCCTAAGCTAGTTTTATTTTCTGCCAGACATTTTTTTTAAACTTCGTTTTTCATCAATAAAGTATTTAAGGGCCCCTATCTTTTTCATACTGGCTCTCAGAGCAATAGGAGTTGGGGGATTCCAGCTGACAGGAGAGGATTCGGGTGGGAGAGTCATTTTTACATTTTACAGGTGGGTAGATGGTGTGGTGGATGTTTGCAAGCATGAACAATGATTACAGCAGTGAGGGAGGCTTGTTTACCCACCGGAACCCCCTCCTCCACAGCATTGAGTTCACGGGATTTTCGTACAGGTTGTTTGTGTACCCCTGCATGCTCACAGATTATGTATAATGCCGTTCGGATGAATGGAGTTCAGACACAGGACGGTTTGAAATTGTTTGGGGCCCATTGGGAGAGAAGATGAATCCTCTACTTTTATTTATTTAATTTTTACTCTACTGCAAGCTGAATCACAGAGCTGATGCAGTTTTAGCTATTCTGGAAGACCCGGATACACTAGCACATCACATCAGATCCCCAAATCAATAAATAGTACCTCAGAATCAAAAGATTAGGGATGGAGATACAGCCCAGTATCAAAGCACATATGTAACATGTTTGAGGTCCTGGGTTCAATTGCCAACATCACAAAAAAAATGAGGAAAAAATATAAATGATTAGCCTAATAGCAATGATACATACTAGTTCAGTACTGATGTTAATTCACCACAGTTCCTTTGTGCTTGGCAATACTAAAGCAAACTAACTCTCTCTCTCTCTCTCTCTCTCTCTCTCTCTCTATATATATATATATATATATATATATATATATATATATATATATATATATATATCTCCTAATGTACACACACACACACACACACACACACACACACACACACACACGGCCTTGCAGGAGAGAGACTGGAAATTTCTTAATGAGGTAAGTAGTTATAGGATTAGCTAGATAACATATTTATATGTTATAAAGCTGCTCTTATCATTTTTTCTCTTTACTCTTTGAGGGGGCTACCACCCAGCTCCCAAATAAATCACACGGAGGCTCATTCTTTCTTATGAATGCCTGGCCTTACCTTGTCTTGTTTCTAGCCAGCTTTTCTTAACTTAAATTATCCTGTCTACCTTTTGCCTCTGGGCTTCTATCCTTCTCTATTCTATATACCTTTCTTCACTTCTTACTCTGTGGCACACTGTGTAGCTGGGTGGCTGACCCCTGGAGTCCTCCTCTCCTTCTCTTTTCACTCCTCAATCTCCTCTTCCCAGTTTTCTCCTCCTAATTACTCTCTCTGCCTGCCAGCCCTGCCTATCCTTTCTCCTGCCTCCCTATTGGCCATTCAGGTTTTTATTAGACCAGTCAGGTGTTTTAGACAGGCACAGTAACACAGCTTCACAGAGTTAAACAAATGCAACTTAAAAGAGTGCAACACACCTTTACACCATTAAACAAACATTCCACAGCATAAGCAAATGTGACACATCTTTAACTGATATTCTACAACATAAAGCTTCCCATGATATGTGGTTTTTTTCTTTGGCTTAGGGCCAGACAGCATCCAACAACATCTAGTAATTTTTGATCATGGTAATGTAATAACCATAAGGTTCAACCTCATTTTTAAAGGGTTATGGGTCTATTTAAGATTGCTAACAAATTTTCTCCCGAAACACAGGGCGAACATTTTTTTAAAAAATCAACTAAAGTGAGTAAATGTACATACGGGCTTCATCCATAGGTTGTGGGATAAGTTAAATACGTTTCACCAGGGGTATTTTTCAGTGACTTGTGGGGCCTAGAAATACACTTTTAAGGATTTTCATTTTGAAGTTTCTTGTGGTCTAGATAAAAAAAAAAAAACCCTATAGGTTCATGTGTTCTGGTCTGTGGTTCCCAGGTGGTAGTACTTTTTTAGGAGCTTCTGAAAACTTTAAGGGAATGCCTAACTAGAGGAAGTGGGTGGGCCCTTGGAAGTGTTTTGGCTCTGGGGACAACCCCCCGCCCTGTGCTCCCCACACTCTCCTTTTCTCTTTGTTTTCTGTCTGGCAAAAGGTTAAGACTTTCTTGGTCTTATCTTCCCATAGCTAAGCTTATGCCACTAAATAAATGTGAATAGAACCATCTGATATGGTGAACCAAAACAAATACCTCCTTCCTGGTATGCCTGTACATAGGTGACTTCAGGCCACCTTAATGACAGGAATGTGAACAAAGAGGAAATCTTGTTCTGAAGATCCTTGGGTTTTTCATTCTTAGCCTCAGCTATACTAGGATCTATTTCCAGTCTTTGATACACCAATGGAATCCATGTTTTATTTTTATTTTTATTTTTATTTATTTTTATTTATTTATTTATTTTTTTTTTTGGTTTTTTGAGACAGGGTTTCTCTGTGTAGCTTTGCGCCTTTCCTGGAACTCACTTGGTAGCCCAGGCTGGCCTCGAACTCACAGAGATCCACCTGGCTCTGCCTCCCAAGTGCTGGGATTAAAGGCGTGCGCCACCACCGCCCGGCTTATTTTTATTTTTTTATTTTTATTTTCTGGAGCTGAGGAATGAACCCAGGGCCTTGTGCTTGCTAGACAAGTGCTCTACCACTGAACTAAATCTCCAAGCCCAGAATCCATGTTTTGTTTGCTTGTCATGTTTTGCTTGCTTGTTTGTTTTGGCTGTCAGCCTCTCCAGCTCACTGCCTAGGAGAAAACATATCCCCTTTCTTAAAAATATGCAATACAAAGGAAAGAAAAACCTTTACAATGAAAATCGTAAGACAATTAATAGAGAAACTGGGGGAGGTAGACACTAGAAAATGGAAAGACCTCCCATGTTCATGAATCAGAAGTATCAATATTGTGCAAATGGCCAGCCCACTAAAACCATCTACAAATTCAATGCAATCCCAGTAAAAATTGCAGAGGTTATTTTTTTTACAGTCATAGAGTAAACAAATCTTAAAATTTACATGAAAGCACAAGAAACCAAGGTTAGTCAAAGTCACCCTGAACAAAAAGAATTTTGTGGAAGATATCACCGTATCTATTTTAAATTTTACTACAGAGCCATAGTGAAGGGCTATGATACAGAAATAAACACATAGACCAATGGAATAGAATTAGATACCCAGATATAAGACTATTCAGAAATACACTATTGTAGAAGCTTTCTGAAATATATTCACACACAAGATAAAAAAGTTTAAATGAAATTACCCTATACACTGGGCACAATGCCTCTCCCTGACATCAGAGGCTATCAAATAAAAAAAAAAAAACAACCCAGTTTTAAGTATGGATTGCCAATTTTCAAGTTTTTGGTAAGTGGGATTCCATAGACACGCCCCACTCAACAATACAGTTCTGTACTAGCTGGTGACCCCACCAGGCTCTACCAGATGGTTCCAGGCCTGTGGTCATACAGACATTCCTAGGCCCTAATTAAACTGTGGGAAAATAAAACAAAAAGTCATAAATATGGGACAGTGACTTATAGGGAGGAAGGGAAGCTGGCAGAGATGGGGGTGGTCAAGAGAGGATGAGGGAGCAGAGTAAGAAGAATATATTGTATACATATAAAAATTGTCAAAGAACAAAAGCAATTATAATAAAGAACATCCAGTGCTTTCTAAAATTCTAGTCCGTTGAAGGCCTTTCCATTTGCTCTGTCCCCAGAAATCCCCTGATGAGTTTAGCGAGTGTTAACCTTTCCCTTCTCAAAAATCTACTGCATGAACGTCAAAGTCACATGCAGTATTCAGTTGCTCTCCAATGACTCCATTTGTGATCAATTCGCTTCCCAGTAGGATCATGCAATACTTCAAGACAAAGGCTTAGGTTTGGCTTCTTTTATAGTCACCAGATGGAAGTTTCTTCGTGTAGATCCACAGCAAGGTATCCCCAAAATTATTCTGAGTGGGGCTAAGGTTTGAGGACCTCTGTTCTACTCTGGTGCGCTTCAAACTATAACAGGTCCCTCCGTTCCCTCCAGGGTTATATGCTAAAGGGAAGATGTCGGGTTCGTTGGTGTGAGACTATTCATTTTCAACAAGTTTATAGGCAACAGCAATGTTTTAAAGACAGTCTATAGATCAAAGAAAGCAAGCTTCCAGCTCAAGGAAAACATTATGCACATGGGGAGATTTTCACCAAATTCTCACTGGTGACACCCAAGAAAATCTTCCTATGAATGGACTAGTATAAGTTGATGCAAGTGTGATCACAGCAGAGAGAAAATGACGTGGAAAGGGATGAGGAGATCAGAAAGAAAATAAAATTTACTATATAACAGTTGTAACCAAAGACCCAAACCTCCCAGGCGACACTTTTTATATTATTTTCCCCATTATATTTTTATCCGACAGTTTTATAACTATGTCATTTCAGTCATTGTAAATTCCCATCCTCCTCCTTCTCCACCCTTCCTTCTCCTCAATGAAACTACCTCTTACTTTTCACGTATTCTTTTTGTATGTGGCCCACTCAGTTTAATTACAGTTTCTTGCTACGTTATTTAGCGGGCAGGGGCAACTTAGGACATGTTAGGGGGGAAAAAAAGCCTTAATTTGTTTTCTACTTTCTCATCTATCACTAACAACTTTCCTTGTAAATGTAGACCAATAAACTAATCTTACCTTTGCCCCTAAAATATGCATCTATAATCTATGGCTCAATGCTAGTAACTTACTTAAGATTTGTTAAATTGAGTTCTCTTAAAGAGACCCCTCCCCTGACACACACCTTTCAAAGCCTAGGAAACAAAGACAGAAAGGACCATGGGAACAAAAACAACCATCACCTGTTTCTGCATAGTTTTTCAAGTACTACAATCGACAGAAGTTGTATAGTTTATGCTCTATAAACAATGGACAATGTCCTGAATGCCACCCCTAGCAAAATGTAGTCACTAAGCAGCCAGTAGAGAGAAGAAAAAAAAATTTTTTGAAAAGAATCAATTGCTGCAAAGAAGCATGTGGGTAACCAGGAGGCTTTTCAAGGGTAATTGAAATCATGAACACCAGTGTCCTGGCTCCAGTGAGTTCTGTGCTACACTGTGACAGTAATTTCTGTGCTGTTTCAGAACGACACTGTCCACACAAAATGCTGCTGTGCCTCATACTTGTGTGCCCACCAAGTAGTCAAAAGCGATTAAGTGAATGTTTTGAATAAAACCAATTTTGAAAGTCTATGCACATTGAAAAATAAGTTCAAATAATTCCAAATCAGACTTAAATTTAAGAATGTGTGGGTAGTACGTTTTACGAGACTCTTAGGTATAGGCAAGCAACACCTACGGCATGTGACCCTACATCTGCCTTAGAGTTGGAATAAGGAATTACTTAAGCAGCAGCACACTTTTGCCAAGATTCACAAATGTTACAATCCACTTTGAATTCGTGGCAAAACAATGCTTCTGTTGGCTTTTTTTTCAGTCGTAAATAGGAGAAAAGTAACACGATTTCCCTTCAGTGGCCCGGATTCATGGAAGTGTTTCCAATAATTTCACCTCTAAATGCAGTGGAAGACGACAAAGCACAGATGAACATTTAGGTCAGAATCCAGCTGTATGGTTCAGAGAGAGGGAAAGAATGGACTAATTTATACCCCAGGCTGAGCAAGAATTGAATACTTCCCAGGGTTTTAGAGCATTGGGAAAAATCTTTTTTACATGACCCATTCCTTTGGTTTTATCTTTTCATTTACTTCTATATGACATGAGAAGCAAAAGGAAAGGCAGACATGTCTTGAGAATGTTGCAGTCAGCTGGAGTTTACCAAGAAGGACCCAGGATTTTCCTACTTGACTTCCATTCCAATGTTGTATACTTCCAGGCTGGGACTTTCAGGATTCCAGCTCTCGCTCCATCAAAATAAGCTAACATCCAAGTACTTTGGATTTCCGCCTTCCATGCTTCATTACCCTGGGATCTCCAAGGAACAAAAGAGCACTGCTAAGTTCTGAATTGTTTTTGCATTTCTCTGGATGTGCAGTGAAGTGGGGGAAATCAAGCCATTCGAGTCCTACTCTGAAAAACAGTTGACAAACCTAAATTCTCTTCTGTCCAAAGACAGGGAAACCAGCAAAACATTTCTTCTCTTTCTGTCGGATTCCCCCAACCCGTTGCCTGCTTCAAGACCTTAGCAAAACTCTGTTCTGCTACAGACACTGCCTCACTGACATTGCCGCTTCGTTGGAAATTTCACTGAATGGAGGCAGTCAAGTCCTCTGAGTAAATACAAATTGTCCTGTCAGTATACATGAGAGACCCTTGATGACTTAAGACCTGAGAATTTCCCACTGTGGCTTTTGCAAGCTTTTGTCTCCTGTTCTTAGCACAGCTTTGCCACCCAGGCCCTCTCTTGTATATGACGGTAGCTCTTAATCCTCCCTAGTTACCCAATTCAGTAAAATCCAGATTGCTCAAACAATAGCTCTTACACCACAAAACTATCCCTCCATTCTCATCTTTAAAACTATGTGCATCTCTTTGCAATTCTTCTCCTGCTAAGTTTCACTGAAAGTTGTCCGGCTCCTGCTAAAGCTAATGGCCTTCATCTCCCCTCCATAGTAATGGTGCTGATCTGGGTATAGAAATGGAGCATCTATCTGTTGTTTATCCCAGAGCCACCAGAACATTGGTGCATCACCAAAGTTCTTATTTCTTTGTCTTTGATATCTATGTCTTGGTTTTACTATCTTCTTTTAATTGAAGATCATAAATGTTATGGTGAAATGTTAAGGAAATGTGAAGGAAAGACTGCAAATTGTTAGGCCATTTGAATGTGTATTTTTTTTATATAATGGATCCAGTGGTTTTAGATATTGGAAACTCCAGCAGAATTTTACCAAGGATGGTTTAGAACTTCAATGGTCACCTGAAGAATGTAGGGCACAAATAAAATAACCCATTTTTTTTTTTTTTTTTTGGTTTTTCGAGACAGGGTTTCTCTGCGTAGCTTTGCGCCTTTCCTGGAGCTCACTTGGTAGCCCAGGCTGGCCTCGAACTCACAGAGATCCGCCTGGCTCTGCCTCCCGAGTGCTGGGATTAAAGGCGTGCGCCACCACCGCCCGGCAAAATAACCCATTTTTATGCTACCTTAGAATCAAAGAATTTAAGGCTTCTAAATAGTTATCAATATTTGTAATTGATATGAAGGAACCTCTTAAAAATAAAACAAAAAATACCTAGGAATAAATTTAAGCAAAGAGGTTAACTAGCTCTACATCAAAAACTTTGACACTGAAGAAAGAAGTTGAAGAAAACACTAGAATATGAAAAGATCTCTCATGATTATTGAATGCAGAATAATATTATGAAAATGACTATATGACTCAAAATAATCTATAGATTCAATGCATTCCTCTTCAAAATAGCAATGGCATCTTTCATAGAACTAGAAATAACAATCCTAAATTGCATAAAAGATTCTAAATAGCCAAAGAAATCCTAAGCTGAAAGATCAATGGGGTTATTGTAATATTTCTTTTTAAATTATACTACGGAGTCAGAGCCAGAGATAACACAGTGCTAGCATAGACGTGGACACACAGACTAACGGATTGCAACAGAAGACTCAGAAATAAATCCATGTAGTTATGGAAGCCTATTTTTGGTAAGCATATCATAACTTATATTGGTAAAAAAAAGTAGCCTTTTAAACAAACTGTGCTGGAAGAACTGGTTCTACACTTAACCAAAAAGCAAAACAAACAAACAAACAAAAAAAAAACCCAAAATAACAACAACAACAACAACAAAACGAAACTAGATTCACATCACTCACTGAGCACAAAAATCAATTCAAAAGAGGTCAAAGACCTTAATATAAGACCTGAAACTTTGAAACTCCTAGGGGAAAACAGAAAAAAAATGCTTCCAGATTTTGGCAAAGGCAAGAATTTTCTGAAAATTCCGATAATATAGGAAATGGCCCCAAGAATTGACTGTTGAGATTACATGACATTATAAAGGATTTGAATGGCAAAGGAAACAATTGTCAATGTGAACTCTACTACACAACTCATTGAACATGGAGAAGTCAAACTGGTGCCTACTTAGAGCCTTAGATCTGTGGACTAGTGTCCATTGTTCTGAAAGGCACTCGACACGCTACCAAAAGAGAATAGTAAACACTAAACAGCTATAAACCCTTTGATCTACAATGGTGTACTGCCTGCAAGATATCCTGATATAATAGTGACAAAAAACTTGAAGTAACCAACCAACGTCTGATTTGACTTAAGACCCACTTAAGAGATGGAACTCATATCTGATGCCACTTGGTTGGCCAAGAACCTGGGACTAAATAGCCTGGAGACCTAGGAGAAAACCAAATACTACTGTTTTGATAAAGGAATGTAGCACTAAAATGTCTCCTAACAACATTCTGCTATACTCATAGATGCTTGTCTTGCTCATCCATCATCAGAGAAGCTTCCTCCTTAAGCAGATGGGAACAAATACAGAGATACACAACCAGATGATAGGCAGAGTGAGTGTGGTGATATATTGTGTACCCCAATAAAACTTGCCTGAGGATCAGAGAAGCTGAGCAAGTCACAGCCAACCTCGCCTCGCAACTCCTCAGCTGATCCTGTTTCCAGGAATCCTCAGACTGAAATCCTCTGAGTTCTCACCTGGAAGGGTCTCAGCTGAACTGCTTTAGTTCCTGTCTCCTTATGCCTTATATACCTTTGTCCACCCTACCATCACTTCCTGGGACTAAAGACATGTGTGCTTCCCAGTACTGGGATTAAAGGTGTGTGCCACCACTGCCTGGCTCTGTTTCCAGTGGCCTTGAACTCACAGAGATCCAGACGGATCTCTGCCTCCGAAGTGATAGGATTAAGAGTGTGTGCCACCACTGTCTGGCCTCTATGTCTAATCTAGTGGCTGGCTCTGTCCTCTGATCCTCAAGCAAGTTTTATTAGGGTATACAATGTATCACCACAGTGAGAGACCTTGACACATTCAGCCCCAAACAGGATGTCTCCATCAAATCCCTCCCCTGGGGGAACCCTGAGGAAGAAGAGCTGGAAGGGTGAAAGAGCCAGAGGAAATGGAGGACACCAAAGAATCAAAGCTTTCTAGACATAGCAGGGTTGGCACACATATGAACTCACAGAGACTGTGGCAGCATGCACAAGGCCTGCATGGGTCTGCACCAGACAGCGTTGGCACACATATGAACTTACAGAGAGTGTGGCAGCCTGCACAAGGCCTGCATGGGTCTGCACCAGACAGGGTTGCAGCTCTGGAAGAAGTGGAGACAAGCCCTATCTCTAATCCAGAAGCTATCTCCCATTGATGACCAAAATAAAAATGTTTAATTTTCTATAAGGAAATCTCACCAGGATGTAAATCACTCTTAAGGGCAGGCCCCATACCCAGCAGTAGATGGCCAACATAAAATGAACTCAATGGCATCTTTGAAGGTTCTTTTGTATTGTAGCATTTGTCAGGACTTCTTTTTTTTCTTTATAGGTCCTTTGCATGTATATTATGGCTTCCAGATTTGTGTTTTTATGAGAATCCTGTGTGTGCAAGCATGTGTATCTCTGTGTCTATATGCATTTCTTGTGTTTTTTTAAGGCTCTTTTTCTTCTGTTTGTTTTATTCTATTCTGAATCATTTGTTTGTGTTTTATTTTGTTGTATTTTATTAGCATCCCTTAGATGCCTGTTTGCTTTCTAAGGAGAAACAGAAAGAGTCAGGATGGGAGGGCGGGTGGGGAGGAACTAGGAGAAGTTGGGGAGGGAAAACTATAATTATGATGTATTGTATGAAAAAAATCTATTTTCAATAAAAGAAAAAAAAGGAGAAACAACCCATAGAATGGGGATTTCTTTCGCCAACTATGTAACAAATGGCAGTTAATATGCAGACTATATAAAGAATTACACAAATTAAACACTAAAATAAATGAATATTTGACCAATAAATTGGCTAAATGAAGTGGATCGACCATTTCAAAAGAAGAAATGCAATAACCAATAAATGTTTAAGAAATTGTCAAACATGCTCACCGTGAAGGCAACGTAAATTAAAATTTTAATTCAGGATTCTATTTCTTCCCAATCAGATTGGCAATCATGGGGGAAAACAGATGCTGCCTGGCAAGGGTGTAGAAAAAGAGCCTCTATCCACAGCAGGCAGGAATGCAAAGTAGTGCAACCACTAACAAAATTATTATGAAGATTTCTCAAAAAACTAAAAGTGGAACGACCGTATGACCAGTCTGTGCCACTGCTAGGTATAGTCAAAGACTTTCAAGTCCTAAAACATAGATCCTCACATGTCTTCTTTATTACTACATTATTCATACTAGCTAAGAAATGGAACCAACCCAGATATAAACTAATGGATGAATTGATAAAGAAAATGTAATATATATATATACATATCACATAAATATATGTAATATATATGTATATATACACGAATTTCATTCATCTGTAAAAAAAAAAAATAAATCATGGCATTAGTAGCTGGATAGACCTGGAAAAAAAAATTACGTTAATCAAAGTAAGCTAGAGCCAGACAACTACCATGTTTTCTCTCACATTATGATCCTACATTTTAATGTGTATAGATGCATATATAAATATATGTATATATGGAGTGGATTATGAAACTAGAAAGGTGACCACAAGAATGGGAAAAAGGAAGAAATAAAACAAAGGATAAAGGAATGTATCCAGCATGTGTAGCTGGAGAACTTCTCTCCAGGTCCCACCAAGCCCCTGCAGTCCCACAGCCCACGTATAAAATAATCACTCAGATGTTTATATTATTTAAACTGCTTGGCCATTATCTCAGGCCTATCATTGTTTAGCTCTTACTCTTATATTTAGCCCATTTCTATTAATTTATACTTTGCCACGTGGCTTGTGGCTTATCGGTACCTTACATCTTTCTTGTCCTGGCGGCGGCTCCAGGCAGTCCCTCCTCTGCCTTCCTGTTTCCTCTCTGTTAGTCCCGCCTATACTTCCTGCCTGGCCACTGGCCAATCAGTGTTTATTTATACAGAGCAATGTCTGCAACAGGCATGGAAGTAGAGAGGGGTTAGGGGTGAGGAAAGAGGGGATTAGTGAGCGGAGAATCAGGACCATGAGAGAGGGGTGTGGAAAGGAGACAAGTAAGAACAAAATATGGGAGAATATGCTGCACGAGACCCTTACATTGTAAGGAAACTATGGAAACTAGCTCCTCACCTGCCCCCAAGGCCACCCCTCACCCTCCCACCCCCCCACCCCTACCCTCTACCACCAACAAACTCAGGGACTGACATGGAGGAAAATTGGAGATGATTTTAGTTCAATTTTTTAAGTGCTACTGAGTAAGAATATCCTTGTGTGGAAGAAGGCCATGCTCCACCATTCTGAGAAAGGATACTGGACAGTATGACAGCAGAAGCTCTCTGTGTCTTGCATATTGGAAGCTGGGGTGCTAATACTCTACCAAGTATGAGGATTATTTCTGCCCTGTTATTTCACCATGAAAATTTTAATGAGATGAAGTGGGAGCAGTTATTGAGATTCTTATTTTTAGAACCTGGGGTCATGAAGATTTTTCAATGCATGTTTATTGAAATAAAAAAAAAACCAAAAAAAAAAAAACAGAACCAAAAAAGAAATAATGAAAAAGAAAAATTTCAAAAGATTGTGGTTTAGTCAAGGTTCTCTAGAGTAATAGAACTTATAGAGTAAATCTATCATCTATGTATGTATTATGTATGTATCTATCTAATATATATATTATATATATATATATATGTATATATATATAATTCATTAGAATGACTTTTAGTCTGTGGTCCAGCTAGTCCAACAATGGCTGTGTATAAACAAAAGGTCTGAGAATCCAGTAGTTGTTCAGTCCACGGGACTGGGTGTCTCAGCTGGTCTTCAGTGTATGCTGGAATCTTGAAGGAGTTGGCTGTAATGCCAGCGAAGAAATGGACTTTCTAATGAGGTGAGATCAAGAAGGCAAAGAATTAAGCTTCCTTCTTTTATGTCCTCTTATAGGCTTTCAGAAGAAGGTGTCATTCAGATTAGATCTGGATTAAAGGTGTGTCTTACTACCTCAAAGGCCCAGAATAGAAGTAGATCTTCCCACTTCCAAATAACAAGTATTGCTGTGGGATGGTCTGTATGTCAAATAAAATACTGATTGGCCAGTGGCCAGGCAGGAAGTAGGTGGGACAAGGAGAGAGGAGAATTCTGGGAAGCAAAAGGCTGAGGGAGGGAGACACTGCCAGCCGCTGCCGCCATGACCAGCAGCATGTGAAGTTGCCGGTAAGCCACCAGCCACGTGGCAAGGTATAGATTTAAAAAAATGGGTTAATTTAAGATAAAAGAACAGTTAGCAAGAAGCCTGCCACGGCCATACAGTTTGTAAGCAATATAAGTCTCTGTGTTTACTTGGTTGGGTCTGAGCGGCTGTGGGACTGGCAGGTGACAAAGATTTGTCCTGACTGTGGGCAAGGCCGGAAAACTCTAGCTACAAAGTATGCCCTCTATTTTTGGGTTTTAGTTAATTCCAGATGTAGTCAAGTTGACAAGCAAGAATAGCCATCACAAGTCCACCTCTTGTCAACTTGACACATAATTATATCTCCTTGTATCATGAATAATTTCCAAATGAAAATAATAAACAAGTCATAATAACACCTGAACATAATAAAACTATCCCATGTACAATTGCAAATGCATTATATATTTAACCAGGTCATAATTATGCCTAATATGATAGAACCATCCCATGTAAACCACAAAAGCATTATAAATTTAGAACAGGTGGCAATGTCACTGGAAGGACATTCTTTTAGTAGCTCAAACTTAAATATTATGGTTATACTATTGATATTCTCTTAATTAATGTTACATCACATGATAAAGAAACTGAGGAAAGAAAACACAAATATCTGCACAAACACATTAACAAAATACGGCAAAAGCACTCATGTCAATTATAATCCTCTCTTCTGCAACTGGTCATGTGGATTTAGCTGGCATTTATAACTAGCTTTCTCTACTACACATTCTGTATTTCCTCCACCTTTGGCAAGCACCTCACAGATTGATATAGAAAGTAGACAAATATGGATATAAAATAACTGAAAATAAGATCTTCTAGTGGTTATTCCTGAGGTCTTTCCTGTTGAAATTGATTGGTTTAAAAAAAATTCAACTATGTAGAAGGAGAAAATGGATTCTTTCTTGATTTTTGAAAGACTCCAATCCCTTCTCCAGAGTTCTCTGTCTTCAGTTGGAGTGGGGATTGTGCAGTTGTTGATTTTCTTAGACTTGAAGTGACAAGTGGTCTTAGAATCCAGAACACTGGATGGAAGACTTTTCCTAATTATAAGAGCTTGATGGGTGCTCTAAAGGTATTTTGGTTCAGAAAAATATAATTATTGGCTAAATCAATAGCTTTTCACATTAAGCCATTAGAAAAATTCAAGAGCAAGAGTATGCCTTCTAGAAATAGATACTTATGACTATTTCCAAGAAAGGGAACACAGGGAAAATTCGTCTCCTTAAATTGAAACACAGAATCCAAAAAGATGAAGGATAAATGTCATGTGACAGAATAAATCCACCTGAATAAACTAATTTGTCTACAGTTGCTTTTCAAACAAAAGGGAGGTACTTTTCAAGCAAAACCCCATTAGTTGGTACCGGGACTACAATACCCCAACCATGAAGCCAGTGACCTTTCCACCAAGCCTTTCTCTGGGTAACCAAAACATTCCAGTGGTGAGAATTTTGAGTATTTCTCTCATTAGTCAACATACTTTCCACACAGTGATTCAACTCTGATGCATCTGGGGCAAGAGATCTACTTTGTAAATTGGGTGTGACTCCTAAATGTGGGCAGAAGAGGTTTTCTTCTGGAATGCCCCTGAATAGAATTATTTGAAGTTGGTAGAGATTGATTTTTCCAATACCTGAGTTCTTGGAGGCAGGCTCAATAGAACCTTCTAGACTTAGAGAAGGCTTAGCTATAGATCCTGGGTTTAGACTCCCCAGTTAACACAGGCTCTTCTATGCTTATTTGAAAGATTTGGAGAAGTTTGGGGGGTGGGGTTCCAGCGCTTTTAGTAGCTCCCCATCTTTGCCACATAGCAAGAGCCATCCTCTTTGTGTGCAGTGGCAACAGAAAAGTTTTCTGAGGTGTCAGCTGACTCAAGATTCCATTTACCCTGTGACTCTCGCCACTCCCACTTTTTCTTGGTTGAAAATACATGTGCTTTCTGTGTCTAGACTCAACTCTGAAGTCTTACTCTTCCAACGTGCATATGATATATCTACATAATAGTAATTTTTCTACAACAGGGCTTTGAGAAAGCCATACCCAAAGACCTGAAAGATACTTGCTAGATATCTACCAAATCAGTTTCATACTGAAGTATAAAAGTAAGGGTGAGGTCAGGATGTATTTCCAGGGGTTGGGGATTTAGCTCAGTGGTAGAGCGCTTGCCTAGCAAGCGCAAGGCCCTGGGTTCGGTCCTCAGCTCTGAAAAAAAAAAAAAAAGGATGTATTTCCATCCATTGTTGTAGCCTATAAAGCCCCTTGACATGATTTGTTCCTGACATCAAAACTCCCTTCCCTCTAGACTTAAGATAGAGACTAGATTTGTTTCCTGACATACCAGAGAAGCAGGGTCTTTGCAAAGAATCACTGTTTGTGGTATTCTGGTTATTATCATGTCAATACTTGCCTCTGTCACCATAACTTTATTCCCTCCCTTTAAATGCTTTTCCATGATTACTCAATTGACAGATGATTAAAAATATAAAACTCGAGTTCATCAAGAAGAAAATCAGATATACATTCTTTGAAGACCTCATACTCCACTTCAAGTATGAAGCTAGAGAAATGAACCAACCTACATTTGGCTAAATTTGAAGACTTCCCATTGATGTAGAAGAGAGATGTTAAGAACTACAACCCCCAAGGGGGAGGAATAAAGCATATAAAAAGAGAGATCTTGTAAAAGCAATATTTTATAGAAAAAAAGTTAGTGTTCCTTTATTAGACAGCCCTGGGCTTAGCAGTTCAGCTTTGAGATATGTTAGCTGTAGTAAGGCATGAGTAATAACTTGTTGGTTCCTTACTCCCTAGGGCAGAGCAGAGACCCATCAATGGAACTAGCTATTATATATTGTAAAGAGAAGAAGGTATACAGAAGCACATGTCCAGTGGCTTAAACATAGACCTGAGAGACGCATACCATTTATGTCTTTAACGCGGGTGAAAAGATAGAAGATCTCTAGAAACATAGACCAGCTCAACAGTTTTGTACTCAACTCAATGCCTATATTTTATAGACCAGGAACCCTATTAAGTCTTTTTCTGAATTTGATTTTCAAATACCGAAGCAGTATGGAAGCTGGGAGGACTTCTAGAATGTATTGAATATTCCATATCTGAAATCTTGGGAACCGCAAATATTTCATATTTAGAGATCTTCCAGAGTTTTGGAGTGTCTGCACATACATGATGAGATATCTTGGGGGGTGGGGTGTGATAAAAGTCTAAATATTAATAGATTTGTGTTTCATATGTACCTCATACATATGAAATAAATAAAATTAAATTTAAATAATTTAAATACATTATTTATAAATATTATTAATAAATAATAAATTTAATTTTTTTTAGTTTGCCTGTGACTTTTCACATGAGATTGGTGTTGGGCTTTCTGCATATCATGCTGGTGTTCTAATGCTTTGAGTTTGGAGCACGTTAGATTTTCAATCTTCAGATTAGAGATGCTCCATATGTATGGGTAAGGTAGTAATCAGGCAATAATAAATACCAGCCCAATAGCTGTGTCTTCCATCCTTCTGAAGAAGACTCTAATTTCTCTCCTGAAAAAAGATACTTTCGGGACACATCCTCTTCTGATTCTAGGTGGTCATATACAATAGTGTAACATATCCAACAATTATGTATCATGGGCAAAGCTTTTCACTCTTCTGTTTTCCCCTCTGTTTTTCTGTTATCATCCTTTCCTCCCATTATACAGACACAGAGCTGTAATGCTTGAGTGAGAAAAAATACTCTGTAACCACGAGAGGCTAACATGAAGGTGAAAACCAAAATGTTAAGTACTGTAGAGCTGGAAGATGCACAAAGTCTGATTCTTCATGGCCACTAGGCCATAAATCTAATTATAGAGCCAACCCGCACTCCCCTTTTTATACTTAACACAATGCATGAAAGATACTGTCAGTACATCTTTAATTACTGTAATGAAAATGCTTAGATATGTTTAAGGTTAAAAGAGGCTTATTTAACTTGCACTTCTCTGTTTCACGGTCTTGTATTTGGTTTTGGTCTTCATGCTGACAGAATCCTGATATGGTACAGAGCAAGGGGCTCTCCCATGGGTCTTCTCTAGTTTCTTTTCTTCCTCCTCCTCCTCCTCCTCCTCCTCCTCATAAAGCTACAGCATTTGATCATCAGAGCCATATTGTGGTGACCTTATCTAATCTCCATTATCTTCTAAGGGCCATACCTTGAAACAGCATTTTTGGACCAAGGTTCTATTTCACAATCCACAAATTTCAACAGATGAATCCCTGAGAGATACATTAAAGCCCTGTTCAAAATGTAAGACTCCATTAATATCTGTATAAACATTTTCAGTTGAGTAAGAGGCGGGGGGAGAAGGGAGAGAGGGAGAGATAGACAGACAGATAGATAGACAGATAGATGGATAAATAGATGATAGATAGATAGATAGATAGATAGATAGATAGATAGATAGATAGATAGATAGATGATAGATGGATAAATAGGTGATAGATGATAGATAGATAGATGATAGATGGATAAATAGGTGATAGATGATAGATAGATAGATGATAGATGGATAAATAGATGATAGATAGATGATAGATAGATAGATAGATGATAGATGGATAAATACATGATAGATGATAGATAGATAGATAGATAGATAGATAGATAGATAGGTAGATAGATAGGTAGATAGATAGATCCCAGCTTGTGTTCCTGGCAACTGTGTGAATGTGCATGTGAGTGTGTATTTGTCTGGGCTCTGAAGGCAAAAGAGTGGAAAGAGGGACAGAAGCATTGATTAGTCTCCGATAGACGTTTTCTGTTTCTCACTATGCTCTACTTCCCATTTTCCACCCCAGAGGACTCCCAGAGGACTGCTCCATGTGGAATGCATCAAGAATTACTTGCCCTCCGCCCGTCTGTTGGGTTTGGCAAGTAGAAAACATTGGCAAGGGATTGGGAGAGCAGGAGGGAAGCATGGTCAGGATTTATTCCTAGACCTTCCCAGATGTCAAAGGCCACAGCTCTTTGAGATGCCATATGCTACACAACCCACTTTCTAGGTTGCTATGGCCACCTCCTTCGTCTGTCTATACAGGGCGGGGTCGAGGGTGGTGATGGCTCATCACTTCATTCCTTCTCAGTTTTGCTAGACTCTGCTCACATTTTTTGAAAATGGCACCTTTAGGAAATCTCCATAAATTGCCCAGGAAGCTCCAGACATAGAGCCAGGACTTGGCATGAATGGAGGCAGCTCAGTTGCACCAGGCAGTAGCAGGTAAAGGACTGCTAGAAGTTTCAGAAAGAAAGCTACAATGCAGCAGGCAGAACCTAGACCAGAATATCTGAGCTAGAATCCTGGCTCCGACTCTTCCGATCTGGGAGCAGCTAGTTTCCTTGCCTATAATATATGATAATACTATTATCTGCCTTATAAAATTGTAGTCGAGACTGAGTAGAGTACACATGCAAAGTACATCAATCCTTGTTACTTTGTAATCAATCCACAAATGCATTGATAGTAATTATTATTGAATGCAAAAGGACAGACAAGATGCTAATTGCTTCAGAGGACTTCTGGGGAGACCAATGAGATCCAGGCCAAATGAGGAGACTGACTTCATAGTTTGATATTCAACAGCTCATAACTTTAAATCCTTGGCTCTTCCGCTTCTTCTATTCTGCTTGTGGACAAGCTGACAAGAAAGCCTAATTCTGTTTTGGTCCAAGCCAAAGCCCAGTTCTATGCCCTGTATTCCCACCACTGTCTTGCTCTCCCCAAATACCCTGACGATGTGTATAATAAGCCTTTTTATATAATTCTGGTATTAGTATTAAAATTACTAAAAAGAACAACCAAATTAAACTGGATAGGACTCCACCTGACACTCAATGAAGGACATAATAATCCTCTACTTTTTAAAAACCACTGTAGCTAAAACCACACATCTGTCATCCACCCTGTGAGAAAAGGAAGAACATCTTGGGCAAATGGAGTTTACCCTCTTTCCATGATAGATGAACATCTCAAAACTAGAAAGTAAGTTGGTTGGTAGAAAAGAAAATTCTAGTCTTCCCCATTGTGAATGGCAGAGTGAGATTGACACCATCTGTCTCATCCAGACTATTTGATGGCCCATCGCATTCATAGCTCATCCCCTGGCATGACTCAGCCCAGAAAGGTTCCCAAACCTTCAGGAACAGACATCAGAATTAGTGGAGGATATTTTCAAAATTATGGATGCAGAGAGCCTAGTTCCAGAACCTTGGAATGAAAACTTGCTAGGCAGGTTCAGGGAAGAGTGAAGTTAGAAAATTCCCCAGCAGATCCCAATGAATAGTTAGATGGAGAATTATAAAAGTAACACCAGTTTTGACACTGCTCTTTGTTTATAATAGCTGCTATGGATCTTTTTAGAATTATATATGTGTTTATAGCATATTTTGATCATACCCATCCCTGTGTACCCCCTCTAACTTTCCCTAGGTGCCCTTGAACATGTTCCTCATCTTCATGTGTCCTTCATTTTTAAATTTTTTAAAAATAGTTCACTGAGTCTAGTTAGCTCTGCCCATATGTGCATGGCTGTGGGGCCATCCACTGAAGTGGGGGAAACCCACACCTGCCTCACCCCTAAAGAAAAATGACTGTTTGTTCCCATCAGCAGTCAACTGCCAGCAGCTCCTCATTTGGGGGTTAGGGCCTCAGGAGCCACTTCCACACTGGCTTATATTAACACCCGCAATCTTGACCACGGTGGCATTCTGACCCCACTGTTTGCCACAAGTTCTGCTGACAGTGTAGCTGGTTAGGACAGAATATACCTGTGCCTTTACTTTCCTCATCTATAAAATGGGGTAAGGTTGGAACGTTGAAGAGTATGACCATTAACCCAAAGAAATACCAGAGTACCATGTATCAGAGTTACATCGACCAAGCTGAAGGACTCTGCTTGTAGTTTTCTTATGAACTAGCCCAAACATCAAAACAATACAAACTATTCATGCCATAACCATTTCATAGTAAATATTATTGACAGTAATGGCCAGCACAAAATAAAATGGCAACAATTAAAATTGCAGGCAGGGAAACTTATAGAAATGTAAATGTGACTGAATGTCTGTATCTTGATGCTCATGTTTTTACATGCAAATACCAAATAGGGGAAAATTAATTAGACTTGGCAGACATAATTAACACCAAATAAAACAGCCAGCAGCTAAACACATGTAAAAATTTATTATCCCCTGAAATTTGACAGAAGAATCAGATTTTTTTGCTGTTTAGTATGAATAATTTGACCCATGACAATTGGATTTAGTACAAATAATAACCATAAAAGAAAAACTGCAATTACAGAGACTATAATCATTAAGTTTTGATATGAATAACAACAAAAGTATCCCCATATTAAATAATATAGTCATTTAAACCTTATGCGGAAAATAATTGAGTCCAGTGAAAAGAATTTCAGTAAATTGAAATTGAAAATGGAAAAAATTGGGAATGTATTAGTGTTTTAGAATACAAATTTTATCCAAGAATTGAAACAACAGAAATTAGAATTGAAAATGCTCTTAAACTGCAAATTTAAAAATATTCCATCATTATTCATGTAAGTAAAATTCTGACGTCAAAGTTTCTTTCTGTTCCTTTAATGCAGGAATCAAAATGTCCTTGGCTCAGGATGTGCACAAGGTCAAAATGAAATGGTTGGACCAAGAGAAAAGGTCACAGCTCCTTCTACTTAGTGCTTTGTTGGGTAGTGTGAGGGAAAGGATGGTCAGCGAAGGCCGGAGTCAGCTCTCCTATGTCCATACCATCAGGGCCAGTGGCGAGGGGATGTAGGGCAGCTCTCTTGTGAGGGTTGGAGCCAGCTCTCTTGCTTCAGCATCCAGTGAGGGGCAGGGCCATCTTCCCCCGGGCCAGGAAGGTCAGGGCTGCCTCAGCATGGCCCTCTGATTTCATCATGCATGGCTCCTACAGCCTCCCCAGTGGTCACACAGGCCACAGACATCAACATAAACCCAAGCTGCTGTGGAACTATGGAGCCAGACATGGCCCTTGGCAGCAGCTACATCCTAGCAGAAGACATCATAGCTCCAGGTGGCAGCCGAGGCTACTTAGGTCAGGATGGCAATGGCCGCGGCACTGCCCACGGACAGCAACAAGGCCACAGGTTGTGCCACAAACCCTGGGTCTCTCTGTAACGTTTGGTGGCATTAGGGCCACAGATCCAAACACGCTGTTGAATCTGGAAGTCACCATTGCCCCAGGGGGCAGTGCAGGCCACCCAGACTGGCAAGGCCCCAGCAGCAGCCGGGTCCTGGGACACCAACATGGGCCATTTGGTATTTTGCATGGCCTTGAATGCTAACAGGAGCCTCAGATATCAACACAGACCCAGGCTGCAGTAGGGCCATAAACCCAGACATGACACTCAGCTGCATTGGCCTGGACCGATGAGC
Organism: Peromyscus maniculatus bairdii; assembly: GCF_049852395.1. NCBI lineage: Eukaryota > Metazoa > Chordata > Mammalia > Rodentia > Cricetidae > Peromyscus > Peromyscus maniculatus. The sequence continues at coordinate 39,970,957 of NC_134869.1, forward strand.
TCAGCTATTACCCAGGCCCATAGCCAAATCTTGGGTTGGCCCACCCTAACATTTACCCCATCTAGGACCTGCTGAAGCTCATGTAGGGACTAGTCCTGTGGAACAAAATCCACAGGTTCTACCTGACTCTGGGTGACCATATGGATATCTGAGAGGCATTTTAGTGACGATCCAGTGATGTTGGTGTACCAGAAGCCAGAGGCCTTGAACCAGACCAGTGATTCATTGCAATGAATATTTGCAAGTAAAGCTGATTGGACAAAGGGGTACACTGTGTGACACATTGCAGCTACCAATGTTGCTAGGTTGAATGAGGTGTTGGAGAGTTGGGAAAGACAGAGGTGTGAAGATTTTTTTGTTGTTATTTTGTTTGTTTGCTTGCTTGTTTGCTTGTTTTGGTTTGGTTGAGTCTGATTTTTTTTTATTTTCTTTTGGGCAGGATGCTGCAGGGGTGAGGGGCCGATATGGGGGGACTGGGAGGTGAGAGGAATTGGGGTGCATGAGGTGAAACTCCCAATGAATCAACAAAGACATTATATTAAATTAAAAGAAAAAATGGTCAAGCTTGGACCATGGGATGAAACGAAGGAGCATGAGCAGTGATACACAGCTCTGCAGCCCCAGGCACTTGGACCACCACGTGGTCAACCGTGCAGACCACAGAGAAAGAGCACAAACATCCATCCATCCTTTGTTGAATTTTCCTCCAGCTCCACTTCTCTTTATCTAGTTTTGGACTGTGGTAGCTGCACTGCAATTCCAAGTCTTGAACTAGTCAGAAATAACTATTTTTTCAAAATGAAACTTATAGTATAATTAAAAGGAATGTTGACAAGGATGTAGAAGAAATAGATCCTCGTGTCAGCGGGTGGGATTGTAAATTGGTGAAGTCTCTTTGTTCACAGATGCTTCTAGTAACATCATTCATAGTAGGAGTCACTGGAAGTAGTCTAAGTAAGGATGGATGAATGTGTGGACAAAACAGTGAATATTGGCTCCCAATAAGAAACACATAACAAATCCAGGCTGTAACATGGATCATCTTTGAAAACATGCCAAGGGAAAGAAACCAATAACGAATGACCACGTTGTGATCCAACCCCAGTCATATGAAATGACCCAAGAAGGGATATCTATGAAGACACAAAGTAGACTAGCATCTACTGCTTTTACTTCTATGTGTTTATTTCCATGGGTTGGACCTGTTGTAGTGAAACAGAAACTCAGACAGGGCTTATGCTTCCCATGGTTCCTTGCGTTCAGTTGTGCCACTTTCTAATTCGGAAACGTGGAATATGAGCAGAAGCCGCATGTGTGGTCAAGGTGATCAGGCATCTGTTTATGTCTGTTCTTTTTCCGCTTACCCAACTGATTCTAAACAGTCAACAAGAGGAATGGGGCACTAAGATGGAAAATTCCTGGGTCCTTAAATCCCTGTGTGGGAAGCCCCCAGCTGCCACTGGGTATGCTACAGCAGACTGATCATCTCAGTGAGAAATAAGCAGCTCATGTTAGGCTCACTAAACAGAAGTTTCAATAGCCAGTACACTTTTGACCATCACAAAACAACAAAAGGCGTCTTTGTCATCTGTTATCATTTTTGTGGTTTTGAAATAAAATACAGTAGAGACTGGGAAACAGCCAAATATAGAAACCAAAAGGTAGATAGAGGTCATGGATGGATGGGGGTGGAAGACTGATTTTCCTACTTAAAATCTTACTGTTTATTCTACACATTCATAGTTTGACATTGCTTTCGATATTGGTGCACTTCGTTTAATCTCAAGCTCATGATACAAATACCAGGTCAATCCTGAGCCACCTGCGCATTTTTTTTTTTTTTTTTTAGTTCTATTCTCTGTATTGCAAGCCTACAGTGGGAGAGACAGTAAAACAAACAAAAATCCTAAATATGTAAAGTGTGTAATATATCACATGGTGAAAAGTGCCATGTAAATACATAAACAAGACACTGAGCAGCAGGGCTCAGTTTTAAATAAGACACCAGTGAAACCAAGATTCTGTGACAATAAAGAAATGAGCCATGACTTCCAGACAGAGGTAAAGACAGAATCAGGTAGACGCTGTAGATAACTAATTCTTGTAAGGAAGGTCAACTAGAGGGAACTGGAGGTGAAGGACCAGTCATAGGGGACCTCTGCAGGCACAGCTTTGGACTACCAGCTCCATTCATTCAGTCTATATTTTTCTGGGCTTCTAAGCAACATTAGTCAAGGTAACTATCCCCCTGCCTTTTTTTTTTTTTTTTTAACATTTGCATCACGTAACTTCAGTGGCACCAAATTTGCTTTTGTTGTTGTTGTTCTCTGGGTGATCCTTTGGGGATGGCCTTCAACATTAATGCCCCTCAGGATTTCCTTTTGGCTCTTTTGGCTCTCTCTCTCTCTCTCTCTCTCTCTCTCTCTCTCTCTCTCTCTCTCTCTCTCTCTCTCTCTCTCTCTCTCTCCCCACACTTACCTTCTCGTTATTTCATCAATTATGTGGCATTGACTCCCAGTTCTACATTTCTAATCCAGATTCTTCTGCTGGGAACTAGACTTGTATATATTTGAATATCTAAATATCAAGCTTACAAAGTCAAAACTTCCTAAGTGAATCCGGGACTCTGTGGGATGTTATCAGAAGGCATGATGCAGATTGATTTCACGTGGCTGATTCTGTGCTGAGAAGAAAGGATAGTGGCTGTAACTTTGTGGCCTTCATTTATTCTTATACTCAGAAAGTACTCCTCAATATCTACAAATGAGAAGGGCTAACAGGGATATAAAGATGTATACAGCTAGGCTACTACTCACCCCAAATTGATGATTGAATACACAAGAAAAGGAAATCAAACTATACTTATCAGTGAGTTTATAGTGTGTCAGAAAGCTATAACTTTTTATTCCTATAATTCTTATCTTTTTAGATTCATTTATTTTATATGTATAGTATTTTGCCTGAATGCTTGTATGACATCATGCATATGCCTAGTGTCCATAGAGGTTAGAAGAAGGCATTGGAAACCCTAGAACTAGAGATACGGATGGACCACCATGTGGGTGCTGGGAATCAAATCTGGCCCCCTACAAGAACAGAAAGTGCTCTTAACTGTTGAGCCATCACGCCAGCCCCCTGTAATTCTTTTGCTGGCCATTATTGCTACCTGTAGTCAAGTGAGGACACGAGGCTCCAGGATGATTCCTATATGACATATTCATTAGAGACAATACACAAAGCAAGACAACTCAATTTAGATGGCTTTACACTAAAATTCACTCTTTTTCCTCAATACTGATTTTAAGAATCTTAGAGATATCTAAGGGGGAACCATTCCATTCCCTTCAAATATCTATATCTATATTATATCAATTTTATTTCCACTATTCACTTTTAAATCCTACCCTTCATAAAGAATTTGAATCCTACTTCTCCCTGAGTGTGGAAGAAAGTAATCAAAGAAGTATTTACTGGATGACCTTAGTGAATTAAATTGTGTGTGTTAAAATACTTATTTTATTATTCAAGATTTTACAGAGAAATAGAACGTGTGTGCTGTGCATGCGGCATGCATGTGTGCGTGCGTGTGGTCATGCATGTGTGTGTGCATGTGTGCGTGGTGTGTGGTATGATGTGTGTGTGTGTGTGTGTGTGTGTGTGTGTGTGTATGTGTGTGTATAAATTCTAGTGGTTTGGTTTACAAGATAATGGAGGATTCCAGTACACATCTATAAACTAGAAACCCAGGATATTCAAGACATTAGATTTGTATTAAATCTAAGGACAGAGACTAAGGATGGTGAACGGTCTAGGCTCAGTTCAAAGGTCAGCAGGCTTCAGACCCAGGAAAGCTCAGTGCTTCAGTTGGAGTCCAAGGTGGGGGAAAAGCCAACTTCATAGGTCAAAGGTCATCACTGCCCCTCCCCCAGCTCCTCCTCGGTTCTGCTTGAACCTACAGCTGATTTGATGAAGCCTGTTCTTCTTTTTTTTTTTTTTTTTTTTTGGTTTTTTCGAGACAGGGTTTCTCTGTGTAGCTTTGCGCCTTTCCTGGAGCTCACTTGGTAGCCCAGGCTGGCCTCGAACTCACAGAGATCCGCCTGCCTCTGCCTCCCGAGTGCTGGGATTAAAGGCGTGCGCCACCACCGCCCGGCGCCTGTTCTTCTTAAAGAAGCCACTTGGCTCTTTTCAGCCTCTTAATTTGTTTGTTTCATTCACCAAATGCCTTCACAGAAATACTAAATATCCTAGGTACTGCATGGCTCAGTTATGTCAATACAGAAAATGAACTGAACCACTATATTTATGATACAAAATATGTCCGGATATAATGGCATCACAGTCTCTGTAGCACAGGTCGATAGAAGCCTAGTGGCTGCATTCTCTCAGCGTGTTCTTCAACTGTCTACTGAATACACTTGAGTACATTACAATCCTGGCCTTGCAAAGAAAGGGCGCTTTACGGTTCTGGTGATGATGATGATGAAGTGTAAGTCACTTAAACACTCCACAGTTGTATTTATGGAGCGAGATATTTCCTTTAATGTTATTTTATAGGCCACGGGGAAATATCTGCAAACATATTTTGGATAACAGACAAATTTGTCAGGGTCTTGGGTTACTCCTCACTCAGAATGCAGGAATATCTTATGTTAACATGGAACATTCATGCTTTATACAAGCAGGTCTTGGGCAAGTTTCAAAATATCTGGAAAACAGACTTTGTGTAACGGTAACTGTGTGCACGGGGGAATGACTGATCTATCCTAACTGCCCCAGGAAATAGATTAGCAGTTGAAGCTAGCTCACAAGTGGTATTTGACAGTGAACTTGAAGCTCTGAGGTCTAGCATTGCAGGAACAGGGGAGGCAAATCAAAGGTGGACAGTTCCTCCCATCCTCAGCACTTGGCTTGAAGCTCAGTGCCTTCTAGTTCTGAACCAAAGACTGATGCCCAAACCTAAGGGGAGCTGTGGAAATAGACACCACTCAGATTTTGCTTTGAGAGAAGTTACTCACTTGGAGTCCAGAACACACGGGAATATTGACGTTGGTCATTTTGATTGGCAACTTAAGGGACAGCTTCTGACGTGAGTCCTTCAGCGACTAATGCAGCTCCCTCTTCTTACTGAAGTCTCAGCTAGGAAGCACATTGAGAAGTTGCTCTGTTTCTCTGTCACTTCCAACTGAGAATTTGCGAGTTCACTCATCTGGCCAGGCCATGTCTCAGTGCGGTAGTGTCAAGGCCAATGAGTGTCCATCTTCAGGGACGCTTTCCTTTCCACTTTTGGATGGAGCGGGTCCTTTGTCAGTCACATACATACCGTTGGTAGAAGTGTTTTCATTTTCCCTTTACAATAGCATATTAAAAGTGTAGACTATTCGGGCTGGAGAGATGGCTCAGAGGTTAAGAGCACTGACTGCTGCTCTTCCAGAGGTCCTGCGTTCAATTCCCAGCAACCACATGGTAGCTCACAACCATCTGAAATGAGGTCTGGTGCCCTCTTCTGGCCTGCAGTCATACATGCTGTATACATAATAAATAAATAATAAAAAAAAGACAAGTCCCTGAATCACCAAATAAATATTTAAAAAAAAAAAAGTGTAGACTATTCACTCATTTCATTTACTCCTTATTTAATACTTTTTTTCTTTTTGGTGTCTGAGTATTGTGATAGATCCTGGAAACAAAATGTTATAAAAGAACACTGCTTAGGACTCAGGTTCTCTTAGAGCTTGCAGTTTAATGATTCCATTAGTATTTTCATAATAACTTTTCTATTTATGTCTTTTCATTGTGTCTTTTATTGGTGCAGCCATGTCTGATGCAAACGGCAAAGGTCATAAAGCCAGCACAGCTGCTTGACAAAGACCCAGCAAAACTGAGCTGCATGATGGCCGCCATGCCATTTTTGGTTTTGAACTCCGAGTATTGCATGCTTGAGGGGCTTTTAATATTTGTATAATTTGCGAATATTGGATTGGTAGAAAAATTGTTATGAAAAATTTATGCCTTTTCCAGGAGTACTGCTTCTAAGCTTCCCTGGGAAAGTCCTGAGCATACAACCCCTCTGGCTTTTAGGGAGATATCCTCGTCTACTTGAAGGTCTTTCTTATGCCTTGGAGGTTGTGACACACATAAAGACACCAGAGGTCTCTTTATGAGGTGCTGAGATACTCTTGAAACATCTGCCCCCGTTACTCAGGAACAAGATAATCAAAATGAAGTAAACTTAAAATGTCAACAAGATTTGTCAAGAAGCTGGCAACAGAACAGATCCAATTACAAGCCTCTTCCCACTATACACTCAGGTGATTATGCAGATATACAGCAACAAAGTTAGATTAGCTGGAGTTACCTCTGCCCAACACAGGGATTTATATTGATGACCAAAGAATGATGTAGAAAGATGATAAAATAATGAAGTGTGAAGACCTCCCTTTCACAGAAAAGTTAGCACATGCAGAGTCACTGTGGTGTCATAGGACCAAGGAGCAAAAGAATGCCAGGATTAGACATATAAATAAATTCTATAAAGATATCAAATACAAACTGAATTATGCCAGAAATTGAATAATAACTGCAACAGCTTTGTCCTGAGGATTTTTCTTGGGCCTATTTGACAATTGGCACTCTGATCATTAAGAGTTAATAATACATTGCTCAGGATGTGTCAATCTGCTCAGGTTGGCTTGGGGATTTTCTTTCTGTCTAGTGTCCTTGAAGCTGCAAAAGCTGGTAGCCTGAGAATGGGCTGTCCTATGCCTCAAGATACTTAAAAATTGGGTTATGGGGTTGATGAGTAAAAATGATGGTAAAAGATAACTCTGTTATCAATGATGATTAAATTTGAAAAAAAAATGATTGTAAAAGATAGCTGTTATAAATGATGACTATACTTGAGAAAAAAATGGTTGTAAAAGATAACTGTTATCAATGATGACTAAACTTGAGAAAATAATGATTGTAAAAGATAACTGTTATCAATGATGACTACACTTGAGGAAAAATGATTGTAAAAGATAACTCTTTTCTGTCATGGTTTATCAATAATGACTAAAAGATGTGCAAGAGGAAGTGAAACACGTGGTGTCTGAAAATAAAAGTGACATGATCTATATTTGGAACAACGTGAATCTATCCCTGCTTACTGAATTGTGTATAGATAAAGAAGTACTCTGACTGCTAATCAGTCAGACTGTGAGATTCTTGCCATCACCATGGCCTGGCTCAATCCTCCCCACACCTACTTCTTAGCTCCTCTCTGGGACCTGTCAACCACCAGGGCTGGCCCCCAGCATTTTATCACTATAAAGAGAAAGCTAATGGAAGATATGAAATTAAACATTTCCTCCATCCAATTTTGACTGCTTCTATCAAAAATATCTTTTCATGTCATAGTCTTTCCTGTCTTTTAACTTTAGTGTAATTTTGGCGTATACTTTTCATTCAGGTTTTCATGCTAAAATGATTTCTGCAAACTTCTCTACATGAGTGTCATATCACAAGTGTGCTCAAATTTTTGATTTTTGTGAATACAGGTAGCTTGACACATAGTTTATTTATTCTTTTATTTGGAGGTATTCGATTGTATATAGTTCTGCAATAAATAATGTTGAAGTTGGTTTCTTTTATTTTTTTCTTATACTGTGTCTTTTAGAGACTAAAGAGTTGGAATTCTTTAGGTTGTAGTTTTGAGACTACATGTATTCTAAGCTGGCCTCAAACTCTTTACATATCTGAGGATGACCTCAAACTTCTGATACTCCTACTTGTACTTTCTCAGTGCTAGGGTGGCAGCTGTGTGACACCATGGGAGGTTTATGTGGTTATGACCTCAATACATGATAGATATGCATCTATCAAGTGAACTACATTCTTAACCAAGAAGACATCCTTGTTTTTATTTTGAAGGAGAATCCCATGTAGCCCAGGCTGGCCTTACCCTTGATTGTAAACGTGATGGGTATAAGAATCAATTAAGAGATGTATGGGTGGACCTGAAAGTTCATTTCCAGAAAAATGAACTAAGGGGAGATAGATGACTCTCCCTCGGAGTGGGTGGCACCTTCCATCAGGCAGCCCAGATATGAAGAAAAGGGAGGAAAACACATGCTGCTGGTCACCTGCCTTCACTTCTTGCTGGGGAGGGTGTCTCTCTCCTTCTTCTTGTTATTCTCCTGGGATGACGTCACCATCCAGCTTCTTGGCTTTCAAACATGGATTGAAGACCAGGAACTCTTGAGGGGTCTTCTAGGCCTTCAGCATCAGATTGGGACTGCTGAGGCTTTTCACCTATAGGACTAAGCAGCTCCAAGGTTCTTGGCATCTCCAGTGTGCAGACAGCCATGGTTGGACCATCCAGTCCCTATCATGTAAGTCAATCTATAAAATATGCCTTATAATGTATTTATATTCTACTGATTCTGTCCTCTAATGAATCTTGACTAAAACATGCAAAAAAAAATTGTGAAAATCATTGAAAGCTTAAATTATTCTTTAGTTGTTACAGTTTGTGCTGGCTTATTAGAATTCTAAAATGTCAGTTCACTGTTAAAATGACCATAGTCTTTGGTAAGACACGCTTATTTTTGCCCAGACTATCTTATCATAGTCTCTTTGCTGATTCCTTTTGTTGTTTATTTTTGAGATTGTTATGTAATTAAAACATTTCTCCTTTCCCCAAATATAACCCGTTCAGTCCTCATAATGTTCCTTGTGTGTATGTATATTTTCAGGGTTGACCATTTGTCACTGGACAACCAATTGGTGTGCACTTCCCTGGGGAGGGCCGCCGAGTCTCACAAACAGGACCACACGTGAGCTGACCAAGGAGGATACCCACAAACATGCCAGATTGGATGGGGGAAAAGCCCATGATGCCTCAGCCCTACACAAAGAACTACAGGCAACAGATTAAACCTGGTCGACTCTCATTTCTTTCCTTCCTGATCAAAAGACCTTTCTTCCTGCATGTAAAAACAGGTATGGACTTACTGGGAGAATAGGGGTGCCCTGTTACCTCTCTTGATTTGCCTCTTCAACGGGTGAGGACGTGGGGATGGTTCTTCCTGCTAGGACTCTTCATGCAGCCATCACGGGACTGCCTCTAATGCAAGACAAGCAGAAGCTAACGAAGTGCAGGACGCAACGAGGCAGTTAGGTGGAGTCCCCTGCACTGCATCTGGATTTTGGTGCTCCGGGCGGCCTGCTGGGCTCGAATTAGCAGCAGCTGCTCTGTCTCTCACGTTCCTGTCTGCCACAGCTACCAGCAGCTGTTCATCTTCCTTACCCCACATCCAGATGCAAACAGCTGTTCTCTTGTTCTTCAGGATTGTCAGCAGCGGCTTTTTTTTTCTGCCCCAAACACATGGGGCACCGATTTTATTTTTCAGTCTTAAGGAAATATTGAAAGGCATCAGGAAGATTGAAATGGGATGGGGAGAATAAGGGAATAAGAAATGCCTAGACAGAGAAGGAGACTATGTTGGCAAGCTGAAAGGTAGAGGAGATAGCCCTAGTTATTGCTCTGGGGTGCCATCAATCTGTAACACAGTCACCATGACTTTGTCCTTACTGAAACATTCACTTCAGAAAGCAACAGACATCACCAACAAACCCCAGGGAACTGGCCACCTAGGAGGATACTGTGGTGGTACTCTGTAGGTCTGGTTTTTGTTTCCGCATTTAAGAAATATTTACAGGAACACATCATATCCCGCCCTCTTCTGGACATGTGATAGGTGCTAAACAAACAACTGTGCCTTGATGGATATGTTTATACTTATCTACATGCATCATTATCAGCCTGTCAACTATTGATGTCAAAAGGTAAGAAGACTATATTAATTTTCTCACTGATGTGTGTGTAGGGTGGTGGTGGTGGTTTTAATGTACGCATGTGTATGAGTTCCTGCAACTGTACCTGTATGTGGATATCAGAGGTCAAAGTTGAGTGTTTTCTACAGTTGCTCTCAACCTTCTTTTGAGATAGAGTCTCTCACTGAGCCTAGACTCACTGTTTCAGGTAGCCTGGGTGACCAGTGAATGCTAGGAATCCACATGTCTCTGCCTCCCCATCACTGGGATTCTGGCCCACTACACTGTGTTTTATAAGTGGGTCCTGGGGACCTGAACTCAAGTCTTCAAGCCTGTGAAGTAAGTATTTTACCAACCAAGCCACCTCCCTGCACCCTAAATGAATTTTTCTCTGTTGTGATTTTCTTGAATATTTCTGGTTCTGACCTCAATCTCTTATGTCTTACAGGGACTACAGAGAAGTTGGAAATGGATGGGATGGGGGAGGTTTTATTTATTTAGTGTTCATTGTACCTTTACTACTGTACATTTAAAAAAATATGTGCTGGGTGGTGGTGGCACACACCTTTAATCCCAGCACTCGGGAGGCAGAGACAGGCGGATCTTTGTGAGTTCGAGGCCAGACTGATCTACAGAGCAAGATCCAGGAAAGGCGCAAAGCTATACAGAGAAACCCTGTCTCAAAAAACAAAACAACAACAAAAAAGTTTATCTGTGCTATTTTCATCAGGAACTTAGGAAACAGGCATGTCTGTTCCCACTTAGTTGATGCAGAGCTAAAAAGGGGTAGTGAGCAGCTGGTTCCGTGGGTCCCACAGTCAGAAATCTCCACTCCAACGTACAGCATCCCAGACCTTCAGTCTCTCAAAGACACCTCGAGATGGCAAGAAGAGAAACGACGTCACCTGTTGCCGGATGGCATATGTCTAGACGTCCCTGGATAATAATTAAGCATGCTGTCAGAAGAACTACCTGTATTTGTGAAAGTGACACTTCTGAAGAGAAGGAGCAGGCTCCTGTCACTCTGAACGGCTTCCTTGCCTTTCTGCTCTTCAGAAAGAGGAGAGAGCAAGGACGACTGGATTTAACCACACATGATTGCAAAAGCAGATGGACCGTCGGTCCAACAGCTTCATCTTCAATGGAAATTCACCCCAGCTTCACCTCATCATTTCAAACTATAGGACACTGTCATAAAATGTCATAAAAGGCAAAATAAAAAACCAGAACACCGAATGCTCATGTTACAGTTGTATTCACAAGTTAAATCTCTGCCTTGCCCTCAGACTTTTTTTTCTTCAACCAAGGCATGGAAGGCTTGATAACTTCACTTTACACCCTAGCCCCATCCATTAGCATCCAAACCATGAGAGTGTCGATCCTGTGTAACACTCGGTGGGAAGGAACTGGCGGGGGCTCTAAGAAAACTTTCAATGGCTAGGGAGCCATTAAAAAAAAAAAAAAAAAAAAAAAAGCTCCTTATTCTTGTAAAGATTCCCCAAACTTTCAGGACGGGGTTTCCGAGGCTGGCCAAGAGTCAGCCTCACTTAAGATCCTGCCAAATTGAGCATCGGCAGCTCATTTGGCCCAGGAGAAAAAGAAATGAGAAACAACTGACATTTGTATACTTGAAATTACGAGCTGCCTCTCTAACAAAGAGAGCAAACGCTTTCGGCTTGTTTTACAGTAAACATACACATTGAACAATCTGGTTGGCTAGCAGCTGGCTGTGCATATGTGGGACATATGTGAACACATATGCATGCGGAAAACTCCCATATGTTCACTTAAAAGGACACTGTCAAGTCATTTTATGACTTTTTTTGTTCTCTGGGCTCCATTGTTTACAAAATCTTCTTAGAAGCTTAAAAATACAAACTTTTTTCCCTACTGATTTTTGTCCTCTTTTTTTTTTTTTTTTTAAGTATTCTGAATGGCATTCACATAAATGGGGCTGGTTCTATTAAAAGCCTAAGTCCACTTCCATGTATGTAGCAAAGCACATTGTTGAAATGGAAGTAGAGCACCAAGAGAGAAAACTTCCTGGGAAAAGAGTAACTGTGGTGTGCCTTCAGAAAAGATGTTTTTGAATGGTAACACGAAAGGTTGTTTTCTGGCACGTTACTGTTTCAACTGATGATGAATCTCATAGGTAGAAGCTAGGGGGCATGGGAAATTCCGCTCTCTAGAATATGTTTTGGTACTGTTTTGCTAGCTTTGTCTTAAGTAACGATCCTCTTCAGAAATCCTAGGGTTGGGGACAAGGCTGTGGAAAAATCAAACCAAAATAGCTAAAAAAAAAACCAAAAAAACAAAAAAAAACAAAAAACAAAACCTGAAAAACTGCTCAGACATCACAACTGGTGAGGAAAACAAAGAGGGAAATGTTGACAAACAGCAAAATATGAAGCCTTGCACTGTGAATGAAGACACCGAGAAACATTAGTATGTTAGTGGTGGAAGTGGGAATTTGAAAATAGAGTTTTGGAAGTAAATCTGGCAACGCTCTTTTAAAACTCAGAAGTACGTACACTTGTGACTCGAGTTCAGTCCCTGGTAGCTATGAAAAGGTAAAGGGGGGACACGTAAAGGTGGGAGGAGATGTGAGAACTGAGTCTACAAAACTGTCCTCTGACCTCCTGGTGGTCTGTTGTGTGGCATGAGCCCACCCACACACAATACATGTTGGTGATGTTCTCCAGCTTTATCTTACATAACAACCCTCTGAAGCAATCCTTGGGTTGGGAAAAAGCACACACACACACACACACACACACAAAGAGTGATTTGATTCCATTGCATCTATAGGCTATTCTGTGTGTGTGTGTGTGTGTGTGTGTGTGTGTGTGTGTTTTTACAGTTCATGTCAGTATTTCCCTCCCTGGAATCTCACCATAGAAACATCAGTTTGTAAATATATAGCCACAATTCTTCTACAGAAATATTATTTAGTGTGACAAAATGAAACCAAGTAAGTATTTTTTTTTAAGTGGGACCTGCTGCTGAATACATTAAGGTGTGTCAGCATGGACTATCACAGTCTGTCAAAAGAATGAAGTGGAGCAATGGCAGTTGATGTAGAAGGATTGGTATTGTGTAAGATAAAATGAATGGGTAAACACATGAGCTCATTTTACCAATCAATGACAAAAGCAGCCTTTGTGCATATTTACTTACTTCTGTCGTCTATCATCTACAGTCTACCATTATTTCACTTAAAGATAAGGGGAACGCACAGTAGGTCAAAATGGTTTCTTTTTTTTTTCCTGGAAGAGCTCACACAGAAGACGAGAACCAACAGGAGCAAGCTCACGTGGCCCTACCAAGGCAAATCCACATATATATTTGCAAGAACTGTTGAAATAATCATTTGTTATCGGGAGTGATCTCATGTAGTTCTCAGGGGTTTTGAGGATGAGGATACGGGACGATGTGGAACACTGTGGAAGAAAAGATCAGGACTCGAGGTTGGCTCTGTGTGTTCCCAGGGTATCCCAAGGAGCAGGCCATCAGGGCGCTGGTGCCACCAAGTGGTATTGGACGCAACTGTTGGCATTTTATTGTCCCACCAGTGATAGGAACTCTTGGCTTAGCTTTGCCTTCCCGGGTTACTAGAAGAGTGTGGAAAACTCCCGTTGTTCCAAGAATGGAATACACGTGGATGATCCTGGCTCTTACATGAACAGGAAGTACAAGAAATGGATAGAGAGCAAGTAGCGTTTGCCCTGGAACTTGAGTTCTTTTTGGTTGCTGATTTGGGCAGATGTTCCGCTGTGCCTGTCCTTTACCTATCCAGTCTTGGAATGTGTAAAATCATTCTGACTACCTGGAATGGGTTCCTACAACCTTGTACCTCTACTGTCTCACATGCCATGTGCATTTTATCTCTTTATTGCCATTTTCCTAGCCTGGCCTGTTCTTAGTGAACACTCAAGGCCTAACCACATCCTCTCTCTGCTTACATTCAGCCACACCCACTTCTGTACTAAGGTTCCTGAAGCTCTGGTCATTTATTAACACGACTTAGGAGTGTCCAATTGTTTCTTTGCACCCACAGCAAAATCTAAGTTCATTGCCACAGCTTGTAACAGGTGGCTGTGATGCCTAATTTCCTCAGAGGTGTTCCGGTTTACCCCATTGGTCAGTATCACTACTATGGCTTTGTTCACATTTAAAATTCTCTGATTTTGTTTTTGTTTTTGTTTTTGTTTTTTCGAGACAGGGTTTCTCTTTCTAGCTTTGCACCTTTCCTGGAACTTGCTTTGGAGACCAGGCTGGCCTTGAACTCTCAGAGATCCACAAGTTCTCTGATTTTGAGAGTATATTACATGGGCACATAAACTCCTTACCAACATGCTTCTACTTCTCCTGATGCATATAATAAATCAGCTAAAAGAAACGTGTCAAATTTTTGGTGGGTGGAGGAATTTGACTCAGGTAAGGAAAACTCATGCCAGAGAGGGAGAGGGAGAGGGGAGGGCGAGAGGGAGAGAGAGAGAGAGAGAGAGAGAGAGAGAGAGAGAGAGAGAGAATAAGCATATCTTTTTAAAACACTCAAACATTGTTTAGATTTATCACTTCATTTAAAATTTATTTTCTTTGTCATTTAAATTGATTTTTTTTGAGTTCCAGTAAGTGAATATCTATTTGTAGTTTTTAAAGATTTTTACATTTTAGTTTTTCACAGAACAGAGTTCCAGGTAGGACATGAATAACACACTCGTAATTCATCAGCAAATGGAAGAGTGGTCAACTAATTGAACACAGAAGTTCTAAACACTTTGGGTATGTACCGACACTTACACCGTAAGCTCCTTCAGTACCGAAGTCTCCTTTATCCGTGGCCAATGTCACGGTTCGTGCATAAGTCTTGCTCAGCAGAATTTAAAGCAGCTTCTCCCAGTTTGTGTAACTGGTCCTCATGGCGGTGTATTCAGGTTCAAGTGTTTTCTATTTCCGCTTGCTACATTTGGGGTTAACCTGGCTCAATCTGTACTCTGTAAAGCCATGCTTTCCCTTAGTTCCTTATTAGAAATGTGCTGAATTATCCCCACGGTAGCGAAGAATTGGAGCTCACTCACACACTCCCTTACCTAGTCTTCTTTATAACTAGTGACAGTTACTTCCGAGATAGTCATAGTCTGTGTTTCTGGCAAAAAATGTGAGAACGTGCCAGGAGTGGTAGTGCATGCCTTTAATTCCAGCATTCGGAAGGCAGAAGCAGGCAGATCTCTGTGAGTTCAAGGCCAGCCTGGTCTACAGAGCAAGATCCAGGATAGGCTCCAAAACTACACAGAAAAACCCTGTCTCGAAAAACAAACAAACAAAAAGAAATGTGAGAACGAGTTGACCTCCGCAGGCTTGGGGCTGGTGCCTCATGGACACTGATCGCTGCTCTGGCGCCTTCGCTGGTGGCCTAGAATTGAACTACTCCAGAGCACAGGAAGCAGCCGATTAACTGAAGCTACTCTTTAACTAACTGAGTCATTTATTCAGCTTCATCCTTTTATCACCTGGGTATTCTGCCAAGTGCTGGGTACACAATGAAGAATGGGCAGGGCATCCTGGAGGGGACTTTACAATGGGGACAGAAAGAGAGAGAGAGAGAGAGAGAGAGAGAGAGAGAGAGAGAGAGAGAGAGAGAGAGAGAGAGAGAGAGAGGCCGACTTGTGTTCTTGAGCAATGAGTAACCCGTCTTTGTTACTTTCTTTTCTAACATGGTTTATTTTAGAAAACATTTTTCTTCTTTATATCAGCATCAGCAGGAGGAGGATCGGGCTTCAAACACAAGGGCATGTGGACAGATATTCATATCTGCTCTCTTTAAAATGTTTTTTCCTTTTCCCTAAATTTGTGTTTAGTGGTTCTACATAATTGAGATACAAGAACAAGTATTATGCCCGGATTTCTTGAGAAAAAAATTCACAAACCACAAGATCACCCACCCCACTAGTCACTTTTCTTAATACATTTACAGATTTGTATAACTATCTCTAATTCTAATTTTAGAGCATTTTTACTATTCTCAAACCCCAATTCACCCTAAAGCCACCAACAATCACTCTCCAGACCTGTTCAGTTTCAAAAATGAACTAAATAAATTTGTGTGTGAAAAGCATTCATAACACCATCCGATACCAAGTAAGTGCCCTACAGATGCTGTCAATCATGATGGTAATGTTATTTTTTAATCAACATTGTTGCTATTTTCTTTAAGCTGTCAATCTACCTAGTGTCTAAAAATCACCACTTGCAGAATAAATGAGAAAGAGAGTGGAAATCATTATTCCCTCAGCATCTAATGGACCTACATGTTGTGGAATATTATTTTAAAGTATCTTGCATTTTTTCCTACTGTTTTTGTTAGCAATGCAACCATGTGTTACATTTATTTGATGGAGTATAATGAACCTGCGAGCAGGAAGCTGAGTCAGCAAGTAGCTGGCAGGAAGTGGAAGGGAGGAACCACGCGTAGCTGGGGTTCTGAAGTGGGGGCTGAGCAGAGGGAAGCCTGGTTTTTTGAAAGACACCAGCAAAGGGAGAAGCTTAGCTACTTGCTGTTCAGCCTCTCTGAGCAAGCAGAATTCCACCCCAACCTTTGAATCTTGAGTTCTTTAGAGGAATAGAGATTTAGACAAAGTTTCCCTTCATAGCTTTGAAAGAATCAGTGCCTGAGGGAGCAAATAACAGCTGCTGGTAATGGCAGAGTTGCGGTGTCTGATCAGGACAGTGGTTGCTTAAGCAGCAGCTGCGATAAACAAAACAAAACAAAACAAAAGTCAGCAACACCTACATATGGAAATGCAAATATAATCCACGTCACAATAGGCTCTATATTAGAGGACTTTACTGAAGAAAGTTACCCTAAACTGGGCTCTTTGACCAAGAGCATGCTTGAAATCTCAACAAAGAGCATATGCCCCAGATCAGTCTGGGCTACAGGATGAGACTTGATCTCAAAAATTCAAGATGAAATTCAGAGCAAACAAAAATTCAAAGAGCTCTTGCTGCAATGACTTGACTCAGTGGTACTCTGTAGTGACTACAGAAAATCAGTCTCAACTCCCGAATGCCAGCAAGGAGACATTTAATTTAGGGAAAGCCACAGACTCTGACCTCTACTTCTGCTAACTGGATTTTGCACTCGATACGATTTCTAAAGGGTTTTAACATGTGCAAAGTTGCTTATTAATAAACGTGGTGAGAGCTTTATATGGTATGAATTGCAGTTTGGACACACAACCACAAGGCAGTCATTTTATAATCTTCTTTGTTTTTTTTTTGTTTTTTTTTTTTTGTTTGTTTTTTTTTACTTTCAGATCCACTTTTATTTTTTTCCTCCTCACATACAGAACTTCTCACACATTTCTTGCAGCTAAAGTCACTTGATGTTGGCAAGGTACCATTTTATCCCTAAAACTTGGTTGGCATCAAAATATGAGTTACCAGTGTTAAATCCATAAAATATTTACAGAGCACAGCACATTAAGCTTTAGACGTTTGGCAATTACACACAGAAGACGTTTGTGTAATTGCCAAACGTCTTCTGTGTGTAATCTTCTTTGTTTTATGTTGCGTTTATGTCTTATGAAGAGTTTAATACTGAGTAAAGAGAAGGGTTGAAGGTACTCAGAGATGATGTGTTCCGGACATGTATTATAGATTCTGCAGTGGGATTCCAGTACCCTGAGGGGATGATCTGTTTCCTTCTCTGACCCAGATTCTTCAAGCTGCCCTGGGTAATTTCAAAGGTATACACATGTAGTGTTCCATTTGCTTTTGCAGTTCACAGCTTTTCCATGAACAGCTCTCTCTTCTTTTCTCTCTTTCCTTTCATGTAAGTGATGGGAGAATCTGGCTTTCCCGTCCACAAATAAAAGCTCTGGTAGGACTCCCTTTACCGCCATTAGATCCTACATCTAGTTTGATAGATTTCATCTTCTCACGTGGATTCTTAAAAAGTGACATGCTTTCTCATGACCTCTCTTGGCAGGATGTCTTTCTTTTTATTACTTGGTTCATCACTTCTGGTAAAGTGTTTCCTGACTTCGTTACACACAACTGTAAGCATTGCTCTAATCTTACTGTGTCCTGTGCATCACAATGCTAGCAGCCAACCTTTACTATGTGCCCAAAATGATTAGCTTTCTGGGTATACATTAACTAACTTAATCCTTCCTGTTACCTTATATGGGAAGCACAGTTATTGCTACTCCATTTTATAGACCCTGAAACAAGAACAGAAAGGTTAAACTGCCCTAAAACCTAGTTAATAAGTGGCATACCCAGAGCTTGAACTAAGCCAGTTGTGTTATGAAAGTCCGATGTTTTACACCATTGCTCAGAGGTTCTTTGTGATTCCCCCTCATAAATGTGTTTACATGTCTGGCTCCACCTCCAGGCAGAGGGGTTTCCGCTTGGTTCAGCTTGTAATTCCAGAATACAGTGAGTGCCTGGCACCTAGAAAGATCGAACAAGTGAGAAAATGAGCCAGTGAACGAACAACACCTTGCTATCTGTAATGCGTCGCATATTTTATTCATGTAATTTCTTTCATTTTTCTTTGTTCGGTGGACATTTTAAAGTGTTTCTGAAGTTGAAAGATGACTTAGTGATGATGTAAATATTTAATAGGCTGGCTCCTTGCTCTCAACTCCGTATACTGGAAAGCTGTACTGGAGTGGCGCACCCCACACCCATTGCCTCTCAGAGTCAACAGTAATAGTATCAGTTTTCATTTGAGTGCTTTCTTGTTGACATCTCTCCTCCAAAGCATCTTTTCTATCCATTTTGTTCTGTGACTGAACTGGGGTTTTCTGTCTTTTCTCCTTCAGAAGCATGTGACCATGGACGAGAATTGTTTGTTACTACTGGAAATTACTATGGTTTTGAAAGGGGCCTGTATAGGATTAGATATCAATGAATATCAGCTCAGAGGTGACAGGGTTGGAACTGGATTGATGCTTTCTTTATAAAGGTTCAAACACCGAAAAAGAGGCAATGCCCTAACCACCTTCTCTACCTGGAGTCAATGTTTAGTATCAGGATGTTTTAGTTGCACAGTCAGCCACCACTGATTGTGAGCTGCTTCTGGAGAATATACTCTTGAAGGCCGGTCCTTCTTGTCTCTTGCAGATCTGGGCCTGCATAATAGCATCAGTGGCATGTCCATCCTCTGCTTGTCTCTTTACTCTCATGTGTGGCCAGTGTAAGAATGGCAACTGCTCATTCTGTTCTGAACTGTCTCCTGGTTCAGCTTGGATACGTTCTGTCCCAGAAGAACAAAACAGGATGAACTAAAACAGCCCATGAATTCCTGACCTGGCATCTCCTCTGCAGTCCTGCCCCTGCCAATTTTGACTAGTTGCCGTGGCAAAATTGATGCAATCTAGGCATCCCTTATTTAAAATATCTGTGTAGCTCTCCATGGACCAGATATAATCCCTTGCATACACGTGATTGTCCCAAACAGACATCTCCTACACTTCAGTTTCTCAGTATCAGGATGCTAGATACAATAAGTAACCCTGTTGATTTAACACAAGATTTTAAAGGAAAATAAAAAACACTGGATCTTTTGCCTTAGTTTAGGTTTTTTTTAGTTTTTTATTTTTTTTATTTATTTATTTTTTTTCTCCGAGACAGGGTTTCTCCATGTAATTTTGGCGCCTGTCCTGGATCTCACTCTGTAGACCAGGCTGGCCTCGAACTCACAGAGATCCGCCTGGCTCTGCCTCCCGAGTGCTGGGATTAAAGGCGTGCACCACCACCACTCATGGCTGCTTTAGGTTTTGAAACAGGATGTTAGGTGAGCTTTTTTTATTGTTAGTATGTGAGTTAGTAGTTTTTCTAAGTTAAATTCTTATCACCAGGGGCCCTTTTTATTATTTTGAGCTAATGTCCAACCAGAGGGGACTTCTCCAGAGATCTTTTAGTTTTTCCTCAGATAATTTGTTTTTAAGAAAACAACAAAAATACAAAAACCTTCCCTAATCTCTAGAAGTAACTAACCAGCTTAGTGAGTATCAGCTATAAGCATCAGAAAATAGGAGTCATTTCCCTGATGAGAGGATGGAAATACCCATAGTGAGCTGGAAATAGCAGTATTTCGATATATAAATAGTTCCATACAATAGCCCCAAGAGTTTAAGAGCAAAGGAAAGACTGCAGTGTAGACCAGGTTATGAAAAAAAAACAACACTCGAGAGAGGCCTTGGCGGGTTTGAGCCAAGGTGCCCACAGCGGGCGGCAGCCAAGGAAGCTCGCCATGCAGATGTGGTGGGAGGTTGCACCGTGCACACCGGGCGTCCATGTGGAAAGCTTTATTATTAAAGGGGGAGGGGAGAGGGAATAGAGGGAAGGGAGAGGGAGAGGGAGAGGGAGAGGGAGAGGGAGAGGGAGAGGGAGAGGGAGAGGGAGAGGAGAGAGAGAGAGAGAGAGAGAGAGAGAGAGAGAGAGAGAGAGAGAGAGAGAGAGAGAGAGAGAGAGAGAGAGAGAGAGTATGGGGGGTGGGGAGGGGAGAGAGAGGAAAAGAGGGGAAGCGGAGGTGTGCACGACTTCATGGTGAGGGAGGGAGGGAAGAAGGGGAAGAAGGGGGCTTTACGTAAGGTGACGTCAGGACGCTGGGCGGATCCCCAAGGGGTGGCCCTGAATGCCCGCACTCTTTACCTTGTTTTTTTGAGACGGGGCGTCTCAAATGAAGCCAGCGCTCACAAGGTAGTCATATGTATTAGTTATTTTTATGTTGTTGCGATAAAATGTCATAAACAAGAGCGACTTAAGGGAGAGAGAGTTACTGTGACTTTATGGTTCCAGAGGGCCAGAGGCGGATGTTAGGATGTCTATGGGAAGGACTCATGCTCTGTAGACAACTGGCAGGGTCTAAGACCGACTGATAGCAATAAGTCCCTAGGACTGCTGGGAAGCTATTTCAGAGTGTGAGGACACTAAGCCTTGAAAGCAAGCACCAGGATCTTTCTTCTTTTATCAAAGGTAGAGTCCATAACGGGGAAGGTGTGGCAGAGGAGCAGAAGCTGGTTGGTCACATTTCATCTGTGCACAGGAAGCAGAGAGAGGGAGCCGGAAGTGAGGTGAGGTTATGAACCCTCAGAGCCCAGCCCCCGTGATGTGTTTCCTTCATCCAGGTCACACCTCCCAAAGGTTCCATAACCTAAACAAAGGGCACCACTGCCTTAGTCAGGGTTTCTATTTGCTGTGAAGAAACACCATGACCAAAAAGCAAGTGGGTGAGGAGAGGGTTTATTTGGTTTACACTTCCATATTGCTGTTCAGCACTGAAGGAAGTCAGGACAGGAACTCGAGCAGGGCAGGATCCAGGAGGCAGGAGCTGATGCAGAGGCCACGGAGGAGTACTGCTTACTGGCTTGCTCCTCATGGCTTACTCAGCCTGCTTTTTCTATAGAACCCAGGACTCACCACGGGCTGGGCCCTCCCCCACTGATTACTAATTAAGAAAATGCTTTTCCAGCTGGATCTCATGGAGGCATTTCCTCAAGTGAGGCTCCTTCCTCTCTGAAGACTCTAGCTTGTGTCAAGTTGACACACAAGACCAGCCAGCACAACCACCAACTGGGAACCAGGTGTTCAAATACATGAGCCCATGGTAGATATTTCTCATTCAAAGCACCACAGATTAGAAGTACAGTGATCCCCGGGGATCTTCTAGTGGCCGTGTCTCCGGGGCAGGGATTACAGGTGTGTGCTGCCATCATTAATTTTCTATGTGGGTAAGAGAACCTCCCATCTCAGGACGTCATATTTTATGGTAAACACTTTACAAATTAAGTCATCCTCGTAGGCACTGTAAAGAGCTAGATTACAGCCATCCTCAACCTGTGGACCGAGACCCCTTTGGCCAACCTCTTATCTCCAAAAATATTTACACTACCATTCATAACAGTAGCAAAGTTACAGTTATGAAGTAGCAACAGCAATAGTTTTATGGTTGGAGATCACCACAACGAGAGGAATTGTTGTTAAAGAGTCGTGGTGTTAGGAAGGCTGAGAACTACTGAGCGTGAAGAAGAGAGGATTACCATTAAGGTTCTCCACCCCCACCCAGACATCCTTAACTTGGCTACTGCCATCCTGCTCATCTGAAGCAAGGGGAAATGGAAATGGTGTGGCTGGACAGCCTCAGTTAAACAGAAATCCAGAGACAATGCATTCTATTACTAATTCACAAGGCTTTCATATACAAACTCCCAAGATATCATCTCTCCTAAGGGACTTCCTGTGCCAGGCGCTGTCCTGACCCCTTTCACAGGCTGGAGGGAATGCTCAGAAGCCCTGGGTAAGAATAATTCCTACCTTTGTTTGCATGTGAGGAAACTGAGTTCTGGGGAGAGGTTGGGACTTTGATGTGGGCCCATCTGATTTCGGTTTATTTCAGCTCTGGTATTGTGCCTACAGTTTTGGGATATTCCTGATTGATCCGTTTTCCCAATGTTGTTAAGTGGCCGAGTGGTAATGGGTGTTTTGTTTTGTTTTTGTTAGATTTATTTATTATGTATACAGTGTTCTGTCTGCATGTACGTCTGCACGCCAAAAGAGGGCATGAGATCTCATTATGGATGGTTGTGAGCCACCATGTGTTTGCTGGGAATTGAACTCAGGACCTCAGGAAGAGCAGTTGGTGCTCTTAACCGCTGAGCCATCTCTCCAGCCTGGGTGTGGTTTTTAATGAGCCGAATATTCCACAGAGATTTTCTTCAGCTTTGTTCCTAACACCAGAACACTCTTGAAGCAAATAGTAGGAATTGTTTTGGTTGCCAAACTAATTTGGGAGTTCTCCTCATGTATTTTCCTTGTATGTGGGTGATTAATTATTATAAGTATTGCACTAGGACTGAATAACTGATGAGATCTGCTTACAAATGTGAAAAAAAAAGTACATGCAGAAGAAAACTTCAAGGCAATCATCTAAGTGTATCATCACATTAGAGATGCCATTGTGGGTTATTCCACATGAGAGTTGACATCGGGAAATGATGAATTAATTGTGACTTTCTTGCTTGAGTGCCATTGGTCTTCTCTAATGTTAGTTATAGTAACAAAGAAAGAATGTCTTAATCATGTGTCTGTATTCGGAAGCACTGTGAAGGCAAAGGCATGCTGTCAAACACTGAGTTCATCAAGGGCCCAATCAATGCTGTGGAATGAATGGCAGGTGTCCATACAGCCAGACTCCAACACCGGCTATTTGGGTTCTTCCTTCCTGTGACCTCTGTTCTTTTTTTTTTTTTTTTTGAACACCCAATCATCTTCAATCCCCATCTGTTATTTCTGTTCGCTTCAAGCACTGAGTGAAAAAAAATCCGATCAAAACTAAAATTGGTGACTTGCAGAGTTATTTCTTTCAAAAGACCTGGCACTTCCCCCGAAGGGTGTCAGGGACAAGCCTGAGAATTCATGTTAGAAGTTCACGATCAGCAGGGCTCAGGGCCTTCCAAGACCTGTGGAGTCACCACACAAGAGGGTGATTGAAAGAGGGGAGGATGCCGGGATGTCATTGCAGACAGCATGACATCGCTTTGCTGTGTCTCAGTTGTTACATAGATCTGTTGTCTAATTTTCCAGCAGTTCTATGCTAAGGGCAGATCTAAGACCAGAGTGGGGACTCAAAGCACTGCTGGTCCTTCTCAGATCTTCTCAGGGCCACAAAGGACTGTGTTCTTTTCCTCCAGGGCATTTGCTTCATGTAAATCAACACACACTCACCATACATTACAAATGGATGGCTATGTTAGGAACAATTAGTATTCTTAAAATTTTTTTTAATGATTTATTTTTCTATTTTACATACATAGGTGTTTTGTCTACATGTGTGTCTGTGTGAGGATATTGGATCCCCTGGAACTGGAGTTACAGACAGTTGTGAGCTGTCATGTGGTTGCTGGGAATTGAACCCAGGTCCTCTAGAAGAGCAGCCAGTGCTCTTAACCACTGAGCCATCTCTCTAGTCTGACAACTGGCATTAGAATATAGCCCCAAAGAACCTCAGAACGTCTGAAACGAGTAACCTCTGTAATTCTCCTAACACATAGCTGAGGCCAGGCAAACCAAGGCCCTTGAACTAAACTGTAGGCAATGTCTGATTTAGCCCGAGAGCCTGCACAAGATCGGCACTACAACAAGTCAGCACTAAGTCAGTTCCAATGTCGACGGGGGAGGTGTGCAAGAAGCACCATCCTTAAATGGGGAGATATGACAGTAAAGGCTATGGGAATGGGAAGGGTCAGTCTTCTTCATGCAGTGGCCCCTGGTGGGTTTCACGTGCTCCATGGGATAGCTCTGCATTCATGCACAGACGGATAGCACCTATTGGAATCAATGGGTCATGAAAAGAGGGCATGAAGTTGGGAAGAGGATGTAACAGGGGGTCTGTAAGAAGTCGGGGGGAGGGTGAATAGTGGATATGACCCAAATACATCGTGTACACGTAGGAAATTCTAAAAGAATAAATAATAGAAGGGGGAAAAGGTTTTTATATTTTAACAACTAAGATGAAAATATTTCATGAGAGCAGATTTCATGGCATGAGAAAAGCATCTAAAATTAAAATACCAGTGGCCCTAATTAAAGTTTTAATGGAACACAACCTATCTATTATTTATTTACATACTGCCTATGGTTGCTTTTGTATGGCGATGAAAGAGTTGAATAGTTCCAGAAAAGACCTGCAAAGCCTAAAGTATTATTCCTGAGTTTTGTTTTCAGACACAGTTTGTTGACCCCCAGTGTAGTCACTCACCCAGCTCATAAGAGAGCTGTCTGGAAATCAGCGTTATTTTCCCTTTATAGCTAGCTGTTTGCTTTCCCCGGAAGGCCTCCCAGCTTGATTAATTGGATCAGTGAGTATTAAAACTAGACAATCATGCTCACAGTCGCCTGTGGTTCTACCAATTTGCCCGTATTTCCTAGTAATGGGACTGTGTCAGCAGTTCCCTTATAGAAATAGAAAAAGTAGAAACAGAAGATGTAACTGAGGGCTGATAACATTATCAACTTTGTAATATGATTTTCTACCCTTTAGACATTTCAATAACTGGGTATAAAAATCACTATGAATAAGACATGGCAGATTAAGGCGAGACCAACAAACATAGTTTGTTTAGCCATTAGTGAAATGAGAGCAAATGAGAGCCTAGAGAAATTAAAAACCTTCCTAGCATCAAAAAATTATGAAACGAGAAACCCATAAAATGGCTATGCACAGGCTACAGAGAACACCCCTGTATGTTCCAGCAGGGCCTCTTCATTATACTCAGCTCCCCGGAAAAGCTAGAAGGTCATTTAGCCAATTAGTTCTGATCTATTCACGTTCTTCTTTAGTGAATCATGGAATTATTGGGATGTTGGGGGTAATTTTCTATTTCCTTCATTTGAGAGGGTACAGTTGTAATTAGATGAGGCCTAGGATTACTTTTTTTATGCATCTATTCTATACTTCTACCAACAATATGTTGGATCGCAGATGAATACACCATATTCTGTAGAGATGGTTTCTCACAGACAAGGCTCTTTTCTAGACAAGGTAGTCTTGCTGAACCTGATAATGTATCTATGGTGATGGATGCCATTGACATAGCCCGGGCTGTAAGTGACTTGTAGCACTCATGGCTTTTGACACTGCTTTTTTGCACTGCCAGGTTTTTATAATCATACCTCCTGGGGACATTAAGTTCTAAGTCTTCTGAATATCTTTTCTCAGCAAAGAGGCCTGTATTTGCAAAGTTGCATTTTAGGCAGCTCCAAAAGGAATCATATTGTTTTATAGAACAACATAAAGCCTATGCCTTTATTGTGTCTTTATATGTGAAAATTTATACGAAGGAACACCATATGTGTACAGTTAAGGAGAATTGAGGATTAATGCTATA
This sequence comes from Peromyscus maniculatus bairdii, assembly GCF_049852395.1. NCBI lineage: Eukaryota > Metazoa > Chordata > Mammalia > Rodentia > Cricetidae > Peromyscus > Peromyscus maniculatus. Next base: position 39,996,675 of record NC_134869.1, read on the forward strand.
CATTCAGAAAGTGTATAAGTTTAGCACCAGAATTTCCTCTAGTTGATCTCCAGGACTGAGACTTTGCATTTGCACTTTATTAATGGCCTTTCTGTGTACAATGCATAGACGAGCATCCAATTGTTTTGTTAAAGCAGAATGCATGTATGTGCCTTTTAACACTTCAAGTATTTTATTTCTTTGCTCATTGACTTTTGGCCACACTTTGTGATTCTTGCCTAGATGAGTTTGCTGAACAGAAACCAATTTGCAGTACAGTGCATGAGGGTAAATTCTTAAAATAATGGCTCCAAGACCGGGAAGTTATCTCTTCCAACTTGGGAAATAAAATGTCACAGGCCAAATGAGATCATGATAAAAAACCATGTGTAAGATTCGCACCAATATTTTATGAGCTAAAGTCGGTGACCAAAAGGAAAAGATACTTCCTGCCTCTGCCTTACTCCTATCTCAGAGTAATTGATCTATTCTAATAACAGTGCAACTATAGTATTGATAAATCTTGCCAAAACAACATAACTGCCACCAAAACAAAATAAAAAAGACCGTGAAACCCTTATAAAATACTTTCTTCCCTCCCTTCCACCCAAATTAATAGCACATTTCTCTTCCCTATCAATTTATGCTAAGGTTATTCATTTACTTTTCTACTCACCTGGAGAAAACAATAATTCACTGTGGACTTGGAACCAGGTGCCTGAACAGACTTTTTGAAAATATGGCTAATCAGCCTTAGACTAGAAATGGAATTTTTTAAAAAGAGAATGCTCAGTTGTATCAACGAGAAGGGACCTGCACTTCAGCTGTTCTCCCTAAAGATCCCAAAGACATCTTAAATGAAACAGACTGTTGGCTTTGATGGAACAGTAACACACGATGTAGCGTGAAACGGGAGAAGAGTACAAGTCTCCCACAAGTCATAGAAGTGATGAGATTTTTCAATTTGTGTCTTTCCCTTGGGTGAGACAGCTTCGTATTTGGAATTCTTTTCATAATTACAAATGTGGAACTCTTTTGTTACGTGGAAGTCTGCTGTGGGCACAGATGGCATCTGTGTGCAAATCCATGTCTCTTTTCCAACAAAGTAAGCTTGTTCTCCAGAATATTCCTCATGGAAAGAACAAAGGCTATGGAAATAGGCAGAGCTCTCTGAAGATGGGGCACACAGCATGCACACCATGCTATTTTTGATGTCCTTAATATATCTGGGTTCCTTAGGAGAAAAGCAGAAGTTTGTGTGACTTTAAAAAGAGATGAGTAGAGATGAATATGACTTTTAGGGGTAGTTAAAATAGTCTGAATTGTAATCCGATACATGTCATCAACCTTGTATCCAGACCCATAGAATTTGCTGTATAAGAGTGAATGCATCAACTGTAGCCTTTGAGTGGCATTGGTGGTCACTGTAGGGTCATGGTCCATCACAAATGCACATCTCTGGTGAGGAATGTTGGTAACGGAGATGTGCTTTGCCCTTGTACTTTCTGCTCAGCGGTTGTGAAATTAAAACTACTCTAAAAGATAAATTCTTGAGAAAGGATCCCAACTAATCATTTCTAGTTTCTGAGGACACTTTTTTTTTTTTTAAATTACAAGGGGACTGTGCTGCTCAGATCTTCTGTGTAGTCCAACTGAAATAAATGTATAAACACCCTCTCAATACTCAAATAAAAAGAGAGGCCAGTCAAAGTCAGGATTAAAGAGCTCAGATGGTCAAAATTTCCCAATAAACCTTGGCGATGTAATGTCCAAGGACAGTTTTCTCATCGATTCTATTTTTAAATCACCTCAAGGTCAGGATAATTTGGTGAGGTGAATGTTCCATAGAAGGCAGGCTATTGTTTCTTGCTCATTGTAAGAAGGTGCTGCCCTTTAGTTATTGTAAGGCAGTAGAACTTAACGGCTAGCAAGACTGTTCTACCAGGAAATACTTGAAGCTATCCAGGGGGATGCTGTTGTTTTCTAGCCCATATGAACTGTTAAGCTTCACATTGTTCAAAATAAGCCTCATATAGGAATAGCTGTTGAATGATCCTGTGCTTATGTGTGACTAAGAGATTGGGGGCTGTTCCTGCATCATGAAAGATAACGACCAGGATTTAAAACTTATCACTGGCTACATCTGTGCCATACTTCCCTCAATGATGGACTGTAACCTGTAAGCCAAGTATCCCCTTTCTTTCCCCCAAATGCTTTTGGTTAGTGTTTTATCACAGCAATCAAATGCAAACCAAGACAGAAATCAGTACAAGAGAGTAAACAGTTTTTGTGGCAGATCTGATCATGTTGTTTGGGGGAAAGATTATGAAAGTATTTAGGACTTTGGGCTGAGAACACCATTGAGAATGTAAAACTTAATGGGCTATCCTGTGGTAGCATGGAAAATAAGAACGTTGAAATGTTGATGGTGGAAGCCTGGCTTGTGGAAATTCAGAGGGAAGCAAAGACTCCCTCAGGGCTGTTCATGCCATATTTTGTATTAAGACTATGTAGAATAAAACCTTTGCTCTATGGGGACAATTGATACTGGTTATCTGGGGCTAAAAATGTTTGCTGGTATTAATAAGAAACCAGCACCACTGAGGAAAATCTGGGACTGTTTCCTCAGGGCCAGAACAGGTCAGAAGCTGTGTTCCCGAGAGAGCTCAGGCTAAAATCTCAATCTGAAAGTCAAACTTAGTAACATGTAAGAGTCTCCCACATGGCTTTGGCAGAAATGAAGCTGCAGGACTATAGAGGTCATGGAAAGAAGCTGAGGATTGATACCATGTGGCAGGGTCAGTGTCCCCCAGAAGATCATAAAAAAAAAACACTGGTGAAGGTGTGGCCTCAGTTGACTTGAGACTCACAATATTGGAGATGCCAGGATCATGAAATGCCCACTAAGGACCAGTGGTGGAGCCAGAGAGGCAGAGTTACCAAACTCTTTGGAGCCCCAGAAGATCATGAATGAGTCTCAGATGTTGGACACTTGAGTTTCTTGTACTGTTGGGAGTTTGGTTTTATCTATGTAACTATGCCCATTTTTTTCCCTGCTTGCAATAAGAAAATATATAATTTATTCAGGATATTATCATTTCAAACTCAACACCTCTACAACTAAAATAACTGTTTTTTTTTCAGATTTCCTTGCTTCTCATATTTTTCCTATTTATTACAACTTCTCAGTAAGTTTACCTATAAACATTATTATGCCATCTTAAAATCATTCAACACTGGTAGTAGAATATCTAAATTCTTTTGCCTCTACATTTTATATGATGGTGATAGTGGTGGTGGTGGTGGTGGTGATGATGATGATGATGGTGTGCAAGCCTCCCTTACCTCCCAAGTATTGCTGCATTAATTTGGGGGTTTATTATTCATTTCTTACCTGCCCTATACCCATTGTTCTCTAGTGATTATCATAGACTCTAATCCATCTTCTGCTTTGCCATCAAAAGGATACAGACCATAGTTCAATATAAAAAGCAAAACAGGGCCGGGCGTGGTGGCGCACGCCTTTAATCCCAGCACTTGGGAGGCAGAGGCAGGCGGATCTCTGTGAGTTCGAGGCCAGCCTGGGCTACCAAGTGAGCTCCAGGAAAGGCGCAAAGCTACACAGAGAAACCCTGTCTCGAAAAAACCAAAAAAAAAAAAAAAAAAAAAAAAAAGAGTTCAAAAAGCAAAACAGATGATCATTTCCTCAACATCAAATTATTTGTGAATTCTCCATCCAGCATAGATATAAACATTTGTAATTTGGCCTAAGAAGAGCTCCATGACTTTACCTTACTCTCGAAATATAAGTCTTTGTTCATTGGCTCATATGGATTTTTCCAAGTAGGTTCTAGAATTTAGCTCTGTTGGCCTTTTCACTCTCCCATCCCATTCTCACGCTAAGATAAAATTAAGTCCCCTCTCCTTCGTGGTACGACTACATAGCATAGAGATTGGAGAATGGGCTCTAGAATAATATTTAAGTTTTGCTTCCATTTTCAGTTTTATTTTTGTCAAATTTCAGCTCTACTGCTTATGATCTGTGACCTCTTGCATTCATTTCTTTAATTCCTTTGTGGCTGCAAAATGGGTCTAGCAATTGGACCGTTTGTATAGAGCTAAGAGGCTTAAAGGGAACAGCTTTAGGAAAGACATTCAGAACAACTGAAGGCCCCAAAGCACTTACTGAAGGTTCTGATCATTCCTACCCCTGCTTGCAAACATGTATAAGGACCTCTCTGGCTCATTTTGCTCTCGTGTGTTTACACAAATACCCCGTTCCTGTGCTTTTTGAAGAGAACAACTAAGTGTGGTTCACTTTGATCACTCAGAGCCCCTTCTTCTGGTCTTTGACGTAGTTAGAATCCATTTGTATATTTGCTTCAGTTTCAACATACATGTGTGTATGAATGAGTTTCAGAAATGTGTGCACACTTATGCTTTAAAGGAAAATTGCATCATTAGTGTGATCCCTTAGAGTTTCAGATCCAGACAGCATAGAGGTTTACGTCATCATTGACACTGTGGTATTTTATAGCTCTGTAATAGGCTTATAGCAATGAATAATACTATTTAGGACATGCAAATAGATTAAGCTCATAGAGACTCTAGTGACCTCTCTCACACTGTGAAAGTATGAAGTGTTTTGTTTCCATTTTCAATTTTATTTCCATGTTTGAGAATAATAAACTGTTTCTTGAATTCTCCCTTGATTTGTTGGTAACTTCTTCCCAATGACCTCATTAAGGATAAAACCTTTGAGAGTTATTCGTTGTCATCTGTATGTCTCATATAATTATACTTTTAAAGATGGTTATTCCTTTAACATTGATGATATCGACACTTGAATAGGATATACTCTTGAAACACAAGGGAGCAGGTTGCGGGTGGATTTGGGGAGATAATGCTGAAAGAGCTGGCTGGAAAGGGGAAGCATTTCAGGGTCAGGTAGAAACCTGGTGCAAAGGAAACTCCCAGGAATCTACAAGGATGGCCCCAGCTAAGACTCCTAGCAATTGCCTGAGCCAGTCATCTTCTGTGACCAGACAAGACTTCTGGCAGAGGGATTGGGACATCAACCTAGCCACATAAACTTCAACCTACAGTCTGTCCTGCCTATGGGATGTGCTGGGGTAAGGGTGGCATAAAGATTGTGGGAATGGCCAACCAATGATTGGTCCAGCCTGAAACCCATGCTACGAGAGTGAACCCACCCCTGACACTGCCTGAAGTACCAGGACCTACAGGCTGGATGACCTAGAGACCTAGGATAGAACCAAACACAACCGGAAGAATAAAATGTCAATGTAATGATACCTAACAATATTCTACTATACTCATAGACTGGTGCCTAGCCCAACTTTCATCAGAGAGGCTTCATTCAGCAACTGGTAGAAACAGATGCAGACCCACAGCCAAACATTAGGCAGATCTTGAGGAATCCTGCTGAAGAGAGGGAGGGAGGATTGTAGGAACCAGAGGGGTCAAGGACATCACAAGAAAACCCACAGAATCAACTAACCTGGCCTCATAGGAGCTCACAGAGACTGAACTGACAACAACCAGGGAGCCTGCATGGGACTTACCTAGGCCCTCTGCATATATGTTACAGTTGTGTACCTTAGTCTTCTTGTGGGACTCCCAACAGTGGTAGTCTGACTTTTTTGCTGGCTTTTGGGACCCTATTTCTCTTACTGGGCCACCTTGTCCAACCTTAATACAAGGCAAGGTGCTTAGTCTTTCTGCGACCTGATATGCCATGTTTTGTTGATGCCCATGGGAGGCCTGCCCTTTTCTGAACAGAAATGGAGGAGGAGTGGATGGGGGAGGGACAGAGGAAAAGGTTAGGAGAGGGACTGGGAGGGGAGGAGGGAGGGAAAAACTGTAGAAAACGAACAGAAAAAAAAAAAAAAAGATATGCTCCTGGGATGATGGGAAACCATTTCTCAAATGGGGCATCAAGATAATGATTCAAAATTCATGAGTCACATTAGTCATTCCAAGCCAAGTTCGGGATGTTTTGTCAAGATGAGGCCTGATTTCTGGGTGTTTGTGATAAAACTCACCCAATTCTTCTAACAACTCATGTCTTTCCATGAGACAGAGAACAAAGGCGATTTTTAAGCATGCAGAGTCATATGGGACCCTTATGGAGTTCTGGACATATGGAACCAGAGATGTGAGAACAGTCTTGTGGATCACAGAAAGAAATATTTGGCAGAAAAATAAAGAAAGGAAAATTGCATCTTTGAGCACCCTTTCATTTTTTATCAAATTATAAATATTACGAAGATCATTTAAGCCTAAAGAATCTACCTTAACTAAATCCATTGCCTTCTGGGAAATGACAAAGTGTAAATTATCAAAAACTTCTAAAATGAGCAGGTCAGCTTAGGACCAGCCACACAGAAAATTCTAATTTGGAGTAAGTGAAGAAAAAAAAAATCAGTCTAAATGAGCTGCAGAGCTGACTGAGGGCAAACTTTGTCAAGAAACACAAGTTTACCAAGGTCATGCCTCAGAGGAAGGGCCGACCCTGCTGTAATGAGAAAATCCAAGCCATTTGTAATCAACACATTAATTATATGCAAATGTTGTAGTTACAGCCCTCAGAAACAACAGGTTCCTAGTTAAACATTCTGGCTCCTCGAATTTTGATTACATTATTCATTTGCTCCCAAGAACAAATGTAAAATCCTTAATTGTCAGCATAGATTAGTAACATTTTGCCATATTACAAAAAATCCAAATGATAAATTAGTCAAGAAGAAGAAAGAGAATAAGACTGAATTTTATAAGATTTTTCTCTCTCTTTAGTGAAAGTCCTTATGCACTTCTGTCTACTAAAACTGTGTAACTGTATATGTGTAAGGTATAGGTGTCTGTTGGGGTTAAAAAGATTGTTTAGTGATCCTACAATTCTGTAGGCTACAGAATGCATGAGGTCAACAACCACTTGCTAAGAATTTTACAATGTGTCAGTCGGTGCTAAATAGTTTTTTATGTAAACTCCCATAAGAATACTCATTTTGGCCGGGTGGTGGTGGCACATGCCTTTAATCCCAGCACTCGGGAGGCAGAGTCAGGCAGATCTCTGTGAGTTCGAGGCCAGCCTGGGCTACCAAGTGAGTTCCAGGAAAGGCGCAAAGCTACACAGAGAAACCCTGTTTCAAAAAAAACCAAAAAGAAAAAAAAAAAAAAAAAAGAATACTCATTTTGTAGGTGGGCTGAAATATCCTCATTTTCCCTGCTTAATTTTTTCCTTGACACTCTATATGGCTAGTTCCTTAAAGTAAGTGTGTGTGTGTGTGTGTGTGTGTGTGTGTGTGTGTGTGTGCACGTGTATGAATTTGGGAGTAGAGATGTGCATGCATGTAGAGACCAGATGATATACAACCTTGGGTATCATTTCTTAGGATTTGTCTGTCCACCTTGGGTTTTTTTGTTTGTTAGTCTGTTTCTTTTCCAGAGCTGAGGATCTAACCCAGAGCCTTGCTCTTGCTAGGCAAGCGCTCTACCACTGAGCTAAATCCCCAACCCAAGGATTTGTCCACCTTGTTTTTTGAGACAGGGTCTGTCATTGGCCTGAGGCTCAACAATCAAGGTTAGGGTGGCTAGCCAGAGAGACTCAGAGGTTTGCTTGTCTGTGCTTTCACAGTTCTATGATTGCATACCACATGCGTGGACTTTTGATGTGGGCTCTGGGAACCGAACTCAGGTCCTCATATTTGTGTAGCAAGCACTTGACTGACTGAGATATCTCCTCAGGCCCCTGTGTGTGTTTTGTATTAGCTCAAATGATTTCTCTCATTATAGGAAGTCTAGCCCAAGCAACAACAGATTCTTAGAACCATGTTTTTCCTGATGCTTCATGTTTCTTCTTTGTGGTACTTATGGTAACTAATCAGTATTCATTAGCATTTATGGCAACTAATCAGTATCAATTAGTTGGGTGGCTTATTTGCTTTTCCTCTATGCTTCCTAGAATATGAAATATATCAAGGCTGAGATTACATCGCTTTTTATCAATTCACCGATTTTCAGGCACTTAAAAATGATTTGTTGGACGAACAAAGGAGTGCTCTAAGCCGATAGGAATCAGTATTTTATTTACAAACCTAGACTTGAAAAGGTAAAACTCACACTTTCATCAAGAGCTGTCGGTTTTATTTGTCCTTTTAGCTCAGTGTCTCCCTGGCTTTACCCTTCACCTCACAGCCTCAGTGTCGGAGCCAAACTATGTTCCCCGTAAGCCAAGCTGTCTTACATGTCACAGTTTCCAGGAGTGGGTGGATGGGGGGGGGGGTTGTGGTCCTTTCAGTCTTGAAAACATTGTGCTACTCTGATCTCGGTGGACACTGTCTTCACCTCGCTGTCTGTCAGCTTAATTGGAACCTGTTCTCCTCTTGGGAGGGCCCGGTTGTGCAAGGTAACTTCATGACGATCAATGCTGACAGGAAAGCATTCAAAGGATGTTAACTGGCTAGGAAAGCTGCAGGAGGATTTTCGTGGAGATGAAAGGGATAACAGAGAGGGATGTTGACAAGCCAGAATATGGCCTTTGCTTTCCTCCCCTACTTTCACATTAGGCTGCAGCCATTATGGCAGGTTTAAGAAAAGAAAACACAAGTTTTGAGCTATAGTGCTCAAAAGTCTAAACAAAAAAAAAAAAATCTCTGGTAATGGTAATGATGAACAAAGGGATGATTATTTTTCAAGGTTATACCTTTACCTTTAGATTCCTTAACAAAATTTATATATCTATATCTATCTATCTATCTATCTATCTATCCATCCATATATACACACATATACATGCATTCTTTTTTCATTCAATCAATATTTACCAGACAAATTTCGGAATGAGAGATACAAAGTTGGAGAAATATAAACTGTTTGGCAGCATTTTAGAAGGCAGAAATACAAGCCAGCCATGAGCTGCTTAGACTGAATTATGGCGGCTTCTAGTTTGGATCTCAGGTGTTCCCCAAATGTTGAGGGCTTGGGTGCTAGCCTCTAGTGCTACTAGAGGTGGGGCAGGTGACAGAAGCTGGGGGTTTGCAGAGGAAAATTGTGCCCTTGGTTGTGTGCCTTTGAAAGGGATATTGAGATCCTTGCCTGCCTTGTCTTTCTTCTTTCTTCGTGGCTGCCAGGCAGTCAGCAGCTCTCCGTTAGCCCCTGATGTTTTGACTCAGAAGGCCCAAAGGCAGCTGAGCCAGCCAGCCATGGGCTCTGGCCTCTGCAGCTCTGAGCCAATATGGTTTTTTTTCTTCTTTTAAGTTACCTTAGAAATTTTTTCCCCCATGATAGAAAGCTGACAACCACAGAGGCACACGTGTGACCAGAATTCAGGAGAAGGAAAAGACTCCTTTGCCAATTGTCTCATGTGATCAATATAATTTGGTTGAATACGCAAAGAAATCTGATTGTATCAATGAAAGTATTAATGGAGGAAAGGCATCTGAGATGGGCAGAAGGGGATGACTAGAAAGAGAGAACTAATTGAAGAAGGAAAAAGGCAAAGAAGTCAGTGTTAGCTGGCATGGACAGCACATGTCAGGGCATTTTAGGGATTGAGATTAGAAGAGGTAAGTGGGAGATGGATTCCTTCAGAGTCTCCATGATCCACTAAGGAGTCTATATTTTGCGTATATTATAGAAAACTGCTAGAGAATTTTTTAAACTATCATTAGACAACAGAATCCTTATTCTGGCAGTTCTCTTGGAACTAAAGAGGTGATATTGCAAGAAGATTCTTGATGATTTCCTCATATTTCTGCACATCTTTTAAATACAGGCATCATCAGCTGTCTCCATCTTTTCACAAACGTTTGTGTGGCCAACAGTATTTGAAGATAGATAGTGTCTCCCTTATATAAGGCAGAAGGAAAGTGGTTTCTTTAGAAGATTGCAATTTTACCAATCTAGTGTCCGAAATTGTGGCTCAGATTTACTTCATGCTGAACCTCCACCTGGATTTGTGGGTATCTCTGCTAGGAGACATGGATAAGAGGGGAAGTCCATGCTACTATGAAGCTCATCCTGTGTGCCATGCTGTGGTTTATGCATGCATGTATGTCATCCTGTGTGCCATGCTGTGGTTTATGCATGCATGTATGTGAGGCAGGAATCTTATGTCTTCTTGATAATGATGATTAAACTGTGGCAGGCTAACTTGTAGTTTGAAAGTCTTGGCAGACTGAAATCATGAAGTTTCTGTAGAATTCGATAAAATACAGTAGGTTACTAGCCGTGGGCATGAGGCAGGTTATGCTAGAGATAATGTAACCAAGAAAAGGGAGCAATTCTGCTGTTACTTGATAAAGCCAATGACTCAAGAACGATGGGAGAAGAAAGACCTTTATTCAGTGGCCACATGATGCTGAAATAGGTATCTGACCCCAGAGGAGCCTCTTAACTCTAGGGTGATACCATCAAGATAGGCATACTGGAAGACACACAGGATAAGAGAAGGGAAGGATAAGCATATCTTTTCTTTGGAATAGGCAGGATTCTTCCAAGAATTCAGGTGCTATCTCTTTCCACTCCTTTTACAATGTAATATTCCTGGTAATGACAGTGGACAGACTCTCATAACCAAAGACCGAGGCCACCAAAGGAGACAGGCACCCTAGTCATTCGAAGACCAGTATTTATAATCTCATTGCAATGAATCTGTTGGCCACCTCCAGGCTCAAGAGGAGAGTCAGTGCTTCCAGAGAAATGATCTTCAAATTCCTGAGAAGCAGCACAGGCAACAGTTATTGAAAGCCACGTGACCAAGAGGTTAAATATAGGCTAGGAAGAGAGTAACGCTGTGTTGACTGCCCTGCTGTGGGACCGCCGAAGGCAGTGATTTCTAAGCCAACCTCTAGCAAGCAACACTAGAGGGTTTGTTTAGATTTTTCCTTAGTAGCAATAGCAAAGTGTGTAGATAAGGAAAACAAGTCTCTAAGTCATAATGACTTCTGAGTCCTGTTTCACATGATATGATACTTGTCTCATAAGAAATCGATAACAAAAAATGAAAAGACAAACCACAACATGGAAGAAAACACTAATATTTATAAAAGCCTATGTTGGGGGGGGTTAGAAAAAGATATCTCCCAAATATGTCACTTTGAACTTTAAACAGAGTACCTGGGGGGCCAGTAAATGTAGGGAAAGACATTTTCTGACACCCTACTTCTTCCTAAAGCCTGGAGCCATCAATGAACACACTGGCTTCCAAAGATACTACTAAAATTCTATTAACCAATGAAATTCTATTAACCAAGGCGAAGTAAACTTGTATCACTGACGAAGAGTGAAAACTCAAACATCACATTTGAAGCCCTGGAGAACTTTGTCCCAGACCATCATGTGTACTCCTCAATCTTTCATTTCCTCTAAAAAAAAAAATAATAATTGTCTGGATCCAGGCTTGGTAGCTCACACTTGTAATCACAGCACTTGGAAAGGTGGGGCAGGAGGATTGCTCCAAGTTCCAGGCTAGCCTGGGGTACATAGTGAGATTTTGGTCATCGTGGTCTATAGAATGAAAATGTCTTAGTTAATTTTTTTATTACTGTGATGAACACCATGACCAAAACCAACTTGGGGAGGAAAGAGCTTATTTCAGCTTGCTGTTGTAGTTTGTCATGAAGGGAAGTCAGGGCAGGGCTTGGAGTTAGGAGCTGAAGCAGAGGCCATGGAGAAACACTGCTTTACTGGCTTGTTCCTCCTGGCCTGCTCAGCTCCATTTCTTATTCTGCCCAGGGTTGGCAAGGTCCCATTGGGCTGTACTCTCCTCTATCAACTAACAGTCAAGAATCTGCCTCACAGATTTCTCTATAGACAATCAGATGAAAGCATTTTTTTTCCTCAATTGAGGTTCTTATTGACAGGTAGCTCTAGGCTGTCAAGCTGACAAAAAACCAAACAAGACAGAGATACTCAAAAACAAAACAAAACAAAAAACCAAAACCATCATCATCATCATCACAATCATCATCATCATGATCATCATCATAATCATCATCGTTTATTGTCATATTTCTTCCAGGTGAGTTGCTGTAGTAAATCAGGCTCCAGGTTTGTTGTAACCCAGAGGATAGTAACCAGGTCAATGAATACAGAGTCTCACTTAGAATCCCAGTCCCAAATTGGCCTCAGGCACCATCCTGTGAGACTGTGACCGGCTTGGGTGTTCAACTCACATGCCCAATCAACATGGGGAAGAGCTGGACCAAGATTATCAAACATCAACTCACTCATGGCCTCCGTGAGAGACTGAGGCCCAGTAGACTGTCCTACACAAGACATCCCTTTCCTTGAGCCATTATGGTGTACCTCAAATGCTTTCTGACTATAAGGAGTAGCATTGCCAGTCAGTTTCATGCCCCAGCCTCTGTTTTCTGCTAGTCTGAGGTCTGAGTTCTAGGAAGAGTTCAGTGGCTGCTTGTCAAAGCCATCTTCCCAATGTCTGCATCAGGTATCCTGTGTCCCTTGAGTAATACCCAAGGCAAAGCATTTATAATAAAGTCGTTCATGATGAGAGTAAAATCCCCAAGGAAAGCTACTTCCTCATTAGCGCCTTTCTGAGCACCATCAGGGAGGACATTGTTGAGTGCACTGAGAAGTTCCTCTTCCACTTGGGTTCTCTTCTTCAACACACTCCCAAAGAGACTATGACGAGGAACAAATTCCTAACAGTTAGTTTTCATGTGTAAGGTTAAAAATGGGACAAAATACCCGAAGAACTCACAAAAGAAGATATACAGATAGCAAATAAGTATGTGGAAATGTGCTCAATATCATATGTCCTTAGAGAATTGCAAATTAAGTCAATAATGAGATTTCACTGTATATCTATCAGAATGGCTAAAATCCAGAGCAATGGCAACATCAGATTCTGTCAAAGATATAAAGCAGCCGGGCGTGGTGGCGCACGCCTTTAATCCCAGCACTTTGGAGGCAGAGCCAGGCGGATCTCTGTGAGTTCGAGGCCAGCCTGGGCTACCAAGTGAGCTCCAGGAAAGGCGCAAAGCTACACAGAGAAACCCTGTCTCAAAAAAAAAACCAAAAAAAAAAAAAGATATAAAGCAATAAAAACGCTTATTCATTGCCTGCAGGCATATAAACTAGCTACTGTGTAACATTTTTTGAAGGCTACTTACAAACATAGGCATCTGTTACCATATAATACAGAACTTGTGTTTCCTGGTAATTAAAAAGATAAATCCAAAGTATTAGGGAACTTGCTTCAATTTGCTGATTAGGGGTCTCAGAGACCACCCCAAGACTATGCAGGCTATTGCTATTGCTCTTGGTTGCCCACCAAAACTTAATGGTAAGTCCTGGTTACTGAAGATGCCACACACTTTGGTCACAGAGCATAGGGAAATCATGCCCAGCTTGGTCTGGAAGCCAGCTTTTATAGTGATGGAAGATGCTATGCAAGCTTCTGGGGAAGAAAAACCAACAGATTTACTTAATTGTCAATCCTATAGTCTACAAGAATGACTAGTGTGGCAAGATATGCCCACTGGCCAACAGTGGGATGAATGATATGAAAGCATTATACAGTATTCTGATTGGGTTTGAGGCTTTCCCCACAGGAAGGAACACATGTCTTATACCAATTAACTGGGCCATGAACCTGTGCCTGGGGAAGTCTTAAGCCCTAGGGGATAAACTACTAATAATCGTTTATTAAGTGTACATAGCACCAAACTGCCTTCTAAATACCTATCTGTCCATATTCCCAGAAATTAGTGCAACTCTCATGCCTCATCAGAAAAGCTTCTTTTTGCAGTGGATTTTCTTGGTTAATACAGAGATTAAACAACTGATAAAAGTACAGAGAATAAGAGATTGTAGTGTGCTCAGCCCTGATGGGACCACTCCACATACCTGTAGATGTAACCAACCGTCTTATTAAATAAGAAACACAGAACCAATGTAAAAGAGAAAGCCGAGAGGTCAGAGCTCAGAGCTAAAATCTCACCCTTCCTCCTGCGAGCTCCTAGCTTCCCGAAAAAGCTATTTCCTGTCTGTCCGACTTTTCATAGTCTTTTGTTCTGCCTTCTCATTGGTTGTAAACCCAAACACGTGACCGCCTCGTCACTGTCTGTATGTACAGCCCCCCAGGTCTTAAAGGCATATGTCTCCAATGCTGTCTCTATCCCTGAACACACAGAGATCTATGGGATTAAAGGCGTGTGCCACCACCGCCACACTCTGTCTATGGCTCTAATAGCTCTGACCCCCGGGCAACTTTATTTATTAACATACAATCAAAATCACATTTCAGTACAATTAGAATACCACCATACATACCTCTTCCTGATCGAGGCTTAGGAAACATCACAGAAAACGGAGTGGAAAGAGTCTAAGACGGAAGTCAGAGCCGGTTGCACAAAACAGTATCTTCCGGACACGAAAAGACTGTTGCTTTCATACAGTCACAGGCGCTGTGGTTCCCTGTGCAGGACCTGTACAGCATCAAGAAAACAAACATTTCAGCATGAGTAGGGGAAGGAGCTCCCGAGGCTCCATTCCCAGAAGAGGAGCTATGGCAGTCAGTAGCTGGTGGAGAAGGGAGAGTCATTTTTTTCTCACGGGTATGGCCCTTGGTAGATTGCCCACACTCAAAGAGATGGCCCTACAGACTTTATTTAATGGTAACATATCAGCAGTGGCTCACCAACATTAACATGTATATATTCTACACTAATGCAAGATGTTGACAATTTGGGAGATTGTGGTGGGGCTTGGGGGGAAGGTTGGAGTACGTGAGAAGTCCTTATTTTCTGCCTAGTTTCTTTCTAAACCCATAACTATTACAAAATGTAAGTATATGAATTTAAAACAAAGCAAATATAACAGATCTTAGTTATTTGAATGAATAAACTATTTTAATTTGATAGCATTGAGTTTGGGGTTCTGAGAGATATTAAGCTATTAGATAGCATACAAAGAGATTTAATGATCGGGAGAAAGTGACATGAAGAGGGAAAAAAGGCAGGATACAGAAGAATCGATGTTGAAAAGTGTAATATTAAAGCTAAGGAGATGCTCAAGGTGAATCGCATTCGTCATATTGCTTGTATCTGGCTGGTATACCTCTGCAGACACATAATAGAGCTGGAACTTCAGCCCCTAGGGCCGTTAACAAGGACCTGGCATTTTCCTCTCACTGTCCCCATCAGTTTCCAACTTTAGTAGACACTTCAGTTGTCCTGTTTTTCTAGTCTTGCCACCCAAAGAAAATCCTGACATGACTATTTAGTCTTTATACCGAGGGAAAAGGCAAGTGGAAACCAGGAGCAAAAGCCCTCATCCTAGAATGGATGTTCATGGAACATGTTAGTATCTGCACACACTAGTTCATGCAGCAGAATATGCGATCCTGGGTTTCTACCTCTTTCTTTGGCCCCATGGAGTGATGGAGTCTGTTTTTTCCATATGAATTCTAGCTACTGTGGCATTGGAGAGAGATTTATTTGAGTGCCTATATTGGGAGTTATTATCCAAGGAGCCCTGTATTTCTATTTTCTATTACATTGTACTAAGCATTTACTGCATTTAAGATTTCCCACAGGCTTTTACGGAGCCATTGAAGAGTTTAAATCCATGTGACATAATATTACTTGTACACATGTCAAGAAACACATTTCTTTTATGCGGGAATGGATTTTCACATCCCTCTGACATTTCCAGAGGACTCAGGAATGTTCACATATTGGGTGCTTCCTATTGTGGTAAAATTTGAAATGATCATTTAAGTCATAATTTGATTTGAATGCTTCCCATCCTTTCTTCAGTCTTCTTCACTGGGGCTCGGTTCCAGTTGTGTAACTAAAACTGGTTTGCTCAGGAGTGATCTCCATCCTGCTCGGACCAGTGGGAAGGGGTGTTCTCATCTTACTAGACTTCTCTCTTTACAGCCCTTGGCAGTTCCCCATCTCTCTCCTTAAGACACTTTTTTTTCCCCCTCGCTTGCTTCCTGGACACTAGATTGCTGATTTTCCTTTTAACTCCTTGTTAACTGTTTTTGAGTCCTATGTGTTCATTTCTCCTTTTCGTTATTCTGAATACTGTTTTGTAACAGGGAATGGGCCAGAGTTCTGTTAGCATCTGCTCCTTAGATGTAGGTAACACCTTACTTGCCTGGTCCCTTACTTCTAAATATCATCCATGTCACTTGGATATCTTTAGTCATGAAGTTCTCCCGTGTAGGGGATCAGCCCCCACACTGATTTACCCCATGCGCTCTTGAATGAGGGATAAGAGACTCAAGTTAGAAATAGAGAGGAGAAAAACAGAGAGAAAACACAGGATAGACTCAGGTGGGCCTGGATCCTTATCCAATGGGCCCAGAGCTTTATTCCAAAAGGCTATTTATAACAATGCCAAGCCGGGCAGTGGTAGCACACACCTTTAATCCTAGCACTCGGGAGGCAGAGGCAGGTGGATCTCTGTGAGTTCGAGGCCAGCCTGGGTGGGCTACAAAGTGCATTCCAGGAAAGGCTCCAAAGCTACACAGAGAAACTCTGTCTCAAAAAAACCAACCAAACAAACAAACAAATGAAAACAAAAACATTAAAAAAAAATGCCAAAGGGTGGTGCAAAAAACCTCCCCCTTGCTAGTTACAGTCACCTGGTACCCAGGCCCGTGGTCCAATCACCTCTCATGCAGTCCTGCTGGGTACAGCCACTAGGAAACCCGGTGGGCTCCAACACTCCCTAAATCTTATATTCTTATTTTGAACAGCCTGTTTGGCATCTCTATCGGGTCACCTCATGGGATTTTCAAAGTATATCTGTCCCTTTTATTTATGTTAATTTAAAAATCGATGTTAAGTGTGTGTGCACACACACACACACACACACACACACACACACACACACACACACACACTCATCAGTCTTGACGAGCTACCATCTTTTCCTGTGTAGAGCACTGAATTACATCACTCCATTGCATTAAACTTCTGCTAGCTTTTTCTTTTAAAGATTTTTAATTTTAAATTTAATTATTTTATTTGTATGTATTGTCTGTGATTACATATGCATATTTGTGTACATGAGTTTACACATCTGTGTATGCTCACAGGCCAGAAGAGGGCATCTGGTGTCCATTTCTAACCTCTGCCTAATTCCTTTTGAGCCAGGGTCTTTTCCTAATCTCAGGACTCTTATTTTCTTAGCTAGATAGGAACCCAGCAAGCTCCATTCTCACGTTTCCACCCTCCTCTGCCCTGGGGTTAAAGGTGTGTGCTGGGATGACCAGCTTGTTACTTGGTTGTTGGGATCTGATCTTGGGTCCTCACGATTTTCCAGCAAGCATTCTTGCAGGGCGTTTACCCACCAACCCCACAGTTCCTGAGTTTTCTTGAGTGTGAGCAGCAGGAAATATTAGATAGCAAGATTTTGATTGTGGGGATAAACAGAAAATAAAGGATAGCCTCGAGAGGGCCTGGAACCTATTCCAATGTGCCCTGACTGTCTTTGCCTCAGGGTATTTATAGAGACGCCAAGGGGTGGAGCAAAAGACCTCCTCCCCCAGCATAGCCAAGTGCAGACCATCTCAGACACCTGCACTCAGGCCCGTGGTCCTGATCATCCTCTATTCGGACCTGCTGGGTAAAGCCAGGAGGAACATGAAAAACGGGCTCCCACACATTCTTAATTACTGAGACATCTCTGTAGCCCTCTTCACTAACTGATAAGCGAACTCCACTGTCATTTCCTTGAGTCACAGCTCTCTACAGGATCGAGCTGAAAAGCTTTCTTTTTTTCTTTCTTTTTTTTTTTTTTAAAGATTATTTATTATGTAAACAGTGTTCTTTCTGCAAGTTTGCCGTATGCCAGAAGAGGGCATCAAATCTCTCATTACAGATGGTTGTGAGCCACCATGTGGTTGCTTGGAATTGAACTCAGGACCTCTGGAAGAGCAGACAGTGCTCTTAACCTCTGAGCCATTTCTTCAGCCCGAGCTTTCTTTCTGAACTCATCTCACACAATACACATCCTAGTTCCTTTTAAAAAGATTTATTTTCTTTTTAATTATGTATATGTATGTATGTATGCCTGTGTGGGGACATATACATCTGAGTACAGGTACCTTTGGAAGCTAGAGTCCTTAGGTACCTCTGGAACTGGAGTTATAGGTGCTTGGGCGCTACCTGATGTAGGTTCTGGGAACCTAACTTAGGTCCTTGGCAAGAGTTTTAACCGCTGTACCGTTCCTCCAGTCCCAGTGTTCTTCATGATTCTTTATGTTACATCCACCTGATGGTCATTTATTTGCCAGCATGCCAGGCTTGGGTTCCCCTTGGAGCCTTTGTGTTGTTACCTCTAGCTGTCTGGAATGCTCTTACCCCAGGTCCTGGCATGGCTTGTGACTTTCTTATCTGGAAAGCCCCAGCTTAAAATGCCAATTTCCTCATATACTTTGTAACTCAGCACCTTGATACTTCCCAGTGGTTACTTGAATAATTGTGCTTTGTATGCTGTCTAAAATTGGTATATTGTATGACCAACTAGAACAATACGGCTTCATTTTCTTTTTATTTACAATGCGGTATCACACTATAATCTTCAGACACTATGTGTCTTAGTTAGGGTTTCTATTGCTGTAATTAAAAAAACAAAAACAAAAAACAAAAACATGACCAAAAGTTACTTGCAGGAGGAAAAGATGCATCCCACCTTACAATTTGTAAGTCAGTCGCTGAAGAAAACTAGAGCAATAACTTGGGGCAGGAACCCAGAAACAGGAACTGGAGTAGAAGCCAGGATCACTGTTTGCTTGTTTATTCTTACCTTACGGGTTTGCTCTGACTGCTTTTATTCATGGCATCTTAGACCACCAGTCCAGAGGTGGCACCCCTGACAGTGATCTGGGTCCTTCCACATCCCTCAAAGATTAAAATTCATCACAGGTTTGCCTCAGGCCAGTCTGGTGGGGAAACTTTTTCTCAGTTGAGGTTTTCTCTTTCCCAAAATGATCATAGCTTGTGTGGATTCCTGTCTAGCTAGGTTGACCTAGCCAACACATTTTGCCAGACAACAGGAATGTAACAGTGAACGAAAACAGATGCTCTTTATTATTATTAACAATCAATTAGATTATTTAGGCAGCTTGCTATTCAGTCATTGACTTAAGAAATAGGTATCATGTGCCTTCTATATCCCAGAATCTGGAGATTACATCACTTAAAAATAAGAAAAAAAATATTCCCCTTACTTCCTGAATTCAAGAAAGGAACCAGAAAAGAAAACAACAGGTAGACAAATGTAAAATACCATGAAAGAACAAGATGAAACATCCAAATGTGCCAGAGGTGTGTTTTGAAGTGGGAAGGTCTCCGTGAAGAATATACTTGGCAAGTCTCAGAAGTAGCAAAGAATGCAGAGGTGTTTAGAGAGAGGGGGAGGGAGAACAGGAGGCTGGCCAGACAGCTGGGAACCCATCTTCTACAGCTTTGGATTGTATTTTAACAGTGCTGGGAATCCATTAGGGTTCAAAGCCGAGGGGTGACACAATCTTTTGCAGCACAGATTTGCTTTAAGAACAAATTTTTTTCCTCATAGAGTTCCTGAGGGGGTTGGCTGAGACTACAGTTCCTAGGACTCTTGACATTCCTGGCTGGTCCTCCTCACACACCAGGCCCCGTGATGGTAGCTAAACGTTCTGGAATGTGTTCCCATATTTGTACATTATTTTGAGGGACCTGGCTTGCTCAGTCTGTCTGGCTTAACAATATCTCTTCACACTCATGTGTTCAAACAAACAAAAAAAAAAAAGGTGTAAAATGAGAAGAAGAACTGCAGTAATCACAGAAATTTCCTAGCTGCCTGAAGCTTCAAGGAAGACCATGTTATAAAGAGGATGCATAGTTCGGGTCCTTTCCATAATTAAAAAAACAAAACAGAACAAAACAAAGACCAGAAAACCAGGAAATTTTCTTCTGGAATATTTTCTCAAGGTTTAATGATTAACGTAGGCAAAAGTAGAGGTCAACGGACTGTGTAAAACAAAACAATGCCTGGGGATTTGTTTGACCCACAGGCATTTGGGTGACCCCTAAGACTAATGTTTTTTAAAACATGGTTCGACTTTTTCACATGGTTGGTCCATGGGGAGACATTTCTGTATCAACCATGATGTTAATAAGTAAGAGAATTACTGAGTAGGCTGTGAAAGGACACAGTAAGACCTGCCCGTAAATGAAAAAGGGAGTCACACAGTGTTCTGAGAGACTCCATGTATTCACTTCCTGGTTTCTAGAAAGACTGTGTTTGAATATAGTATATTCTTTTTTTTTTAAGTTTCCTTTTTTTTTTAATTTGAGAGTTTTATATATGAGCACACTGTATTTTCAGACTTTCTACCCCTCTTCTTTCTTCTCAAACTCCTCCTATATTCCCCAACCATGTCCTCTCAAATTCATGACCCCCCCCCACACACACACACACACTTCAACATGCTGAGTCCAATTAGCATTTCCTCAATGGTTTAGGGCTGACCCCTTAGGATTGGGAAATCACATCCCTGTAAATAAAAAGAAAAAAAAATCTGGTCCTCCCTTTCTCAGCAGCCATTGATGACCTATAGCTATTCATTTAGGGATGGAGGTTTGTAAAAATTTCCCTTCATCTATGCAGGCATGTTGATTGGTGTGGTCTTCATGGGTCTGTTCAGGTCCCCATAGTGTGGAGAGTTCATGAGAGCAATATTTTATCCTTGCCAGAAGAAACCACCACACAGCAGACATTCTCAGGCTCTTTCAGTCTTTCCGCCCCTTCTTCCACAATGTTCCTTAAACCTTAGAATAGGGATCATGTTACAGATGTCCTGGTTGGGCCCGGGCACCCCACGGCCACTTATTTCTCTGCATTTTAACCAGTTGAGGATCTCTAAACTAGTCTGCGTCTGCTACCAAAAGGAACTTAGATGAGATGTAAGGGTGGCACTTGTCTATGAGTATAAAGACGGGTCTGTGAGAGGTGGTTGGAGACTATGTTATTTTAGGAATATGGTGGTAGGTAGGTTCTCCTCTAAGGCCTTCTAGGCTGGGATTACAGTGCCAGGTATGGGTTCTTTCCAAATGAGCACACGTTTGGTCTGATCCTAAAGATGTTGTTTGCCCCCCAAGATACAAGTACTACTATTGCACCTTTGAGAAATATCTTTCCAGTTCCATCTTGTTGTGGTTCTCAAGCTGGGTAGGACTATTGATAACTTTTATCCCTTGGCGGCTTGCATAATACCTATGAGAGCTGGTTCTCAGGGAGGAGATTTTCAGGTCCATATCAGCTTGATTTATCCTAAGTCCTACAACCAAAGTGTGTGGTGTCTTCGAATATAGACTCTTACCTTTATATTCTGGTAGGAAACAAAGAGCAGTGGCAATAGTCTATATTGCTTTGGGGGTCTTTTGGAACCCTCTGCCCAATGACTTGAAGCGAGGCTCTCTGTCCTTGTGTTTGGTTTGTGTTCAGTTGTCTGTGGTCCATGGGAGGAGCATTGTTCCCTTGTGAAGTAACTACTTTAAAACTGTCAATGTATGGACATAGTGTATTCTTCAAGCCATCTACTTTAGTTGATTTGAATTGGGATGGACCATTTATATGGGATGGGGTGAGGATAACACAGTGGACTATTGTCCTCTGCTGTCTGGAATGATGATCTAGGTATGTAGCTACAGGTTTCTTGGGATACTCTCTTTTTTCTATCTCTCTCTTCATGTCTTCTTTTTATACTAAGAAAAGAATCAAGTCTCATATGAAAAACTTAAAAGAGGACTCTTGGTGGTTTAAGAACTACTTAAACCAGAGCAGGGTTTTTTGGTTTTTTTCCTACCTGAGTTTATTTGGGATTTTTTTTCTTTTTTGCTTCTTAGGGGGGTATGAAATGGAGGTTGTAGGATTTCCTCATAAATGAGCTTTTTCCATGAACTCCTATTATTTTCTTGTTCTCTAGGAACCAGACAAGCCATGCATCATATTTTTATTCTCTTGAACACTTTTTTTTAACATGGAATTAGTCACTTATGAGATCCTAATTTGTAATATGAATAAAATGTCTGTTTATTTATGGTCAGTCATGGGGTAAGCCTGTTGAATTCAGTATGCGTTCTGTTGGCTTTTTCATTTTAGAGGATGGTGTCCAACATAAGCCTTAAAGACCTCTGCCTAACTCTGCTGTTACTATTACTTTACTTACAAATTTTCATT